>NC_052521.2:21800000-22100000 GCF_016746395.2 Drosophila simulans | reverse complement strand
TCGTAAATATATGTGGCTAACCCCTAACCCCCTATCGTGAAACGTATAAACCTAATATAAATAAAATCTTGTCTATCCTCTAAACAGGGCGAGCTGGAGCAACAGCTGCTGCAGGCAAATCCCATTCTGGAGGCCTTCGGCAACGCCAAGACGGTCAAAAACGATAACTCTTCGCGTTTTGTAAGTTGTTTGCTTCATTGTTTTACAAAACAGAATGTCAATTTCCGTTTGCCCACTGTAGGGTAAATTCATACGGATCAATTTCGATGCCTCGGGATTTATCTCGGGAGCCAACATTGAAACATATCTACTGGAGAAGTCGCGTGCCATTCGTCAAGCAAAGGACGAACGAACATTCCATATATTCTACCAGTTGCTGGCGGGGGCCACGCCGGAGCAGCGCGAGAAGTTCATACTGGATGACGTTAAGTCGTATGCATTCCTTTCCAATGGCAGCCTGCCTGTACCCGGCGTGGACGACTACGCCGAGTTTCAGGCAACGGTTAAGTCCATGAACATCATGGGCATGACATCAGAGGATTTCAACTCGATATTTCGCATCGTGAGCGCCGTCCTACTGTTCGGTAGCATGAAATTCCGTCAGGAGCGCAACAACGACCAGGCCACTCTACCAGACAACACGGTGGCCCAGAAGATTGCGCATCTGCTCGGACTTAGTGTGACAGACATGACCAGGGCTTTCCTGACGCCACGCATTAAAGTGGGTCGTGACTTTGTTACGAAGGCCCAAACAAAGGAGCAGGTGGAGTTCGCCGTGGAGGCCATTGCAAAGGCGTGTTACGAGCGCATGTTCAAGTGGCTTGTGAACCGGATTAACCGTTCTCTGGACCGCACCAAGCGCCAAGGAGCTTCCTTTATTGGCATTCTCGACATGGCGGGCTTTGAAATATTTGAACTCAACTCCTTTGAGCAGCTGTGTATAAACTACACCAACGAGAAACTGCAGCAGCTCTTTAACCACACCATGTTTATCCTGGAGCAGGAAGAGTACCAGCGCGAGGGTATTGAGTGGAAGTTCATCGACTTTGGGTTGGACCTGCAGCCTACCATCGACCTGATCGATAAACCCGGCGGCATCATGGCACTCCTGGATGAGGAGTGCTGGTTCCCCAAAGCCACTGACAAGACGTTTGTAGATAAACTCGTATCGGCCCACTCTATGCACCCCAAGTTTATGAAGACCGATTTTCGAGGAGTCGCAGACTTTGCCATAGTGCATTACGCCGGGCGTGTTGACTACTCGGCGGCCAAGTGGCTGATGAAGAACATGGACCCATTAAACGAGAACATCGTGTCGCTCCTCCAGGGCTCCCAGGATCCGTTCGTGGTGAACATCTGGAAGGATGCTGAAATCGTTGGCATGGCACAGCAGGCCCTGACTGATACTCAGTTCGGGGCCCGCACCCGCAAGGGCATGTTCCGCACCGTGTCCCATCTGTACAAGGAGCAGCTGGCTAAGTTGATGGACACTCTGCGCAACACGAACCCGAACTTTGTGCGCTGTATCATACCGAACCACGAGAAGCGCGCCGGCAAGATCGATGCTCCCTTGGTGCTTGACCAGTTGCGCTGCAACGGTGTGCTCGAGGGTATTCGTATCTGCCGCCAGGGCTTCCCGAATCGCATTCCCTTCCAGGAGTTCCGTCAACGATACGAACTCCTTACGCCCAACGTGATTCCCAAAGGATTCATGGACGGCAAGAAGGCCTGCGAGAAGATGATTCAGGCGCTGGAGCTTGACTCGAACTTGTACCGAGTGGGCCAGTCGAAGATCTTCTTCCGCGCTGGTGTCCTCGCTCACCTGGAGGAGGAGCGTGATTTCAAGATATCCGACCTTATCGTTAACTTCCAGGCCTTCTGTCGTGGCTTCCTTGCGCGTCGCAACTACCAAAAGCGCTTGCAGCAACTAAACGCTATTCGAATCATCCAGCGGAATTGTGCCGCCTACCTTAAGCTTCGGAACTGGCAGTGGTGGCGCCTCTATACTAAGGTCAAGCCCCTGTTGGAAGTTACAAAGCAGGAAGAGAAGCTTGTCCAGAAGGAGGATGAGCTGAAGCAGGTACGCGAGAAGCTTGACACACTGGCCAAGAATACGCAGGAGTACGAGCGCAAGTACCAGCAGGCTTTGGTGGAGAAGACCACTCTAGCGGAGCAGCTTCAAGCCGAGATCGAACTTTGTGCCGAGGCCGAGGAGTCGCGCTCTCGACTAATGGCACGCAAACAAGAACTGGAGGATATGATGCAAGAGCTTGAGACGCGTATCGAAGAAGAAGAGGAACGAGTCCTCGCGCTTGGAGGCGAAAAAAAGAAACTTGAGCTTAATATTCAAGATCTGGAAGAGCAACTCGAAGAAGAAGAGGCCGCCCGCCAAAAACTACAATTGGAGAAAGTGCAGCTCGACGCTAAAATTAAAAAGTACGAAGAAGATCTTGCGTTAACTGACGACCAGAACCAGAAGCTTCTGAAGGAAAAGAAGCTATTGGAGGAGCGTGCTAACGATCTGTCCCAGACACTTGCTGAGGAGGAGGAAAAGGCTAAACACCTGGCCAAGCTGAAAGCCAAGCATGAAGCCACAATCACGGAGCTCGAGGAACGTTTGCACAAGGATCAGCAGCAGCGACAGGAGTCTGATCGATCTAAGCGGAAGATCGAGACCGAAGTTGCTGATCTTAAGGAACAGCTGAACGAACGGCGCGTACAAGTAGATGAAATGCAGGCTCAACTGGCCAAACGGGAGGAAGAACTTACTCAGACTCTGTTGCGCATTGACGAGGAATCGGCTACGAAGGCCACCGCACAGAAGGCTCAGCGCGAGTTGGAGTCGCAGCTGGCCGAGATCCAAGAGGACCTAGAGGCCGAAAAGGCAGCCCGTGCCAAGGCGGAGAAGGTTAGACGCGACCTTAGCGAGGAACTAGAGGCTCTCAAGAATGAGTTGTTGGACTCGCTGGACACCACAGCCGGTAAGACTAAGCATCAATATTTTAAAAAAGTTTTCTCAGAAATCCGTATCATTAAGATAAATTTAATTTAAACTTTTTTTTTTTTTTTTTTTGACAAACAGCTCAGCAAGAGTTGAGGTCTAAACGCGAGCAGGAGTTGGCTACCCTGAAAAAGTCTCTCGAAGAGGAGACTGTTAACCACGAAGGTGTTTTGGCCGACATGCGACACAAACACTCGCAGGAGCTCAACAGCATCAACGATCAGCTCGAGAACCTGCGCAAAGCCAAAACAGTCCTTGAAAAAGCCAAGGGCACCTTGGAGGCGGAGAACGCCGACTTGGCCACTGAACTGCGCAGCGTCAACAGCTCCCGGCAAGAAAACGACCGCCGGCGCAAGCAGGCAGAGTCGCAGATTGCTGAATTGCAGGTAAATAATCACGAAAAATATGTGGCTGATCGCACATGATATTTCTATAACAAACAACTTATATGTATGCCTATGTTTTGCACAGGTAAAACTGGCTGAGATTGAACGCGCCCGCTCGGAACTTCAGGAGAAGTGCACAAAACTGCAACAGGAAGCCGAGAACATAACAAACCAGCTGGAGGAAGCCGAACTAAAGGCCTCGGCCGCCGTAAAGTCTGCAAGCAACATGGAATCCCAGCTTACTGAAGCCCAGCAGCTGTTGGAAGAGGAAACGCGACAAAAGTTGGGTCTCAGCTCCAAGCTGCGTCAGATCGAGTCAGAGAAGGAGGCTCTACAAGAACAGCTTGAGGAGGACGATGAAGCCAAACGTAATTACGAACGAAAACTGGCAGAAGTCACCACCCAAATGCAAGAAATTAAAAAGAAGGCCGAGGAAGATGCGGATCTGGCTAAGGAACTGGAAGAGGGGAAGAAGCGGCTTAATAAGGATATCGAGGCATTAGAACGGCAGGTCAAGGAACTTATTGCCCAAAACGACCGCCTCGACAAAAGCAAAAAAAAGATACAGTCGGAGCTTGAAGATGCCACCATTGAGTTGGAAGCACAACGTACGAAGGTGAGTTTTTGTCTGATTTAAATAAACTAATTCTAATACAAAAATTGCATGTCCTTGGTCAGGTGCTCGAATTGGAGAAAAAACAAAAGAACTTCGACAAAATTCTTGCCGAGGAGAAAGCCATATCAGAACAGATCGCCCAAGAGCGTGATACTGCAGAACGAGAGGCCCGCGAGAAGGAGACCAAGGTGCTTTCGGTTTCCCGCGAGCTAGACGAAGCCTTTGACAAAATTGAAGATCTTGAGAACAAGCGAAAGACCCTCCAAAATGAACTCGATGACTTGGCCAACACACAGGGTACAGCCGATAAAAACGTCCACGAACTGGAGAAAGCGAAGCGGGCGCTAGAGTCTCAGCTGGCTGAACTGAAAGCACAAAACGAGGAACTTGAGGACGACCTACAGCTGACCGAAGACGCAAAATTGCGCCTAGAGGTGAACATGCAGGCCCTTCGTTCCCAGTTTGAACGCGACCTGCTAGCTAAGGAGGAGGGTGCCGAGGAGAAAAGACGCGGACTTGTCAAGCAACTGCGGGATCTTGAGACCGAACTGGACGAGGAACGTAAACAGCGCACGGCTGCTGTGGCGTCAAAGAAGAAACTGGAGGGCGACCTGAAAGAGATCGAAACCACCATGGAGATGCATAACAAGGTGAAGGAAGATGCGTTGAAGCATGCGAAGAAGCTGCAAGCACAAGTCAAGGACGCGCTGCGCGACGCCGAGGAAGCAAAGGCCGCCAAGGAGGAGCTACAGGCGTTGAGCAAGGAGGCCGAGCGCAAGGTCAAGGCCCTGGAGGCAGAAGTATTACAGCTGACTGAAGATCTGGCCAGCTCAGAGAGGGCGCGACGTGCTGCTGAAACGGAGCGTGACGAATTGGCCGAAGAAATTGCCAACAATGCCAACAAGGGCTCCTTAATGATCGACGAGAAGCGCCGATTGGAAGCCCGCATTGCCACTCTTGAGGAGGAGTTGGAGGAGGAACAGTCCAATTCCGAGGTGCTGCTGGATCGCAGCCGCAAGGCGCAGCTGCAGATTGAGCAGCTGACCACTGAGTTGGCGAACGAAAAATCGAACTCTCAGAAGAACGAAAACGGGCGCGCTCTGCTCGAACGCCAAAACAAGGAGCTGAAGGCTAAGCTTGCCGAAATCGAGACAGCACAGCGCACTAAAGTAAAGGCGACAATCGCCACGCTAGAGGCCAAGATCGCCAACCTAGAAGAGCAGCTGGAGAATGAGGGCAAGGAGAGGCTGTTGCAGCAAAAGGCCAATCGGAAGATGGACAAGAAGATTAAGGAGCTTACAATGAACATCGAGGATGAACGGAGACATGTCGACCAGCACAAGGAGCAAATGGATAAGGTAAATAATGAAGTGGCTCATTAATATGAATTCCTACTGATGAGTATTTACTTTTATAGCTGAATAGCCGCATTAAACTGCTCAAGCGCAACTTGGACGAGACAGAAGAGGAATTGCAGAAGGAGAAGACGCAGAAGCGAAAGTACCAGCGTGAGTGCGAGGACATGATTGAATCGCAGGAAGCCATGAATCGTGAGATTAACTCACTCAAAACGAAACTACGGTGAGTCTTGGACTGTGCCAACATATTTCTTCTATGATCATGACGAGGGTTCCTTAGGTGTCTCTTGGAGATGCATTTTGATTATTGTTTGAAATTTATCTTTGGTTCAAGCTCCATACAAGTGGCCGAGACTGAAAAGGCCAAGGCATATTCGCCAAAAAAGGATGCCGCACTCATTATGAATTGTGAGGGTCTGCATTAGGTTTCCTTTCGCTTCGATTCGCTTCGTTTCCTTCTCGTAGGCTGTAAGTGCTGATGTTCGCCCTGATCCTTAGAACCAGTGAATGTCAACCGAACCCAGCAACCAAAACATTGTGTTCTCTTTGCATGTTAGGAACAGAACTCACGAAAAGACCAAACGTGCAAATTTATGCAGTTCTCCAAACTTCCTTAAAAAAAGTTCTTAGTCGTGAACCCTCCAACGTACCTCTGTTTGGACTCGTGTAACTGTTGCCCCTGCACTGCACGCTCATAGAAAAACCTAAAAACCGTCCTGAACCAAAATACTAATTATATGTCATGGTCTATCCCTTCCTAGACGCACCGGCGGCATTGGTCTCAGCTCCAGTCGGCTCACGGGTACACCTTCATCAAAGCGTGCAGGAGGAGGCGGTGGCGGCGACGACTCATCGGTGCAGGATGAATCATTAGATGGAGAGGATTCTGGCAATTGACGCGTTAATTATTAGATGAAGAAAAAGTTTAATCGCAGGAAGAAGGTGATGATGATGAAGAGCAAAATAAACGATTATATTTAATGTTTCTTTTATATAATTTCTCTGTTATTTTTTATATAAACTATTATACATACTTAAATTAAAACGTAAACAAAAAACCAACATTTTTATAACGACAAAACTTAAACAATGTTGTAAACACATGAACACTCAAGAATTTTCGCATCCCTCGAATGGCTGCGTGTTTAAGTAGTCAACGAAATCAAATAAAATAATACAACACACACATCAACCAAGAAACGTATTAACTCTCAGATCCAGAAACCCGCAAACACCAATAAAGAGAGACTAAATCCACAGAAAACTGATTTCTACATTTTTTCTACCTTAATATAAAACACATAGAATTACTCGATGCAATGTAATTTATGCATTTAACAACTAAAACGGTTTTCGAACAGAACAACAGACCATAACAGAAAATCAAATGTTGAACACGCAACTAATATACGAATTTCGTTTTTGTTTAGAACTTAACAATAAAATATTTGCTACATGAACATCATCTTTCCTTGGGCAAATAAGTGTTGCAATGTGGCCAATTGAATTTATTATAGGGACAGCATATAAATATTAACAGTTATAGGTAATGAACAGTTTATTGAACGATTCTACATATATATACATCAGATGACTAAAGACTAAAGGTAACTGGCGACTCTATGTTTACAAACTATTCTATAATTATACAGACAAATTCGAAAATCTCATTTAAGTTTGAACTTTCCCCATACCCGCCCATAACTAAACAACTAATGGCACTTTTACGTTCCCTGATGGTTGCCCCCCTCTTGAACGGGCAGTGGAACGGGCATGTCAATGTGGTGCACAACGATGATGTTCTCACCGCCGTTCAGTGCCTCCAGCTCAGCGGACGTCTTGCTCTCCTGGAGCTGCTCCTCCCGCCTGCTGTTCAGGTAATAGACGCCGGCTACGATCAGGCTGAACGATGTCACCGATATGAGCAGGGTGCCGTATTTAAGAGTTTGCTGAATGGCATTTAGACCAAAGGTGCTTAAGTACAGCGTGTGGAGCACCTCCTCGGAAAAGTCTCCCGACGTAATCTCGATCCACATAAGAGGAAGGATGGTAGTATTCTTCAATCTACCGCCCTGATCTAAAAAAAAAACCAGTACATACAGTATTTGTCCAACAGAAGGTTATCTGGTATTTGCGCTTACTTCTCAATATCGGCGTCTTGTCCAGCATTATGTTTATCTGGACACGGGACGCGCCGCTAATTGGAAAACCGAATCGAGGATGGATGTCGGCATAGGTTTGATGCACTGCTGCGTCTGGTTCAATACCCTCAAAGTCTTGGTACAGCACCGGATCGCCCGTGAAGAAATGTGGGAACGAGGGAAAAATGGGCGCATCTCCGTAGCACTTGGTGGCGTTGATAACTCCGCTGGGCAAGCACAGTTCAGTGTTGCGACAATAGCACTGGTTCGCAGGATTTTTGGAGGGATGGCTGAAGACGTCCATTGGCGTCCGGTAGCGCAGAACATCAATGTCGTTGTAGATGGTAACCTCTTTTTCGAAGTGAAGCGGCACCTTGCGGCACAGCACCTGGAGGAATACATTAACGGTGCTGCGATCCTGCAGCAAATGCGGTGAGAACATAGAAGGCTCGGAGCCATCGATGCGATTGCACTCATCGCCCTCCCAGTAGTCCAACTGAGGCATGCCGTTAAACTGGGTAATGATGCTGAACTTGGTGATGTCGTCCTCGCCTGTGTTAAGCTGGACCGAATCCACGCTAGTCCCATTGCGCTAATGGATAACATATTTTGATTAGCAAACCAATAACCAATTTCTTTCTCAACTTACGCTCATCAGAAGACCAAATCGTCGCCGGCCTCTGCCCAGTGATTTCAACTTGATAATGCTGTCCTCATAACCCCAGAGATATTCGGAAACCGTAAGCTCCTTAAAGAGAGGCTCCTTGAATTGTTTGATCCAAGTGGATACAGCTAAGCGTTCGAAGGCCTTCATGCGCTTAACTGGTCCGGCGGCAGAGATAAGCGGCACATTGGGCACCCGAACCACTTCGTGTTCCCCAATAGACGACTTTTCCGGGAGAAACTTATAAGACTTGCGGTCCTGAAAAACATATTGTTAAATCGTGTAGTTTGATTACATTGATTGGAGACCTACCCTGAAGCTAACAGTGAAATTTTTGTTAAAGGAAACTTCATCTTTAACAGTGTGTTCCTGGTAGGTGAGAGGTCCCACATCCACGACCTTTATTTTATCAGCCCGCCCTGCTAAGTAGTCATCGATGTTGGGGTAGTGAAAAATGTGAGCCTTTAGCAAAGTGTCGTACTTAGGATCGGGGTTAAGCCAACTATTAGCGGTGTCCGAGTTCTCGGCCAGGATCAGGTTCTGCAGATCAGTTGAAATTAGGAACACCACGATACATAGGATGTACGATAGACTCACCTCCAGAATGGTGTTGTTGTAGTATTCGGTGAACCACATTACGAAAAATCCGGTCACGCTGATTACAAAGAGCAAAAACATTACGCCTAGCACTGGAAAAAGTGAACCGCATTAATCAAGCATGTCGCGCTTGCCGAGAGTGCTCTACTCACTTATCAGCGTTCCAATATCCTTGGATGTTGGCTCGCGGTTTTGAGCCTGATTGCGCAGACCCAAGGCTTCCATTATCATGTGCAGCACAGAAGGTTTCTCGGCCCCGTTCGTCATGCCGTATCCCCCGAAGTTTCCCGTGCCCACCCCGCTCCGTGTGGAGTTCAGAGTGAGGGATTTAGGAACGGATGGGGCCGCTGTACGATCAGATTCCTGCCGAGCTGGCATGGGCATCTCTGCATCTTTGGTATGTGACATTGTTTTCAGATAGTCTGTCGCTGCACGCTGAAATGGGAGTAATAAATGTCGTAAATGTCGTTATGCTACACATGTTGTCCCCGGTTCAGAAAGTAAACAAGAGCAACATGTAACTTAGCTGGAATTCGAAATCTTGTTCATTAATATTAAATTTATATAGGGGGTTATCTTTATAAATGCGGAACACGTGGCTCAACCCAGGAATCGTTTGGCGTAACTAAGCTTATCAGGCTGGGCTATATATTAGCCTAGGAACTCGGGGTTCATTGAACACATAAGAACACTGTCGACTCCTGAGCACCTCTCCTTTTAAGTTGCTATAATTCACACCTAATAGTTAATACGTTGTAGACCCTAAATAAATTTCTTGGCTCGTTGTGCAAATTTTAAACCATTTTTTCGCACCGGACAGATTTTTAACCATGCGCTTACAGATGTTTCCACGAACTAATCGGGGTTTCGATTCCGAGAGCCTTGGTTGCTCCGGAGCTTGTGGATCTGCCCGTGCTGAATTCAAAGTTCAACCGTATGTGTTCTAGTCTTATCAGCAGCTCCTGCGTACATAAGCTTGGCACATACTTACTAGGCATTAATTCATTATTAAATGGAAACAACACGTATCAGTATGTGCACTATATGTATAGAGTTGAGATTTAGTTCGATTCGCCAACTCTGAAATCGGGTCAACGGCATCCGATAAGGCGCTCCCTGGGCGTTGAAATTTTCCAATAATGCGCTCGATCTTGAACTCGAATGTGAACGGGATTGAAATAATTGGTTGAACGGTCGGGTGAAGCGATTAAATTGATAGTGGAACTAGCTGTTTTCAAATAAGATAGGACCAATCTGAAAAAAGTCCGAAGCACTCTTCTCTGCTTTCTGGAACCTTCGAGATCAACCGAGGGCTATCTCAAATCGGTGGTCAAACGAAATCTGTATATCTTGACAATTTGGAGTCCTATGCTGCGATTGCTTCTACTATGATATCTTAGGGTCTGATCTAAGGATGGTATGGTTTTACTCTGCTCTGACTTACTTGTCGACCTCTCGAGTTCGCAAATGGTTCGTACTTCCCTCCGCGCTCCTCCTCTTCGCTTCAGTTGCAGAAAAGAGGCATTGGCTGATAACGTGATGCGTGGCGATAGAAAGGGGGTGAGTGGGTGGCACTGAGCTGGAGAGCGCTTGCAGAGAGCGCGGTCACGATCAGCGTGCACTTGGAATGAGCTTTGGGCACCAGCTGATTTTCGGTGGGCAACACAAACGTGCGCGCTCCGTTGGAATCGGAACCACTCTCTCGGAGACGAACTGCACCCACACGCGCTTATCTGGCGTTCTCTGCCCCTCTCTTTCTCGTTGTTTACTCGCTGTTCAGTGCTCTGCACTTTCGAAGTCTGCCAAACATTTGGCGTCTTAATTAACAATTTCGTCGCGTTAACGCTGGCTGCACACAGTCGTGTTTATTGGGTTTTTTCGGGTCTCGTTTCGCTCCCCTACCGATAGATGCTCCTGCTGGATGCACCCCACCTATGAGATGTATCTATGCGACAGACTCGTTTTGTATCTGCTGCCTGTATCAGTGCTGGTGTGCCTGTGCCTCTGTGTTCCTTCGTTCTTTTGTTGCTGCGCGTTCTTTGTTCGCCCGCTTCTTTGTTTTGTCGCCGTCTCTTTTGTGGGCTCGATCGCACTGGCTGGTCTGTTGTTGTTTTAATTCCAGCTGCAGCTGGAGCGTAGAGTTGGAGCTAGCGTTAGAGCTGGAGCAATATCAGGTTTTACAACCGTACTGCAGTTTTCCTGCCCAGATGCTGGTGCACGAATCTAGCGCGGATTAGCTTCCGCCGCCACTTCCAGTCAAAAGCGGCAATTAAAGACGGACTGCCTTGCGGAATTTGATTATCTGCGCACGGAGTACGAGTTTGGCCCACTGCCACCGGTTGATCCACTTGCAAATTTTTGCTTTGCTGCGATTAGCTATTAGCTACATACTCGGGGCGGCCCACGCACTATCTGGCCGAGAACCTTACGGAACCGATTAGATTTGGCCCGTTTCGCGGCGATCTGATCTGCACTGGGATTAGAGAGCGTGCCTGGAACTGGGACTGGTTCTCCGCTGGACTGGACTGTGCGTACTGCCGACCAAACAAGTTATTACTACGACGTCGGAATCGGACGGAATCAGTTCGAGCTGGGCAACTGAACTGAGCAATGCCAGCAGAGCAGTCGCTCCTCTTTCCTCATTCTTTGCCGTCGCCGTTGCCGTCGCTGCCTAGGTCGACGCCGCTGCCGCCGCACTGATAACCGGGCAGGCGGTCAGCTATGATTGCAGATTACCGCTGGACGGAGCTGGCGCCGACTGCGCTGTCGAGAAATCAAGAAATCGGGATCCCTTGTTTACTACGTAGCAGCTTTGTGCGTACCCGCGAGACAAAGTGCAAAGCAAATCGTCAAAACAAAGAATCCACTCGGGGCAATATAGAAGATGTAGCAACCCTCCAGCTGCTCGTTCCGCTCCAGCTTCGTCTGCGCATCATTATTATGGAATCAGACTGGATCCGTTAGGGAGGAGGCTCAGAATCGGGGGCTTCATAGATTTCCTTTAAAAAATGTAAATAAACCAGTCAATGTTTTGTTTTCGTTTTGATTTTTTATTAGTGCATGCAGATGCAAAAACAAAGTCCCACATCTACGACTATTTTTAGGTGTGCACTGTCGCCAAAACAATTTAATTATCACTTAAGTACTTTAGGTTCCCTTCACCTTCAATGGGCCTGCATTTGGATTACCCAAGTAATTAACGGCGGGGAAATGCACTCTGAGAAGTCCGACGATACACAGAATACACAGATGCTGAATATGCTCTCATATCTTGCTTTCCTTCGTAATTTTGAGACGAGGACGTATTTAAACTGGCTGATCACGCCGCTTCTTGGATTATTGAGCTGGCAGAAAGGCCGGAAGATCGCAAATACCCCCGCCGGAGCCGTGTTATTGAACCCCAAGTGTAAATGAGCTTAGCTTTATCAATTCAAAACGTCCCTTTCCCGAAATGCCTGCCTATTGCCGACTTCATCGGGTTTCGCATCAGCACAATGCGATAGCCCCTCTGAACTTTTTGTTTTCCCCGGATCGGTTGACGCGCACGGGTATTCAATCTCTCAATCTGCCGTGCTAGCTAATGGCCCCTCAATTTCGCAGACCTGCCTGAAATATTTACCTGCGCACTCTCGACGGAGCAGTTTTTTGTGCGATGTTCAAGTCCGGATGACAGCTCAAGGGGCTAAATGAGTTACTTAAACTTGTTTTAGGGCCTGGCTTAAGCCGCCCTCGACAGATGTTTGCTCGTGCCGGCTATTATCGGCTAGTGCCCACTTCCCTGCGACCGCCTACAGGAATCTTATCACCCGAGGGAGCTGGCTTATCAACCCGGTTGCCAGGCAGTAAAGTGCCAAACAGGTCACAAACACAATCGAATGTCAGAACACCACTACTCTGTATTGAAGCCAAACAGTTGGGAAAGTGCTCCAAACCCTTTGGAACTCTGGAACTCTTAATGGAACTCTGATCGTTGGCCATGCAGTTGGATGACATTCTGCATAGTAAGTCAGAAATGGAATCATTATAGATTTAAGACTTTTGTGACTGAGTGGGGGGACGCAATTGATGACACGCCACCGGAGCTGAATTAGCATATGCGTACACCGTTGTTGTTTTCGCGGTGTTTTTGTTATTATTTATTGCATCATTTACAGCAACAAATGCGCCACTTTGTACGACAGTTTACATAAACAGAAAGGTCGCATGCAACCCGGTTAGCCTTATTGGCATGCAAAGTCACCGCGGAGTCAAGCTTCGGATACGGGTCTCCATTAAGGTGATTATGTGTGGTTGGACTTGGCGTGGAATGTCACAAGCATTGGGGCGATATTGTCTTGGCCTACCTTCTATGTATGCATTACAAAGAAATGTAGAATGATATTCATATTTGTGTGTGACGATTGCCCAAGAGTTAAGGCTCATATTGGATTATGTTATTTATGATATATATTGCAACCAGATGCGCCACCGCCATGCAACTGAAAGTGCACTATATTTTCAGGGTGAACTTTAGATTTTTCTATGTGTCCGTTGTATTTTCCGTGCATTAATGACACAGCATTCCTATAATATTAGATTTTAAAATTTGTCTGGGGAAACAGCTCACTTGTTTATTTAGCGAATCCCAGTTAATGACGGACTGACTGTTCTACAATTTTTTAATGCAGCAGAAACGATTCACCAGACGGAATTTCTCCAGCTGTTTACTAAGAAGTCCGTCTCTGAAAAGAAAACCTGGGCAATTCAGTGAATCGCATTAGCTTCATTGATTTCCCCTTGTTGATTGATTATGTAAATACAGCAAGTTTCTGAAGCCAGGTTTTTCACAGCTAAATCGCGCATATCCCAAACTTCGCTTTGGCCAGGTCTTGATTCTGGGCAGGCAGCAAAGAAACCTTTCGCAATGCAGGCAAAAAGCTCCATCGGCAATAACAATAATTTGCGATAGCTGAAGCTGTCAACTTTGCATACATTCTGCGTACTGCAACCTGTCGTCGCTCGTGGATGTGGTTATTGTGCTGAGTTTGGTAACCACCCCGTGAGTCACCTGCCACAACTACTACAGCCGCGAGAGGAGCACTAACGACAGATATCATAATCCCGCGAGTGGACGAGTGTTGGTGTGGCAATCAGTGATATTTTTGGAGTTAGCAGCATAAAACGAAACGCGCAACGCAACAAAACGAAAGACTTCAATGCAAGGCAAGGCAACAAACTCGTTTCATCAGCCTGGTCCAAACATTGGCAACCACATGGACCGCCTCGCCCGATGCCGATCCGCTCGAGCTTTGATCGCATGCGTTGCACTAGCAAAACCCAAAAGCTCCCGCTTGCTCACTCTCGCTTTTGCTTTGCTACCCACCTGCCGGGCTGGGGGTTTCGCCTACCTGTTTATCAGGTTTTCCAGTTGTGCTTTGTCGCAACGCGAAGCCGAGCTTTCGCCGCCTGAACATCTTACGATCTTACGTTGGGGGGCCACTTGAAGACGGCGACTTCAGTTACTCGACGGCACTGCGAGCGTTCGAGTCGTTAACGATTTTTACCGGCGGTTGTTGCTTAACGTTCCCTGCTCACCGATCAACGATTACCTTCCACGTTATAGCCCGGGCCCAAGAATCTTGGCTTGCACATCGGACCGCCGCAAGTCCGAGTTACCGTCAAAAACAGTGTGAGTGAGTGAGTTGGCATGGCTATTTGGAAATGCCTGTGGTTTCCAGCCCGTCCAGCCCGTCCAGCCCGAATCAAACCTGCCGCACCAGATACGAGGCACCAGTGGCAGTAAGAGAGTGTTGGTTGGGGCAGCAGTGCGAGCCGCATTCCTAGGATTTGCCTGACTGCAGCTAGAGTTCGATTATTGTTTCTGCACCGATCGGTAGCAGACCCTTGGTCCCCCTTGCACGCTCCGAGTGCGAATCCGCATCCCAGTCACAAGCTTCGACTCCAATCAGAGCGCTGGTTAAGCAAGACCTTGCCCAGTCAGCCAAAATGAAACCACTTCGACAGCGAGTTCGCTTAGCAGCGCTACAAAAGCGGAAAATCATTGAATTATGCTTGGGGGCTATGATTTCTCAGTGTTTGTGTTTTTATTTCTGCTTCGGTTTCTGTGCTGCCTCCGCGTCTAAACGCTGTCTGCGGCCCTGCCAAAAGCGCATTTGATGTACGTGCATAGTTTTATGATTACTTGTGTGGAAAAAGTGAAATTTCGCTCTGCACTTCACTCGGGCTGCCACGAAGCAGCGACTCACAGCGAAATCAAATAAAAAGCAAAGCCAAACACACATTTACAAGACGCGAGATCCGAAATTAAGCATGCGCAGGCCAGAAACCCTAAGATAAATACTTGTAAATAAATGAACGGGGGCCAACCAGCTTTTGACCACATAACGAAGACGATTATGTGAAGGTTGCAGCAGCAAAGAGCTTTGGGCCATCTCCGTCATCAGGTCGGTTTGCCCTGCCGCTGTGCCCAGTTGATCATCTAATTGAGGTGACAATTGGGTGGCTTTGTCTTAGCCAGCTGTTGGCACATTTCACTGAGAAAGCCATCGCCAGCCACGCTTCGCACTCCGAAGTCCCCTGCCTCTCCCACAGCGGAACTGACCCACTGAAAGTCCAAGATGAACCACTTCAGTCCGCACATGTCTGTCACGCCATTGACGACGACGCCAACATGGTTTAAGGCCTAAATGTAAAACCCATTTCGTTGCGTATTATCAAATGCAGCACGGCACGACAAAACGACAAGTGAATTGTCATCCGCTGGCATACTTTTTTGGACGGTCAGTGTCACAGTGTCCATAATCAGCGGGATCATAGAAGGAGGGGTCGGTCCGAAGTTTTGAATACTCTATAAAGCTGTGTTAGGGATTTGCCTGGAGCTTTGATTGAAAACATGTGGTTAATCTAGTTGGGTGGATAGTAAAAGTGTCTTTCAAAAGACACCCATATTTTTCCCTTCAGAGGCAAGAAATAGTACAGACATCTTGGTTGACAGTGACTTGTAGGAGTGCGACTCCGAATGTAATACCCTCCGCAAGGGTAGCGTCTCACAATTTGGGTCAGGGTAATTGCCTCCACTAAACAGCTACTACCGCTTGTATTTATTTGTGCAACACTTAAACGCAGTGAAATTATGAGACGATTCAGCTCGATCTCTGCGCCACCAAGCTGATCAAAGCCGAGGAGCGGATGGCTTCGCCGCTATACCGCTTTCGGCACAGCTCATACAAGACGTGTGTTTAGAAAGTAAGTTTCTATTGAAGTTGGATTCTGGCCAGGCGATTTGCGTTAGCCGCAGCAACTGGAAGCCAGCAGCTGCTAATTGAACAGCCACAGCAAGTGAAATCAAAAATAAAACAAGCCATTACATCAGAAATCGCATTTGGACGGAATGCCGAGAGGCGCTATTGTTATGGAAAGGTGTTGTTGGGTCTAGGGTTTCCCGTTTCACACATTTGCATACTTCGCGGCGAGCTTGACGCTGATAAGAGTCGCTCAAGTTCTGGGTAAACACTTGGCAACGCTGAGTCACACGGTCTGCGTAAACATTTGGGCCCGACTGGTACTGATTCCGAGCAGTGAGCAGGCTGCACGGTTGCAGTCACCTTTCGGAACAAAGCAGCCCAGTGGGGCGTGAACGCAGAACCCAATTAGCAGGCAAAGAGGCAAACAGCTGAAGGCATGGGTAGCCAAATCCGAAATTGAAATCACTGATTAATGGCCTGACCGGCCAGTGTCGCCGAAAATTCATTTGAGGTGAAATAATTATTGGTTAATTAGTATTCAATGGGCATCGGTATCGGCATCGGCAACATTAGCGCGATGCCAACAATGGTGGATCCAATAGCCAGTCGAAAACAACAGCACAAATATTTAAGCCCAGCTCGAGTTCGGCGGGCGAGGGCAGAGCCAGAAGCGGAGAAGTGCGACCTTGTGGTGCTCGGAAAGCGCAGTAAACTCGGCAAATAATAAAACTTCGTGGCTGTGTGCGTTGATAGGCTAGAGCGAACTCAAAGTGCAAAGTTTAGCGCTTTTAGCTAAAACAGTGGAGAAATCGTAAAATCACTAGCCATTCTCGCGAGCCTCCAAGAATCAGACCCCTATTATCGGCGACTCGTGGAGCGTACGAGCCACATAACTCCATCTGGACTTCGTGGATCCCATATAGCATCGATAAACGGCCGTTTGTATGCACTTTGGAGGATCTAAATCGAACGTCAAGGGACCACTCGATCAGATCGCAATTAAAGTGTTTCTATTGTCTACGGCCGTGCAACGCCTGCAAATGGCATGCGGGCTATTTGCCGAAATCCATTTGGCGTCATGTCGCTTCATTTGCATGGTTTTTTCGGCTTCGCTTATAAATATGAATAATGGCGAACAGCGCTGTTGCTGGAATTGTCAATAATAAAAATGTCTCGGTTTACGAACGAGAGATACATGTATCTCATGTGTTTCGCGCTTGCGCAGCCCTGGCCTCGGTCAAGGTAGCTCACAGGTTGACCTCAGCGCAGACCGAGCCTGTTGGCCCATTAAAAAGCGCTTAATGGCGCAAGGTCCGTCTCTGTCAGGAAGGGCGCACTCGACTGCTGGAACAAAGTTCGCTGACTCGAAGGTTCTGGAGTCAGTGCGCCGTTGGGTTGGACTGCCAGATTGGTTTTGTTGGCTTTTGTGCTGCTGTTAATACGATTTCGGCCAAAAGCCCGCATATTGACAAAGCGATGTCAAAACAGCACAAGGCTAACACGCCCCAAAACGTGTCTTGGGTCTGTGGGCCTCGGATTCTCTTTAAAATACGGCGGTTGCATATGGAAAGACTGGGCAAAACGAAAAGATTGATCGCCATCTGAGAGTCATGATCGCGAAGCGATGGCCTAGGCCCAATGTCATTCAGAACGCAGTGATCAAGATGCTGTATTGAATTCCTGTTTGTCTGGCTGCCACTGGCAATTATAGATTAACGAGCTGAGACTACAATTTAACCGGTATTACGGCTAGTGTGTCCGTGTATCTCTAGGTCTCTGTAAAACAACGCGATATGCCTTATGTATAATTTTATTTTGCATTTTAGTTAACAACTGCAAGGCGGATCGCTCCTCGCTCTCCACCACACCCAACGCCAAAACCGACTTGGTCAACATGAACGGGCCGAAACACAAGTTTTGCACCAAACTCTCCAGCACCTATCTGCGAAAATGGTGTAAGTATTCCATTTAGATAACCCCTGGAGGTTAGTTCCAAATCACCCCCACCATTGCCGGCAGCATTCCCATGCAAGAAATTACCATATAAATTTCAAACAACCTATCCACAATGCATTGCGAGTGGATTCACAGGTACTCAGAGCTGGCGATTTATTAAGCTATCGCATAGGTGTCATAACTCCACGTGCCACGTTCTTGTTTTGAACCGAAATTATAGTTCCTGTTTACTCGACTGGTTAGACTGGTATCTGAGCAAAATGCTATTACCTATTACAGAGTACATAGTTATAAGATGACTTCCTATTTTACCGAGCATTCCCTTATGCGCAATTTTCTTATTTCCGAAGTTCTCTTGGCAGGGATATCAAAATCCGGTTAGTTTTAACTAGACTTTCCAGTTCTGGTGTATAGTTATTCGATCCATACTAATTGGCCGTATTTATAGATAATGGGAGATTGTAGAACTGGGAGTTAAAGGTCAAAGGGTCAGTGAATCATTCGCAAAGCTCGATCGGCGATCTATAAATATTGATGTTCCATCCCAAACATTGCAATCGAGCGTTTTCGGTCGAGTGCCAACTCAAATATGAGTTCCGATTAAAGGCAATACGCAGTTCACGTTTCCCCACCCAATATCAAATGACTCAACCCACTTATCCAGTAATTTATGCAATCGGTGAACAATTGCTAAACAATTCGCATTGGTTTTCCAGGGATTACGATTGTCGTCGCGGCGGCGCTGATAATTGGCGGCATTGTGGTGGCCTGTGAATTCACCGTGCTGATCGATGCGGTCGTGGACCGAATGGTGGCCCTGCGTCCCGGCGCCAAGACCTTCGGATGGTGGGCTAAGCCCCCAGTGGAGCCCAGAATCAGTCTGTACATCTACAACGTAACCAATGCGGACGACTTCCTCAGCAACGGCTCCAAGGCCATTGTCGATGAGGTGGGACCCTACGTTTACAGGTAAAAGATCACAATTGGTAGCATGAAAGCCATCTGGCTCAATCCATTACCTCATCTGCAGCGAGACCTGGGAGAAGGTGAACATCGTAGAGAATGACAATGGCACGCTGAGCTACAATCTTCGCAAGATCTACTCGTTCCGCGAAGATCTGTCGGTGGGGCCCGAAGACGACGTGGTTATTGTACCCAACATTCCCATGTTGAGCGCCACCTCGCAGAGCAAGCACGCGGCCCGGTAAATACAGCTCCACTGAAAAGTGTGTCCCCATTATTAACCCTGAATTTCTTGGTTCAGATTCCTGCGTCTAGCCATGGCCAGTATCATGGACATACTGAAGATCAAGCCATTCGTTCAGGTGTCCGTGGGTCAGTTGCTTTGGGGCTACGAGGATCCGCTGCTCAAGCTGGCGAAGGATGTCGTGCCCAAGGAGCAAAAGCTGCCCTACGAGGAGTTTGGCCTGCTGTACGGCAAGAACGGCACCTCCTCCGACCGAGTAACTGTGAACACAGGTGTCGACGACATTAGGAGATACGGCATCATTGACAACTTCAATGGTCGCACCCATCTACCCCATTGGACCACCGACGCATGCAACACTTTGGCGGGAACCGATGGCTCCATCTTCCCACCGCACATTGACCACGATCGCATCCTGCATGTTTACGACAAAGATCTTTGCCGCCTCCTGCCCTTGGTGTTTGAAAAAGAAGTAATGACTTCCAACGAGGTGCCCGGATACCGGTTCACACCACCAGAGTGGGTCTTCGCCGATGTGGACAGCCACCCGGACAACATGTGCTTCTGCCCCGCAGGCAAGCCGTCATGCTCCCCCAACGGACTTTTCAACGTGTCGTTGTGTCAATACGGTGAGAATGAATGTGGGGTACCATTAGCGATCAAATTCAAATTCAAAGCTCTCTGCAGACTCTCCCATCATGCTAAGCTTCCCGCATTTCTACCTGGCCGATGAAAGCCTGAGGACGCAAGTAGAAGGTATTTCGCCACCTGTGAAGGAAAAGCATCAGTTTTTCTTCGACGTTCAACCTGTAAGACCCGATAAAATCATCTATCTCCCAGGCGTACACTTACGACATTTTTTCGCAGAAAATGGGAACTACGTTGAGAGTGCGCGCCCGTATCCAGATCAATTTGGCCGTTAGCCAAGTGTTTGACATCAAGCAGGTAGCCAACTTCCCGGACATCATCTTTCCCATCCTTTGGTTCGAGGAGGGCATCGACAACCTTCCCGACGAGGTCACCGACCTGATGCGCTTTGCGGAGCAAGTGCCACCTAAGATCCGCGTGGCGCTAATCGTCGGTCTATGCACGCTTGGTGTGATCCTACTACTGCTGTCGACCTTCTGCCTGATCCGCAACTCGCACCGGCAAAGCACCCTGCACCTGGAGGGGTCCAACTATCTGGCCACCGCCCAGGTGGACATGAACAAGAAGCAGAACAAGGATAACCAACCCGCCAGATACTAGGCGCTCTAGTCGCTGTCTGGTCGCAGTACGAGTATCTTCGGGTGACTTCGTAGTAGTATAAGCCGTAGCTAGTAACTGGGACCTGCCCACTTCCACTTCCATCCCCAATCCCTATAACGATTCCCAATCCGACCTCCCTATGTTAATCCCAAACCCCCCATCCCCGCGGAGCAATGTGCCTCTATGTAGTTTAAAAGAAATGGAGCTGGGAAGACTTGTATGTATTTGTATGTGTATCTGTATCTATTGTATTGTATGTAGGTTATCTGTGTAAGTAAGCGTTATAAAAATTTTGATGTGTAGTCCAACGAAACGGTCGTGATCGCTTAAAGGCTCAAAGCTTCGACTTAGACAATATTTGTTATACCAAAACAGCAATCGATCCCGTTCTTGCTTCTTAAGCCCTTGAAATGAAATTGAATGTCCAATCAAGTCACAAAACTCGAAACGTTTCTCAAATAAAGCAAAGTTCCGTCCTCGAATACAAATGTGCTTTATAAGACCAAATGCTGGGCATGTTCCGCACATGAAATTTATATTCTATAAATACATAACTATAATAAAAAAATTAAAAATAATGTACAATTTATATTCATTAATGTGTACAATAAATCACGATATTATTTTAACTAGAGATTGGCCGTAATCTTCTGCAATCCATATACATATGTATAAATGATTCACAAGCTGTGCACGTAATCTTCTTCTATATGGTTAATTGGCTGTTATATAACTCAGTTATATTATAATTTACCTCATTGTGTGCGTGTATGTTTTGATGGAGTCTGATTAAGAATTTATCGGATAAATTGATATTTTTACATGAGAAGAAATACATTTCCAAAATTAGTATTCAATATATTTTAAAAAAAGAACATTTTCATTAAAAGTTAAAAACTACAATTTTAGGTGGCCTTAGTTATGAATTTCGTTCACAATCCCAAAAGTATGCAATACCAAGAAATTTCAAACAAGGGAAAGTACTACAATAATATAAATTGGTTTCAAACTTGTACTGCACCATTTAAATTGGAAAACATATAAATATTTATATACCCCACTATTATATTTATTTTATTATATTTACAACCCCACTAAAATGCTAGTATAATGAAATCTCCTGTAATTTCCTTTCTTAAAGAAATGGTCATGAATGAATGAATGGCCATGGATGCTATATCTTTTCGATAGTTTATAACATGTCACATTAAATGATTAATTTTTACTACCTAAAATTAGGGCACCCATTGACCTTTATATTAAGTTTATAGTATTTTCACTTTCGATTTTCACATCGCACTTCGTAGATGGACCAGACCGGATTCTGAAGCATACTAATGGCTATATAAGCTATAATACGAGATTCCGAGCTCAGGGAGGATCAGACAGACCAGCCAAAGCCAGACGTTTATGGCGAGTCATTTGTTTCGTTGCACATTTGGCTGCCCGCGGCACTGATAAGAGCAGAGAGATCTGTCTGTGCCTGATAAGCTCGCCTTTGCCAAAACCGCAGGGCAGGCAGAGTCGCCTGTTCCATGGTTGGTCATCCACACCTGCTCCCGATCAAGGTCAGTGCTATCCCGGTGAGGTCCACCCGGGAAGAGGGGCATCTCTGGAGGCTGTTCAGTAGTTACCCTCAATCCAATGGCCAATCTGCGTTATGGCTATTTTCTATGCTCGGGTCAGAGGTCCGTCGTTATCACTGTTATTCCCAGTCAGCTCTCGCTGCTTTGGTGATAACCTTTCTGCTATTGGATTTTATAAAATTTGTTTTCATTCCATTTTGATTCAAATGAAACAAGAGGAGCAAATGGAAGGCGGTGGCTGGTGATAAGTGATTGCACGGCCATTGCCGAAAGCGTTTAGAATTCAACTCAAACGGATCGCGTGTTTTCCCTCGATCGGACGCGATTTACTCCCGTCTCTGGATTCCGTCAAAGCCACTATTAGTAAATAATGAAGTCGGTTCAGTGGGTGAAAATATTGCTCTGCCTGATCCTTGCGGGCCTCAATGTATTCCTCTTCGTGTTGTCTTGTGGTGTGGACTATCGCATCTTGGTAGCTAGGGAACATATACGCTTCCGCCAGGAAATGCCCACCATGGACAGTTGGATAAACTCGCCATTCGGGAAACTGAAAAACTATGTGTTCAACGTGACCAACGCCGAGGAGTTCCGCAGCGGTCGTGATAACAGGCTTAAGGTAAAGGAGATCGGCCCCATTGTGTACAGAATCGTGGGGTTCAACGAAATCTTAGATCGCAACGAGACAAACGTTATGTATCGCAAGCACCGATACCGCGTAGTGGAATTCCTCCCGGAGGAGAGCGTGGCACCCGACGTCCTTAACTGGACCATTACCTCCACAAACAACGTTATCCTGGGCGCAGCGACGAAGGTCAAGCATACGGCGCCACTTGCAGCCTTTGGTTTTGATGCAGCGCTCATGATGGAGGATATATTTGTTACAGATAGCGTGTACTACTTCCTTTGGGAGTTCACTCGTCCCCTGCTGCAAACGCTCTCCAGGATCTCGAACATAAGACCCAACGTCGCTGTTCTATACAACGTAAGTCCCTGGTCTATCCTGAAGACTTCCTTGTTGGTTCCCCGCTAAGATTTTTCCCACAGGCTCTCAAGGAGAAGGAAGAGGTTTACACGGTCAACATCGGCCCTAAGCGCGGCATTGAAAACTTTTTCCGCATCGAGACGCTTAATGGCGAGGTGATCATCCGGGAACAACTTCCGCACACCCGTCAGTACGACTCCAACTCTTGCCCCTTTAACGTGTCCGGAGCGCTGGACAACTCTCTCTTTCCGCCCTTTGTCCAGCCGGATACGCCGCTGAACATAGTGGCTATCGAGTCCTGCCGGGTCCTTCCGCTGACCTACCAGCGCCAGGAGCGCTACAACGGCCTTGATACCTTCCGCTACACTCTGCTTCAGTCCCATCAAAAGCCTCCCGGCTGCCTGGACACAAGCTACGGTGTCAAGCTACCCGACGGAATGTTCGACGTATCCCAGTGTGTGATAAGTACGGTTCTACGTCCTTAAAACGACAGGTTTCCTTAGGTAAATCGAACACATTCTTACCCCCAAAAGATGACGCCCCCTCTGCGTTTTCGATGCCACACTTTTACGGAAGCAGCTACAACTGGAGCCAGCACTACGAAGGATACACACCCAACGCGGAGGATCACGAGCCATACATTTTGCTGGAGCCGGTCACTGGAATTCCGGTTACGGAGAAATACCGCTTCCAGTCCAACATTCCTATTCCGGATCTCAGGAGGTTTAGCTCACGCCTAAGTCGGTTTAGCAACATGATGATTCCCAGTTTTTGGTATGAGTTCGTAAGTACTTTGCCGCTGCAAGAGGAGTGCATATGATTACTCTCTAGTCCCACTCAGGAAATGGGACAGCTGCCCGGTTTCGTGACCTCCTTGATGTGGATCAACGTCAACATTGTGCAACACGTACAACCGTATTGCATGGTTCTTTTTCTGGTGCTGGCCTTGTGGAGTGTCCTAAAGGCAATTCGAGTGGCCTGCGGCGACCTCGGATATGTGGGCCTCTTCCGGAAGTTATGTGGCGATATGGGCACGGTCACCGCTCTAGAGACCAAGTTCCAGGCCACTAGTGCTTCCCCCGACGTGGCAGTCAAATAGTGATCTACTTTCTAGACTGGACCCGTGTATATATGTATGCAAGATTTAGATTTAGGGTAGAGGTGTCGCTACTGATGAACTATCAGTAGTCCGCCGTTACGTAATATACGATTTAGTGGAAAATTGAATGTGCCTCATTTCACCTTATCTGTCAGCCAGTCAGACGGCCAGGTCCAAGCGCTCCTCTGCCGCCTCCGCCTTCGTCGCCAACCAGGCAATTTGAGGTCGCGGCTCTGTTTGATTCGCCCCGCCTCTTGTGCCGTGCGGCGTGACACTGGAAACTTGGGCACGTACTGAAGATTTATTTTGCGTTTTATACAATCTGTGCATTTACTTTTTATTGTTAGTATTTCTTCAGCCTCTGAGCTCTGAGCCGCCGTTGTTGTGGATTTTGCGGTTTGTTTACTTTTGTTTGCCTTGCTTACTTCTCCTTCTCCTTCCTGAACCTGAACTTTTGCACATGTCGCATGATCTTCCCTGGCTTCAGTGCTGATGCCCTGTCCGACTTCAAGGTAAGACACCCTTGGCCCCTCGGCACCTTGGACCTGTTGGACCCGTTAAGCCCTCCTCCGCGCACGGCGTCCGGGAGTTTTTTTCCTTTCCGATCGAGCGCTCGCGATTTGCATAAATCAATACGAACCCCCAGTGCTCGGGGCTAAGGATGCCCCAATTTAAATGCTAATCACCGCGGACAAGCTGAAAGTTGTTTGTTTAATTGGCACGAGAGTTATGTCACAGGTGAAGAGTCAGCGCTGGTGATTTATTGACCTCCAAGACCAGACGGAGCGGAGCTGATCCACCGCGCCAGCCAATCAGTAGAATCGCCTGCGTCAGAGTCGTAAAATGCTCATAATTATACGAGGGTATGAAGTGTATTTTGGCTTTATGGCCAATTATTGTTTGCCCCACCATACTAGTAATTTCGGGCTGCACCGCGCTCCATTAGCGAGATCAGTTCCAAGTGCGGACGACCGCCAATGGTTGTCGCCGAAAAACCCCCAGCAAGCTGTCCGAATTGTCCACCTGGACAGGGGTAAATCCCGATTACTAAGGCAGACCAGTTGGAATCGGTGGGGCTGCGCCAAAACAAAACCCAATAACTCTCGCCCCGACCGATGAGCTTTCGAAATCTGGTTCAGTCTAGACTGGTGCGTGCGATTCATGACGCCAAAGATAATTAAAAGGGAAATGGAAATGCATAAAAGTGATTACAACACAGCGCCAACAACTCTAGCACTACCAAATGCGGTCGTTATGTCGGGAAAGAGTTGGAAACCCAACTCCAAGCTGAGCCGAGCCGATTCAGCAGCTGCGAGTCTCGGAGCCACTAAAAGCAACTGGCAAAATCAACATGTAAATTTCAATTTTCACGTACGTCAATGCTTTTCCTATGAATTTCGTACGTGAACGGGTAAACAAACGACCAGGGTCTGAGAGATAAATCTGTGATAAAACTCCCATTTCATTCCACCCTTTGAACCGCTGGTCCGAGCCTCGGACCACTTGCCGAAATTCGGCTGAAAAAACCTTAAGTCAGTCATCGAAAATCCGGTTCGGTTTGCCTGCTTTGGGTCTACGCTGTGCCGCGACTTGGCCAAACCCGCCGCCTGCTCGCTGCCTGCTAAAGCTCCGGACGCCAGAGAGCTGACCATTGCGCTCAGTGTACGAGCCGCTAAAGCTCCTGGTATAAAAGCGAGGCCAGCGGGCTAACTGCTCGCAATTCGAGTTGCGCCTTTGATCGTACCACAACTGCACCCGGGCCACCGAAAACCACCGGAAGAGAAGTGAGTAAGCCATTGTTCAAGCCGTGTTTAGTTCGCCCTGGTTAGGCCGAGCTCCCGAGGAAATGAGGGTGCTGCACCTCATGGATCAAGGATTGCGAAAACCAAACAGCTGGCCACGGGCTAGCACGGATTCCCATATTGGACGCAAAGAAGTCGAAAGCTGCTAAGACTACTTGGTGTCGGTGAAATTGTGAAATCTTTTCAAAAATATTAAATCCAAACGATGCCAATTAGTATGCATATGCGATATATATGCCAAGGGCCATAAATAATGCATGAGCTGGTGGGCAGACCACTAACCGCTTTGGATGATTCTTCGACATGCGTCGAAAACACAGAAAAGTCGAGACTGACTGACGCCTTCTTATTATCCGCTTACCCGGAAACCAAAAATCCCTCATTTTAGGACGTGTGTTTCGTGGCTTACCTTTAATAATTCGAATTTCTCACCTGCCTTTCCAGATAATCCTCCAAGATGAAAGCCTCACTAGCTCTAGTGTTCTGTGTTATTGTCGGTCTTGCGGCCGCCGCCCCTGAAAAAACGTACACCAACAAGTACGACAGTGTCAACGTGGATGAGGTTCTGACCAACAACCGAGTATTGGGTAATTATCTCAAGTGCCTGATGGACAACGGCCCATGCACACCAGAGGGCCGTGAACTGAAGCGTCTTCTACCCGACGCCCTGCATTCCGATTGCTCAAAGTGCACGGAAGTCCAACGCAAAAACTCACAGAAGGTAATCAACTACCTTCGGGCCAACAAAGCCGGCGAATGGAAGCTGCTCCTGAAGAAGTACGATCCCCAAGGCATCTACAGAGCAAAGCACGAGGGACACTGAGCGCTTTGCTCGTCCAGCATCTGCATCCAAATGCACTCATTTCACATGAACCTAATTTAAACCAGAGATCCACAGTAAAGATTTTAGTTTTTTATACTTAAATGCGGAAAACGAAACTTTTATTCCAACGAAGGCGGCGGCTTACGCCAATATATGCTATGAGTCGGCGAACAGTGCGGGTGGTGGTAGCCATGGGCCGATGTTATTTGGTCTCGTTAATAAGGTCGATGGCCCTAAACTGGTTGGCCACATTGACGGTCCAGTCCGATTGGTGCCCAGCGGTGAACTCTTTCACAAAACGGTAGTTGCAGATGAAAACCTTGTCCTGGTACTCGGGAAGGGTCCTGCAACAAATGGGTATGAGGAGCTTAGCTTTCGGGCAGTGGCAGTCCAAACTTACCCCATGTTCCAGGGTATTTCCTCGCCGCGTTCCCGCATCTCGGATAGACCACGCATTACGTGAAACACCATGGTGATCTCTACGAAACGCTTCTGCAGCTTGTCGTTTGCATCGTCAAACATAATACCTACCTGATAGGGAAAGCTGAGGTATATGTCGCTCTCCCTGATTTCCAGCTGCCTCCGTTGCGTCATTGACAGTTTCTGGATTACCGGCCTAAGCTCTGCGATCGCCTCGGGCGAGACAAGATTGTCCAGGGAGTCTAGGTCGCCGCCCATTAGTTTTGAGGATACTACCTATGAGGGATTAACAATCATTACACTTCATGATAGCCAGACCATGACGCACCTGCAGCGCTTGCTTGGCGCCGTATATGAAGTCCTTGAGTTGAAACTCGCTGTCGAAGTAGGGTCGAATTATGAACTGTATGGTGATCCAATTCTTCAACGAGTTCAGCGCCGATGGCCACACGATCTCTGGAAAGTCCATTAGGCGAGGCAGGCGGTTGAGGCTTTCTCTGGCATTCTGATCCTTCTTGTCTTGCTCCTGCGGCAGCGAGGCGAAAGACCGACTGACCGGTTGTGTTGGCTTCGAGATGGAGGTGGTGATGGAGCCAGCTTCCTGTCCCCTGGAGGCTGCCACTGTGGGTCTGGGCTGCAAACGCGTCAGGGATATCCGGGCCATGCCCAAGCAGCGAATAAGCGTGTGCTGCATTGCAGAAATTGCACTCTGATCAGCTGCAACTGGGATAAAAAGTTGTTTTTGTTTTTCTTAGCCAATTTAGTGTGACCGCAGACAGATAAATAAAATATACCAAGCTTCGTACTTGATGGCTCTAACTGAATTCGAACAATATAAATATGGCCGGATTTTGCATATGCACAGTGCTGGAAACCGCACAAAGTATTTGTTATTTAATAATTTTTTAAAATAAATCTTGCCACTCCGCTCAAACTAGTACATCCCCGAGGCGTTGCCAGACCCCCGAGTCCGTTATCGATGTATCGATAGCACCCTTCAGAAAATGGTGCTGACTTCCGGCTGTCAAATTTTTCTTTCTTTCCCAGCCACGACGAGGTCGACAGCATGAGGTAGATTTGTGTTCGTAAATATGAGCGAAAAGTTGCGCTCGCGGCGTCTAAATGTTTGCAAAGTGTGCCGGGCGAACGCGTGCCGTATGATGCGGCTGCCGGTCGGACAAGTGCCATTCTGTTTTCCGGCAGTTGTGAAATAACCGAACATGCGCCGCTCATGCACACACACACAAGCTGATAGGCGCATCCCAGCACGCTACTTTCGAAATGATGGACTAACAAGTTACCCTCCTTTGCAGTTCTCTAAAGCTCCAGAAGAGGCTCGCAGCCTCCGTGCTGCGATGCGGCAAGAAGAAGGTCTGGTTGGACCCCAATGAAATCAACGAGATCGCTAACACAAACTCGCGTGAGTAGAAATGGACTAAATGGTCGAATAGACAGCCCAGCTAACTGTGTTGTTATCCCATTCCAGGTCAGAACATTCGCAAGCTTATCAAGGATGGTCTGATCATCAAGAAGCCCGTCGTGGTCCACTCCCGTTACCGTGTGCGCAAAAACACCGAGGCCCGCCGCAAGGGACGTCACTGCGGATTCGGAAAGCGCAAGGGTACTGCGAACGCCCGTATGCCTACCAAGCTGCTGTGGATGCAGCGCCAGCGCGTTCTGCGCCGCCTGTTGAAGAAGTACCGCGACAGCAAGAAGATTGACAGGCACCTGTACCACGACCTGTACATGAAGTGCAAGGGTAACGTGTTCAAGAACAAGCGCGTCCTCATGGAGTACATCCACAAGAAGAAGGCTGAGAAGCAGCGCAGCAAGATGCTGGCTGATCAGGCCGAGGCTCGCCGACAGAAGGTGCGCGAGGCCCGCAAGCGCCGCGAGGAGCGTATCGCCACCAAGAAGCAGGAGCTCATCGCCCTGCATGCTAAGGAGGACGAGATCGCTGCCAAGGCCGCCACCGCGGGTCACTAAGCAGTCCGACCTCGCTAGTCGAGGAACTCCATATTGATAGTACTGTTTATCGTCTGAATAAAACACCTTTAGTTTGGCCGAAATGATTTTGTACAAACGTGAAACTCATGCTTCGTTTCTTAATGGCTGGTAACGTGTGAGCAGTCGTAAGGGAATTTGGTTGAATGTGACTTGTTAGTTCTCATGCCCTTAAATGCTCATTTTAAAAGACCTGTTGCATTTCATTGTGAATTCAGATTAAAGACAGACGGTGATCAAATTCAAAATATCCACTTCCCTCGTTTTAACATAACATCAATACTATCCCTCCACTATTTTCGCATTAATAGTTCTTCAAATGCTTAAAAGACTTTAATATATTGGTTCGATCGACAATGGTCGATGCAGTTCCACAATTTATCGACTTTTGAAAAACAACGAGGACATATGAGTGCTAGTTTTTAAGAAAATGGTAAGTATTTTGGAATTGAATTCATTAATTATGCCAGGTAATGTATTCATTTTACAAGCAGCGTCAATTATTACTTACAGAAGCGATCGTTTAAGTTTAATTGTATTATCCTAATATATTTTACTTTAAGGTAAATTAATATTTTACTTTAAGGTTACCCATATTCCAAACTTAACTGAAAAGATGCTGGCCCTAACTACGTTGGACAACAAGACGTCCAAGGCTCTGGAATTCTATATGTATTCTTGAATTTAAATCCTATGTATAATAAAAATAATAAGTCAAATAAATGTATAGTAATAAATAACTGATGAAAAAGGTAAAATAGCTCATGAAAAACCGCTAAACAGCGATGTAAATGCCAAATGTCCCCTCTTTCAATATATATAGTGAATAAATAGCGATGAACCGTAATGTTTTGCCTATTAAAATGTTTTTGTGATGATAAAATTATCGTATTTTTTTTTTCATACATATTGAGCGGTGAATTATGCGCTTGGTATTTTTACTGAGCGCTTACTTACTACCGAAGAACTGGGTAATGCATCTTATGCTGTGTCAAGTCGGAAACTTAAAATAGGTAACCGTATTTAATATATATTTAGTTCGTTTACACTTAAAGTAAAAATTAAATTTTTTTAGTATTTAATCGATTGTATAAAAGATTCCGAGTGCTTCCGATTAGCGGCGAACCGTATCTTCAATTGTGATTCATTCATCAAATAATATTGAAGAAGAAAAAATGGAGGAGCATAGAAATCTTGAAAAATTTGTGGAAAAAAAGCTGTATGTATGCAAAAAGAAGTATATTGACATTCCGAAGGACGAGGGCCAAAGATATGGTAAGCACTTTAAAGCACTGAAATCAAAAATCTTTGGAATACTGAGAAAGGAGAGTGCACAGCTGGACACCCTCATCGCCGCGTACAGTTTGGAAGGTTTGTATGTTTGGCCAGCAGTTCCTGATTCTCGCCTCCTTAGGCGGCAAGTTCACGTAACTCCATCCCATTTCCGATATATAAAGATAAAAAAAAAGTCCGGTCGTATTCGTGTATCCGCGCTTCGTATTCGTTTCCACCGCGATTCCTCCGCGCCGCGTTCCTCAGTCATTCGTATTCGTTTCCATCGCGATCCCTACGCGCCCGGGTTTCTCATTCATTACTAACCGCGTAGCTTAAATTCCGCAGGCAGTGTCGGGGATAGGTTAAAGATCGCGAAGCCCAACGAATTCGATTTGGTATTTAAGTTGGAATTTCCGTACTACAAAAGCATCGCCGTGACGCGAGATCCGAAAATTCCGGGCAACGTACTACTCGATATGACGCGCGTGTTAGAGCTCCTTAAGGATGATCCCCGCGAGGATTTCCAGAGAATTCGGGAACTGATTCAGGGTCGACTCGTGGATGCGCAAAACTTTCTCGTCGTGGACAGGCTTCGTTCTTGGCTTCAGAGCTTGTTTAGCCAAGCACTCAACCGGATATCAGATCGCGTGGAGCTGGTTCCCGGCGCCGTGTCCCATCTCAAATATAGAACCTGTGGGCCGGCCCACACCATCTACGTGTACGGTGATTATGAGTACTCTGTCGACTTCGTACCTGCCATCCGTTTGGCGGCCGAACAGAACGTCTTGCCCACGAAGCAACTGGAGTACTTAAACACTTCTTACTGGGAGGCGATTCCCAAGCCTCTGAAAATCCTAACTGAAACCAGCACCATCTCCTTTCGCTCCTCATTTTACGCCTTAGAGAAATTAATGCTGCAGGGTGTGCACGAGAATTGCCGGAATGCAATTAGGTTTATGAAAAAATTTCGCGATGTGAAGACCAACTTGGGCAATTGCAAGAGTTATTACATTAAAACTTTATTTCTTTGGAAAATTACACAGGAACCAAACTCCTACTGGCAGAATCCGCTCTCATTCATTTTACCCGATGTAAGCATGAAGTGACTTCAGTATGTCGACGAATGGCAAAATTAACTCTAAGTTAAATCCAACAGATGTTCCACGACCTGGCGGAGCACTTACGGCGGGGAGTTATTCCCTTTTTTTGGGACCCCGAGCTGAACATGCTCGACGCATTGACCCGTAAGCAAGTTTGGGAAATGTACCTGTGCGTGCGAAGGATTCCAAAAATGCTGTGGGCCGCAGGGATCAGCCGGAATAAATTGAGTCTTTTCGTACTTCGGGCATTTTGTAAGCTTCTAGAAGATTTACTTCCAACTGTCCTTAACGCCTCTTCGTTTCTTAGGTCACAAAAAGGAAAGAAATTTAAATCTAAAGTGCAGCTCTAGGCGAAAACGAAATGTTATTAAGGGACTGAAGACCACTTAAATTTGCATGCTAAGAAATGCTCGAACTAACGGTACCGCGCTGGACTTTGGACTCGAGTCGGCCATTCGCACAGGCGTCCATCGGAAACGGTGTCTACTTGGGACACTCTGCGAGAATACAGTAATAGACGTGGCGTGGTCCGAAGGGATTGTGGAGTCAGTGGACAGTGTCCTGCGACACGAGCGGTCCTAACAGACGTGCGCTTCCGGGTGGTTGCAAAGGTGGTTCTGGGAAGAGCATTGATTCGCAATAATGGACGATACACCTGGGGCGGTTCTCTAATCTCAGTGCAATTTACATATGTACTCTCTAGCAATTGTTGAATGCACTTTGGTGGTAATAAAAGGAACATCAAATGGCACGCTCTATTTTTTGGCCAAGTTATGTTACAACAATCTATATGGATAATTTGGTGTAAAACTAAAAAAACAAAACACAATGTTGAATATTTTGCCGCTTATCCTAATTTTTTTTTAAATTCAAGCATTTTCAAATTAGCTAATAAATTAACGGCGTTGGCCGGTGCTGCCACATTGAACATGACAGCTGATGTTTACATCGATTGCCCCGAGCTGAGTAATCGATAGTTCTATCGGAGCCTCTGCAGCCCTGACTCGGCCCGTACTATAAAAGCAACTGGCAATGCTCCCCTCTCTGTAATTTTTTCAAAATTCTTCTCGCTGACTGCTCGTGTCGAAACAGAAACTGAAATTAAATTGAACTCGGTGCGCGTGCAGACTGCTTAGAATTCCCATATTTAATTGGTTCGGACTAGATCGACGGCCAAAGCCAAACCAAAGTCGGGGTCTAATCGAGTACATGTAAATTTTTGGCATAAAACAGCCGCGACTTCTTGGAGGCAGCGCACTAGACACAGCAGTTCCGCCGGGGCAGCAGCTACTCCTACTTCGAATCCAAACCAATCCAGGCCAGACCTGCACTGCAACCGAGCTGAAGCCAGCCCAGTCACCTGTGCCGATTTCGTAATCCCAGTCAGGAATACTCCGATTCCAAACGCGAGTGAAAGTGCGCGAGTGTTGGTGCGGCCAAAGAAAATTTCTCGAACCACATATTTCCTGCAGCAGCAGTTCATAGTCATCAGGAATACACAGAAGTCATCATGAGTGGATACACGGACCTCACCAAGCTGGAGACAAGTCGGTAAGTCGGAATCCGAGTCCGCTAGTTAAGGCGTTTAAGTTCAATTTGCCCAAGTGATGCTAAATTGATCCCCCCTGTTCCCGCTCCCGCTCCCGATCCATCACCCAAGCCCCGCACCGCCTTCTCCACCAACCCATCCGAATCGCTCTCTTCCGTCCATTTACTCGCCTCTCAAATTGAATCCAAACCGCACCCCGCGAGCGTTTTCTCTTTCGTTTGCACCGCCACCGCCGAACGAAAAACGAGATACAAGAAATTTATCGTACGATTTTTCGATGGACAGGGGGACGGACGGCCATTCAAACACGAAAGAAAAATACAACAACAAATACAAAAAAAACCAAGCCAGCGCTAATATGACACAATCGGCTATATATTGTACACCTATACAGAAGTATGTTAGTGTTTTTTCGCCGTTTGTTTGCCTAAATGTTTCGAGTGAGCCAGTGGAGGCAAATCACAGCTTTGGGATAAGCGATAAGATGCCTTATCTGTGCGCACCTCCGGCCCACTGACACCAGTCCGCCAGCCCAGTTATCGGCCATAGCCATTACTCATCGCGGATAGTGCTGCCCGCCTCCTTGGGCCGCTTAAATCGCAGAAAATTCTCTGATTCACCTCGTTGCGCTGGCAGTGTGTCACTTTTTGAGGCAGGTGTCGCCTTGAGCGCCAACTTACGGTCGCCAATGCTCTATGCCCGATGGCCGAACCAATCCGGCCAACCCGGCCACCGAGTAGGTAGAATATCTAATTTGCGGGCGTATCAAAAATCGATTATGCTGGAGGTCGACGCGCAGCCAAAGCCAAAGTAAACCAAATATTGGTCAACTCGGTTCAAAGACTGCGTATGCGTATGCCTATGTATATGCCATTGCTCAACATTGCAAATACGAGAAATACCACTAAACATGGTTGCACGAGGGAAGGTGGGAAGGGAGGGGAAGGCAGAGCATCGCTAGCGATTCATTCATCTTGCTCAGCTGATGGAGGCGACTCTGGCCGCTGTACAGTTTCTGGGCAACATCACGCCACTCGGCAGCAAAGAGAAATCGGCGAAACGGACCGAAGAGAGAGCGCGAAGAGAAGCGTTTGATTCGCTTGCCACATAAAGCCAGCTCGGCATCAGCCACCCACCGAACCACCACCCCTTCAGCACTCCTTCACCGCCCTCAGCTGCCGCTGAGCGAAAAAGTCGCCTGATTTCGGCGTTGTATGCGGTACCTTTCCTCTCCCGCTGCTTACCCCGCCCTTCTTGGCGCGCATGTCGCGTGACGCTGGTGGGGCTTAACCAAATTTCCGCGCCGGGCAAGGAGTAGCACACCCAGCAGGTGTGCCTATTGCCTGGCCGATTGGCTGGTAGCATGTGGCGTGTTGCCGAAGCCAGCGTTTTTGGGCTCTCGGGATCTGTTCAGAGGAGTCGCTAGGAAAGGAAAGGTCAATAGCGCCCCTTTCAAAATGCAGTGATAAGTTGAACTAGCGTGTGGCCGGCTTAACTGGCTAAGCAAAGCAGGGGTCGTGGTCAGGGCGAGAAAATAACTATAATTTAAAATAAATAGAGGCGATTACTCAGGTTTCCACGAGATGGCAATCAATTATGGTCGAGTGTCTAAGCGAAAAGCGTTGATAAGATGGTAATTGTTTTCGCATTCCTACGCGGGTTTCCATGATTGGAACCCGCTGCAATTAGCTTAATTAGTCACTCGCTTGAGTGGCTGGGAATCCTCCGTCGACGTCCACGACATCTGGCCGTGCCAGTGGAAAAAACCTTGACACCCGCGCCAACCCTTTCTAGATCTAGATCTTATTCTGGCCCTAGACCACAGTGAGACGATGTCGGTCAGCAGAGCTCGGAGCACGCAGTACTCGCGTGGCCACCCCCACCCCGGCCTGCCGCGCGTTACACTTCAGTCATCGATATCTAGATTTTCTAAGTTGGATTGCCATGGCATCGGGGCGGGCGCTGGCCAGGGACAGAACTGTAGGGTAGAGGTCTTTAAATGGCGCAGTCACTGAAACTAAATTTATCAGTGCGCTCGGCGCTCACTCTGTCAACTAGCTGCGATCACGCGGCCCCCAACTGGCTGCCCTCATGCCGTTCCGTCCCGAGCAATCTGGCCGCATTAAATGGGAGGTGCGGGAGATACGCAACTTCAGCTCCGTCTGGGAACCGTCTAGCGACGATAAGCCAAGCCGCCTCTAGACTTTGGCCGCTCCAGCTCCAGATATCAGCAACTAACTTCCATTCCCGGCGGGTTAATGGAGGGAGCTCAGGCAAGTTTATGGGGCTTGACCTGGCGATGTTACGCGATCTTTTCGTGAAATTAAAGTTAATGCGACCAGCTAGGATTGTATAACCATTACTTTGAAGCTTGTGAGCAAAGTCGGGCTTTACCCGCGCACCCCGCCACCATCTGGCCCCCAACAGCACGTGGACGCGTTAAATTGGCTTCGGAAACCAAAATAGAAATCTTTCTGTCCGTCCGTCTGTGCTTTGTTTTAAGAGCCACACGAGCACTGTCAGGTATAAAGCACCAACTGGTTTTCTATTTTATACAAATTGAATTTGCGACAACGCCAGCGAATCGCTGATTAGCATAGAAACCAATTCATATATATCATATGCCACGTTGGCCAGCAGGAGGCGCACCCATCTCCAGCCGAAAGCATCAAAGAAAGATGGCTTCGAGTGGCGGAAGTCTGATCGCCGCAGACTTAACGACGCTGTAGAACGGCCAGCGCTTGGTCCAGTCTGGCGTGATGTGGCATAGTCACTAATCACGCAGACTATTGTCCAATCCAAACTGGTTCCCCTGCACACGCTCTACTGGTTTATTGTGCTCTGGCCCAAGCTCATCTTTCGATTGTTCTGTTTTTCAGAAACTGTCTGCGCCGCATCGCCCGTCACGATGAGCAGCAGTTCTCCAAAGACAGCATTGTCAATGTGATGGAGAAGTTTGTAAAGACTGTCAACATTATGGACGACACCATACTGGTGCCATGCAGGCTCATGGATCGACAGGTTGGTACCGCATAACCCAAGAACCCCAGCCCCCCGTTCGATCAGCCATCCGGATCCGGAACCAACGACTTATGGCTCCCACTTTACATAATTTATCCCCAGATCGGCGACAGCACTGATATCATCCCAGCCACCGGCAAGGACTCGACCGCCAACCAGCTGACACAGACCTCCAGTGCCCACGGCAAGCGGGGAGCGGCGCATTCGAAAAATGTCCAAGACTTTCTCAGCGCATCCGAGCTGTTCAATCTGTACAACATGCTGAACTCGCTGAAAAAAGATCTACTTTGGACCGCCAACCAGGAGGACGACGAGCAGCAGCACTCACAACAGCAGCTCAACGCCAGTGCCAGTTCCACTTCGAGCTGCAATCCCAGCGAGAGCAAGACTGAGTTCAACAGCGGCAGTCCAAGCACAACCGCTTCCGGAAGTGTCAAGGGTCATGTGCGCCGTACCTCTACCGCCTCGATGATGTCCACCAACTCGGTGAGCAACATGAGTGACTCTGACTCGGACATATCGCAGGAAAACGACTCGGGGCTAGAGTCCGATGGCAACAAGAGCGACAACGCCCAAAGCAGCGACGGCAGCGACATTGTAGACGTCGCCAAATCGAAGCAGGGCTCGGGGGACAAGGCCACGGAGCTGGCCAAGCGCTGCCGGAGGCATCTTAACGGTCTGTACCAGTGCCTAGAACAAATGACAGAGGCGGCCAACTACCTGACCGCCAGATACCAAAGTGATATTGGGCCCGTCTAGGACCGCCAACTCAAGGCCTTCTCGACCCTCTATTTCCTCCAACTCCTACACCTACACTATCACTTCCTTTCGAGCTGGTCGGGGTTAACTTCATACCATAGTCGCGGGCGGGTCTTTACACTCATTATTATAAAGTGTGAGGTCTTTTTTTAACTTTAACTATAACTGTATCAAATATCTATATCTATGTATGTATATGATTATGTATATGTATCTTGAGGAGGTGCTAAGCAAGACATATGAGAATCGTATGTGTGCACGAGGATTGTATAAATGTAAAACTGAGGATGATGAATAACTGGTAGATATAGTAGTGGATAAAGCAGCGCCTAAGCAACAAATTAACAAACGTTCTTTTGTAAAAATTGTAACCTCTGAGTTGCATCTCTCTTATGGGTTTAAGGGTAACCAAAGTCAAAAATCACAGAAGCGAGTCGCATCCATCCCAATCATTCCTTCTGTACCCGTTGGGGCTCCACTGCGCCCAAGTCAAAAAATTATCCATCCTGGCGCAGCGGTGGCACCGGCCCGAATATCCCTCTTCTTTGCAATTGATTTTCGTATTTATATATTGGATAGATAGCTATGGGAACTGCAACACAACACTAAAGCAACAATGTTCAACAAGTACAAGAAATCTAATTTCTAACTAAATTACGAATACGAACGTAAGTGAAGTGGGAGCTATGCTTGTGGAGACGGGACCACTTCACTTTTAGTCTGTACGCAAAGTTATATATTCCACAATTGTTATTGTAATTGTTTAAGCCAACTATTTGTGCCGTTATGTTTCGTTTGATTTCCTCTTCGCAGCCGACCAGGGACACCCAGTGGTTACAGCAGGAGTAGGGAGGATCGTCCCAAACCCCACCAAAGGTCACCTGGATATCCGACTGTGTGTCCCTGGTTCGACAACGAGGACTGCAGAGCAAACTGTAAATTACTAACGTTAATAGCGCTTGTGCGAGAGCTAAAAGAGAATTATTTATACACAATAAATAAATTTTACTTAGAAAATATATTCAGCTTGCTCTTTTACTGTGCTCGTTTTGGTCAGCCCCCTGGGCCCCGCTTTTTGGGGCTTGGCAACGATAAAGAAAGTGCCAACGGAGCTAAATTTCAGTTCTGGCTCGTGCGATGGGTACAAAGGCCGCTTGGATCAGCGGAGTCGAATGGTTGAAAGGTGGCATTGGCCATTGTAAATGTGCTATTTAGATTACAGTGGATACCCCGTAAAAGAACCGAGTTTTGGAGCAAAGTGCTTGTTGGCACTCTTATTGTCAATATAGCAATGGCTATATTTAATTTAAGCTCACTTCTCTGAAGAGTCTAAGCTGTATTACACATTTGATTGAAATTTCTGAATTCGTTCTTAAAATCCATCAGTCGTACTGATGTTTTCCTTTTAAACGGAAATTCCTCGTTATCTTATCCTAATGAAAACAAAGAGTCGATATAATTTGTATTTATAGCAACAACATAACCAACGTGACCACTTGTTATCCAGGTTTCCTTATATGCTTGTGTGCTTCTACAATCTGCAGTACTTCTCAATCCGAATCGGAAACTTCTCAATCTAATCGCACTTCCAGGTTATTTAATGAAAGCAAACGCGTGCCACATCTGGAGAGTCACTGGTATTATTCCTCTGGGGTCTTTGAATAGGCGTAGCTCGGGGAAAGGGAAAACTTTTCCTCGAACCACTTCTAGGTGAAGCCTATGAGGCAACCTTATCGCCGCATAGATAAAGTGCTTGAGGCGAAGCATTCGTCCAATAACAAAGTAACTCCCCGCCCTGCCGACTCGTAGCCTGTGACCGTGAAAAACCACCGATCATGCGACTGACTCATGGGCATATCTAGCTCTCGCTCAAGTTCAGGGCGTGGGAGGCCCAGGGAACTGGTGGCTCTCGAGTTCTTGGATCAAGACCGAAAAGGCGGTTCCATGCGAAAAAACATGCGACTCAAGCTAATGGTGGGCGCAATCCATCTCAATCTGGGTTCGGTTACTATTCTGATAAGTATGTATCTGGGCCAAGTTAATTGTGCTTTTTGCCGCGACCACTTGACAGCTAGTTAGTGTTTATTTCTGTTTCCATTATGGCTGTGCTCTTGGACGCGGCCTTATCATGGTGGTGTCGAGAATTGCTACCAGTCTAACGTAGAAGCCATGAACTTGTTTCGTGCTTATCGGCAGACTCCACTTGAGCGGTTTCCAGGGTCTTCCTCCTGGCCCACTGAATTGGTTGGGATCTAACCCGGCTGTGAGTCGGGGGATTTCTTATTCTGAGAGGTTCTACGTCTCCTCTCGGGCAATCAATTAGCGCCCTGCTACGGCTTCCGCATCGCCGGATGGTCCGGGAGGGGTGGCCAGCCGTTTGCCAACTGCGCCAGTCGCAGCTCGGGTTTCTTTCGAAACTTTGTTTTGGAATGGTGGATTGCCTTAGATTTCGGCTGCTGTGAGCCAAAACTTGTTTACGGTTCTAGTTGCCTTCGGCTTCCGCTTGTTGTTGGCCGTTCGCTCGCCTTAACCCCGGACGACGCCGAGATAGACGGAAGTATCCAAGCTCTGCGAAGATCGATACTGCGCCTATGCTGCCTTGTTGCCTCTCCGTTTATTGACCCCATCCGGACCGAAAGCATCTGAACCTTGAGCAGAGCAAGAGAACCGCCCTCAGCCCCTCGCCCCAAGGAATTAGCATATCTCGGCGGCGACAAAAGAAAGTCAGAGTCGACGTGAGTCAGCAGATTGGACCGTTTGTAATGGTTAAGCATTTCGGTACTGCCCAAGGTCGGAGTCCAAGTGTCCAAGGCCGGAGCTGGTGCTCTGCAGCATTGAGCTGCAGCCATCGCCGCAGCGGAGAAACGAAGTCGGAACCAAATATTATCACGTGCCGCTGCTGAGATCCGAAAATAACAATAACTCGGCATGCAAATCGAAACGAGAAATTAATTAATAACGGCACTCCGACCAGCTTCATCGCAGATTATCATTAAAGGTCCGAGCGCATCGAGAAACACTTCCGTTTGACCCCAGATCGACGTACGCAGGCGGAAGCGGAGATCTTGGCTCGCGCCTTAACAATTGTGTCTAACTTTGACTGGATTAGAAAAACGCCGCTAGGGTCGCCTCCCAAGTACCCGATCGCTTCCTGCTTCCATTCGCGGATGCTGGTCTCGTTATGGCCGCAGACCAATGGATTTGGATATGGATATGGTTAGGTTTCTGCCGCCGAATCGGGCGCCGAGAACAGAATTCCGCATTATGCTGTCAGCAGTACGTCACATAACCGAATAACCGCCCAACCCCTGCCCATCTGCGAGTTTTTAACAGATCAATAGCCAAGCGCAAACAACGCTTACGGTCTCGCGGGGATTGGCGGGGCCCGGACCGTGCTGGCAGCCAGCACTGCGAAGTCGGTTCATGGCTGTAGCCGCTGGTACAAAGTCCAAAAACTCGAAATTCGACACACACACACGTCCGAAGCCGAGTTGGCCGAGCTCACACGGCAGACATTACAGAGCGTGCTAAATCACGCCAAAGATATTCATTCACGAACATTCTGCGGATCCGTAGAGCTAGTTTCCCAATCCGCGTTACCCGAAACGCGATTCCCGCCCCGGGTGGGATGCACCGACCCTCTCAAAGTCCAGCGACCAACGTGATCTCCGGCTGAATGGGAGCGAGCGCTAATTGAGCACCCTCGAAATTAATTAGCTTGACCCACTCCACACATTAAAGGGGACCCACACTCACATTCGCATAAAGGTGGGCCAAGTTCGAAAACCCAAAGAGCTGTCGTGACGTCAGTGGCTTTTTGAGAAACAGGCACTTGAAGCCAATAAGCCCGGAACAGGTTCAATGGGACAGGGGGGCTCTGCTCGGAAGGATATGCTATGATGATATTTTTGCTACTAACGTTAACAAATGAGAACAGAAATGTAATCATGATCTGTTGCACGGTGATGCCGCTGAGGTGGGTGCCATTTTTGGCAGGCAACTGTGACCTGTTTGTGTGGAGGCAATCACTCAGAGATCACATCAAGTTGAAAGCCCCCGTTCCCTGGATGTCGAGAATCAGAACCGGACAATCCGCTACGCAGCGGGCTGAGCCGATTTTTGCATAGTGCCGCATGACTGGGCTATTTTCCTTTGTCACCTGTGGTCTGGGTACTCCTCGTATCGCCTGCCTGCCGTACATAAACCCCTTCTCAGAACGAGGTGCGATTGTCTTAGTATTGCGCTCATTTGTCTCACGTTGCGAAACGCTGAAGATGTGGCTGACGCAACATTGAGAACTGGACAAAAACTGCATGGGGAAGATCACTCATACGCCCTGTGCAGCAGTGTGGGTAATTACACGCTTACAAGAAGACGAGGCACGGGCAAAAGCTCGGACTTGAGTCAGACGCACACTAACACATGCGAGTCATTGGACTAGTTTCATAACTGCCAAAACAACAACGTGCCCCTCTGCCCACCCCACCTTTTGGAGCTGCAGTTCGGCTTGGCCCGACTCTGATTCGGTTTCTGTATCGGACTTAGTATCGGGCTCGGCCCGGGCTCAGGTGAATCTGAATGCCACACACCTGGGCATGACCTTCATGGCTAAAAACAGCGGTTGCGGCGACGCCACTTCGCTGTTCCCCTAAACAGCGACTGCGGCAGAGCCCGCAACTGCGCTGGCGCACCGAGCCGACGCTATAGTAACATTTTACGGCCGAAAACCAAAGCGGCGACAACAACAAGAATCTCAATAATAATAACAATAATCGACAAAGACGTTAAAAAGCAGCAACAACGCACAACAGTCAACACGACGGCAAACAGAAACCACAACAACATAGTAGCCCCCTTCCTCGGCGCTCAAAGCTTTCGGCGCGCTCGAGATCGAAAGCTACACTGCAGGCACAGATCACATCTTGGTTGTAGTCGGCCATGGCAATACCCTAACCGGAAATCGTCGAGCGCGGAACTTAATAACTGGGTTTTCAGGAGTGCGACTTACATTGTTTTTCATTTTTTTTTTTATTTTCAAGCTATGTAATTAATTACGTCTAGGCAGCATTTGCAAACTAACAGTTTATGGTCGACTTTTCACTATATTCAGCATTCGGAAATTGGTTAAGCACCTTTCATACCCTTAGTAAAAAAGCGAATCCGCTTGTAGACCGGCCCCTGCCTTTCCGAGTGCATTCCTCCTCCTGGCTAGCGCACAGATTGTGAAAGGCGAACCAGTTTGGCCATTTAGGGCGCATCTCCAACGCAGACAGATCAGGTCGCGCCTCCTTCTTCACTGGGCCACCACGCATTTTATGGCAACTCTTCCGAGCCATGTTTTTGCCGACTTAATGCTGATTTGATGTTTCAAGCGTGGCCTGGTCAATTGGTATTCCAACGGGCAGGCCAGTGTTCCTCGCCCAGCCCGCTCCCTGTCTCCGCCTCCATTTGCATAATTAGCAGCGGCCAGTCCATGATCTGTCTGCTAATTTTCCATTGCCGATGCTCTTCTGGGGATTTTTAGAACAGTGCGAGTTTATTTTTATCGCCAGACACAATAATGGACGAGATGACAAGAAACGGGGATCGGATCGACGTCTCTGGAAATTCCACGATGACTGGCATCTTGTTCGAACGTGGAAGAGCAATTAATGAGGCAGTTCAAAATATTGGTCCTTTATTGACGTTTAAAGTACATGGGTTCAATAATTACATGTGTCGACTGATAGGATAATGGGTATTCGGCAGAAACGAATATCACTCATACCACACGTGGTGCTACTGGGACTCGAACGGATGTAAATCCCCGTCTTTAAAGTGAATCTGCTGCAGTCTTTCCTAAGTTGCGGTTTGTAAGTCATCTTGTCAAAAGCTCGTTGGATTGTCTTAAGGTCGCTTTAATCGGAAATCCAATTGAATATTTGGAATCTAGGGTGCATAAATTAACATGACAGCTGCAGGTCCAAGCCGTCATTGTGGGCTGGGTGGAACTACGCATTAGCTGCCCATTTAAAGTTCAAAATAGCGAGTTCGATGTCTTGATATCGCGGCGTGCGTCTTTCGTTTTGCAGGCTGGCGTTCGATGTTCAAGTGTCGCGTCGCGGGTGAAACTAATTAAGTAAATTTAACACAGCATACCGAACCACTACCCCTCCTGCCACCCAGAGGCACTAGAAGCAGGCACTAGTACGTAAGCAAAAACGAAAATTGCAATTTTAATTTCGATGAGCAACAAGCTCGCAAAGCTACAAAACATGTATACGTACTACTAAGAAGAACAAACAAAACCGTTGAGAAATATTTAATTAATTTATACTTACAGTTCTGTGGGTCTTCTTCGATTTTGGATATGGTTTGATTTTGGTCTTAGGGTTTTCATTAAGTTTATTATCACGTTACAGTATGACTTAGATAATGTATTCATCGTGTAGGTTCTACAGCGTCTTTATGCATATTAATTGGGTACGCAACACCATAAATAATTACATGAGTCGATTAATCCAAATTACAACCAAATTTTTTCAATTGGAAAACATTAAAATTTTTGCCAATACAACAAAATTTTAAATTCATGGTAATGCCAGCTGGGATGTAGTTCGATTTCCGTTGTTTAATCCAATGTCTGGCATATAAACACAATAGTCGTTATCTACTTAACCAAGGAAACAAAACAGTAAAACAATGCCTTTTCTTTTCATTATTCTACAAACAATTTGGCTAAACAATTTTCATTTGGATGGATCTTAATATGGTTTACTTAAAGGTCTACTTTCGAATACTTTTCTAATATAGATAATTAGGTGAGATGTGTTGTCAAGTTTAGCAATAAGATGAGCTCTATAAGTGTAGGCGACGTTCAAATGGGATTTGCATTGAAATGTTAGTATATTTTCCCCATTAACGCACACGCGCTCACGCTCGTTAAAAACTAAGGAATACTACCAGTTATTAACTTATGTAGTTTGGTATAGTTACTAATATCAACGTATTCAAGCTATGATTGGATAGTATGAGTTGTTAGGATAGTATAATGGACATGCCACGGAAATAGTGTTCTGAACACACTTTCAGCTTGGGCACATAGACCGCACAAAATAGATGTTTCGAGTTTTTAATGAAAACAATGTATATGTCCAAAACAAAATTGATGTAAATAACAGAAACGATTAATTTCAACAGAATATTACTTAGTATACAAATCTTTTGATATGCTTTAACTAAAATCTATGGTGTCTAAAATACATTTTAAAACTGAAAATATTACTTTGCAAACTTCTGGGTTATGATTACGATTATAATGTAAAAGTTTCATCAAAAACAATTCGCTACATGCTAAATACTTTTTGTGATAATATTCTGCACCAGTTCATATGGTCTATTACGGCCCTTGAGTATTCTAGTATTTTTGTAAATAATCGTCTTCCCTTATAAGTTAAAGTTATTGCGCTTCGTTTCAGTGTCTAGTCTGAGGGACTCTTTTGGACTCAATATCTTAGCCAACTAGTTACTTTCTATATGATGCATTGTGAATATGTATGATGATGATATTAGTCCTATTAGTTCACTCAGTTCTATTCGCCATTAAATCCACTCAGTTGATGGCTTTGATGCTCCAAGCTGCGCTTTAAATCGACAATGGTATTCAGTATGAGCTGCTGCTTGCGGTTACTACCGCCTATTGCATGGCCCTTGGCCTCGTCAACGGTCACGTCTTGCATAGAGCTCTTGGCCGACACGGAGGCCAAAAGCTTAATTTGCGAACGCTCATTTGACTTGCACCGTCCGTTCGAATCTGTGTATCATTTGATTAAATACTTCACTAACAAACAAGCCGAATTACTTACCCAATTCGAAGTCGAAGTTTTTCTTTATGCGCTCAAACGATGAGCTACCCTTGTATACCTTGCGCTTTAAGGGCTCGCTGTGTGGGCAGTAAAAGTTGTTATTAATATTTAATTCGGCATGCAATGGATTTTGCATTTTCGTATTCGATCCATATTTTCCATCCACCGTATTCGATTGCGGCTGAGGCAAGTAGTTGTGATTGCCAATATCCTCTACAGCTATGCACTCCATCTCCGAATCACTGCCGTTGAAGCTGATCACCGTTGTCGTGGTCGTTGAAGTCACCATCATCGTGCGTCGCTTGCTCTTTGGACTCTCCTGAATACTCCTTCCATTTAGCTGAAGTTGTGGCGAGAGTGGAGCAGAGGGAGGGTTACCTTTTATTTTGCGTGGCGGCAACTCTGGTGGAGCATTTTGATTCATAAAGTTGGTCAGATGCGTTTTGCGAGGACTGCATCGGGCAGGCTTGGGACTGTTTGGTGGCGAAGAAGCAGCCGATGTCTCAAACTTAAGCATCTCTATGCGCTTATTAATGGCTGCTGCTAACTCATGCTCAAGCGGAGGAGAGTTCGGAACCAGAGTCTGTTTTTTTGAGTCCACTTCACTGTTTTTAAGCATTTCCACGCGCTTGTTAGCTAAGGGATTCACTCGTCTTGGGCTGGCGACAGGCGTGTCTCTGGGAATGCTAATCGTGATATGTTATTAATAACGAATCAAATATTGAAACTTTAACATTCCTTACCTCTGTAAGCTGTTCTTCATCGATTCCAGCAGGGACTCCGCTTCCATAATTAGTTGTTTGTATTTCATATCAGCCTCCAAGTCTGCTTTAAGAAGTGCCTTTTCGCTTTCTGCGATGGTGAGTGTGGACTTTTTTTTCATGCTTCCAAAGATTAGCGAGTTGGAGCGGTTTGACAGGGGAGACGTCTTGTATATTCTGTAGACAAAATATTTTAAAAGCCTATATATAATTATTAAAATGTTGTCTTATACCTCTCCCTTGGACCCAGTAGATTGCGGCGCAAGCAGACGGGCGTGCCACCCACACTTCGGGTGCCTCGTGGCTCACGAAGGGGTGACGAAGAGGTCTTTTCGCGATTTTCACAACTCTTCTTACGTGTTTTAAGGAACCGCTTGCGTCGGCGCTGTTGGGAGCTTTCACCTGTCTCCTGGCCGCTCTTGCGTCGGGAACGGACTGATGCCTTTCGATTGAGCATCGGACTGATAGGGTGATTAGAATAGTAGTGACAGTTGCCCAGATTTCGTGACAGATCCTTGCGGTCCAGTTCCACCTCTTGCATGGATGAAGTGTCTATAAAGTCAATGTCCAACAACTCGTCTGTGTCACACTCATCACCCGCATCCTGTCCAGTGTCGAGCTCCGAAGCACAGCAGTCAGTAAGGTCTGAATCACTGCTAGAAGTCGAATTAAATATAAGAAGACAACTTGAGTTTACTTGTCGAGCAATGAACGAGTGCAACTCACCTTAATATATCAGTTTCCTTTTCGTAAATGTAACTCTCGTCGAACTTCCCAATCATTTCATTAAGGGTGGCCTCGTCGTCACTAAGAACGAAGGATGTGGTGGTAGCTCCAGTTCCACCACCAGCTGCCACGGGCCCTGAAGTTGTTGTAGTCTCGGCGTGCTCCAAGTGACGACGCTTAATGGTATGTGGGGCATGCATATTTTCCACTTCAGTCGAAGTCGAGGAGCCCTCGGACTCGTAAACGACTCCCGCTCCAGGTGCAACACCAGGCCCTCCCCCAACAATGTCCATATCAGCCTGTTTGGCTGCCTGGCTAGGAGTAGCTCTGCAGTTGGGGGTTGCTGCATAAGGGACTGGCTTTCCTGCTTTGTTTGCTATTGTTTTGGCCACCGGAACTTCCAGTTCATTGCTTGACTTAATGCCCGACGAGGTCGTGGAGGTAGTACTGGTCGCATCCAGATCCATGCGTGTGGGGCCTGAGGAGGTAGGCAAGAGCTCTCCCGTGTTGTACCAGGGATTTGTTCTTATGCGACAGCGCTGTCTCGGCGAGGGAGCTGCAAAAATGGGAGAAAGAAGCAGTTGAGAGATGCTACTTCAGCCAAGTAGAGATTTTAAATGGGTTAATTGCTCAGTTTGCCGGCAGGCGGGCTAACAACACTGAAACTCACACTCAAAGAGCTTTGACTGCTGCCGCAGAGCTAGCGGACTAGGCGACGACTCCAGGCCATGAGTGGCAGTTGCGAAGTTGCTCTTGGGCAACGGATCCATAGGCGACATCTCCTCTATGCGGTTTAGGCCGAACTTGTAACGCTGGGCCTCGACGGCCAGCGAGTTGACGCTCTTCGGGAAATAGTGGGTTCCCGAGCGCATGTTAATGTAGTACTCAGGTGGATTATAGTTGCTGGCGGCGCAGGGCGATGTGCCATCTGTGGAGTAGCCCGTGGAATAAGCGCTTTCTGGCGAGGGCAAGCTATGAGGCCGTGGTCCCGACATAAAATTATTGCGCTGAATTCCCCGTGGAGTTCGCATACGCGAGCCGGTAAGTGAAGCGGGTGGAATAGGCGGTGTAGCTGTCAAATTATCCAGGGACTCGCCAAGCTGAGCCGGTGCTAGCTTAGAGGGAAGCAGGCGACCGTAACGAACATGATTCTTGCTTTGCCTTGGCTCTTCCTCGTAGATTAGACGCACGGCACTTAAGTTTTCTGACTGCGGGCGCTGTTGTTCTGCAATGGGGGGTGCAGGCCGAAGGAGCAAAGCGCCAACTTCCTCATACTCCACCTCCTCCTCAGGTGGGATGTGGTATTCCCCATTTAAGGACTGCTCTCTAAAAGTGGCTTGTTTGCCAGAAGAGGGCTCCTTGGATCCCGTTGACCAGGACAACGACGATATGGAGGACGAAGAGCAGTTTACCCTGGTGGGCGATTTCTCCGCATAGGAGGTTTCCTTGCTATTGGGTACGCTTAAGTGGTGCGACGGCTGCTGGAGCGGTTGATGCGGCTGATAGCAGTGCGGAGCGTAAAGCAAATTATCCGACTTGGGCGAGGCTATGACGTAGGAATCTTCATCTGGGGATTGCCAGCCATATCGACGACTGGGTGGCTACGGAAATATGATCGACGTAAGCATTCTTCATACTACTAGGAAGGAAGCTACTTACGTGACACTGGATGGGGGAGACCTCGCGCCTCCGCACCGGACTGGCGATGCTGTGGCTTCCGCTACTGGTCAGGACCGGGCTAGTTAGATTGCTGCCCTGTGTTGGTAAGGTGCCCGCCTTCTTCCCCGCGCAAAAACTGCCTGCGTCCACAGTCCCTTGCTTGTGTTTACTGCCCTTCTTGCGCGGACGCACAATATGCGTCTCCATCCAGGAGCGCAGCTTGGATCCAAACATAGTGGTATTCTAGTCTTAGCCGATGTGGACGGACGGTAATTCCTGAAAGGGGAGGTCATTAAGCTAGCTGGCTGCAATTCAGCTGCAACAATGAAGAGGAGTGGACTCCTGGGACCACTTTGGGCTGATAAGGAAATCCATTTACTACGGCACAAAAGCCGAATAGCTTTTCAGTAGGGACACATTTTCTATAGTTTGGGTGGGAGGCTGTGCTGGAATTTTATGCGAAATTACCTTACTTGCAAATGCGGCAGACAACGTTGTCCTCATATCCTTTGCGCCTCCTTTTATTGTGGCGCCCACACACACACGCGCACAAGAGATGAAAGGGCAACGGTAAATCTACACCAAAACACACACGGACTTCGTCGGCTTCCTATACTTGTGTTTGTTTGTTTTTTGTTGACGGTTATTTTTTGCCGTCATCCATTACGTCGCGCCGAGTACCGACGCACCCAATGTTGTGGGGGTTGTTCGTAAGCCGAGATGCTTCAAGGACTCCACTCCCGCACTCACCCGATGTAAGTATGTGTGTGTATGTGTAGGCCTGTCTGTGTGCTACAGCCCACGGTTGTAAATCCCACGTAACTGTAAATTTTATGTCAAGCTATTTTCCTTTTCGTCTGCAGACTCAAATGCTAAACGACATTTTGGCACTTTGCTTGTATCGTTATGGGTGATTGGCAATAGTCGAGCTTCGATTCCAGTCAATTTTTTTTGTAGTTTATGCAAATTATGTAAAAATGTTTCGGAAACTAAGGGAAAAAAGCACCGTTGCTTCCTGGAAAAACTACAACTTCCGATGAGTTTAACTGCTGCTTTTCACAGGAACCTTTCCGATTTTAACTTTTTTCCGTGCCTGTGTATGGGTATGCGATGTGTGAGCTTCGGTGGTAGTGAGAAAAGCATGCGGCAGAATTTAGTGAACTAAGGATGCGCGGACACGAAAGGAAACATCCGTCGTCGTCAAAAGTAAAAAAGCTAATGACGGAATGCGCAGCTACGTATGACTGCTAGGAGATGCCACTTGCATTTTAGTCACTTAGCTAGGTAACTGTAAATACAGACCTGGTAAGAATAGGCTTCTATTGTTTCCTTAACGTTTTTTTTCAGCTATTACAATAAACGCTCAACTCTCTCAGCCCAAAAGTAAGCTATTTTGCTAGATATCTACGTTTTCCCGTGGCGCTTTGCAGCACTGGCAACGCAACTGTGAGCGTCAGCTGTCTTTCCGCCCATCTGGCAACTCTATCAAAATTATTTGTTGTTCTAAGAAACATGCGTTGCTATTACGAGGAGCTTGAGCTCCAAAGAAACGCTAACGATGGGGACATCAAGACTGCGTACCGTAAGATGGCCCTGCGCTGGCACCCGGATAAGAATCCCGACCGACTGGCGGAGGCCAAAGAGCGCTTCCAGCTGATCCAGCAAGCGTATGAAGTTCTGTCTGATCCTCAGGAGCGGTCTTGGTACGACAACCATCGCGAGCAGATATTGCGCGGCAAAAACTCCGATTATGCGGAGAACTCCCTAGACGTGTTCCGGTTCTTCACGAGTTCCTGTTACAAGGGCTATAGCGACGATGAGCACGGCTTTTACCGCGTGTACACCGACGTCTTTGTCCAAATCGCCTCGGAGGACTTAGAGTTCATGGACAAGGACGACCGGCTGGGGATGGCGCCTGACTTTGGTCATGCGAACAGTAGTTACGAAGATGTAGTGGGTCCGTTCTACGCCTTTTGGCAGGCTTACAGTACCCGGAAGACCTACGACTGGCTGTGTCCCTACGATGTTCGCGAAATAAAAGAGCGCTTTATCCTACGAAAGGTGGAGAAGGAGATGAAAAAGATCGTGCAGGCTGCCCGCAAGGAACGCAACGAAGAGGTGGGCAATTAATTCGCTTGTTCTTCCGAGACACATTTTACTTACCTCATTTACTTAGGTTCGCAACTTAGTCAACTTCGTGCGAAAAAGGGATCCCAGAGTGCACGCCTACAGGCGCATGCTTGAAGAACGCGCCGAGGCCAATCGACTTAAGCAGGAGGAGAAGCGCAAAGAGCAGTTAAGGAAGCGACAGGAAGAACTGGCATCCGTCAGGAAGAATAATGTCTTTAACGAGGGCTACGAGGAACAGCTTAAGCAGTTGGAGCAGCAGTACGATAGCGAGTCAGAAGATTACACGGGTGAAGACGAGAACGACGAGGATGGCGAGGACTTCGACCATGAAGGCGGCCAGGAAGCCGAGGAGTACGAAGTGGAGTATGTAGACGATCTTTACTGCGTGGCATGCAACAAGACATTCAAAAACGCCAAGGCGCGTGCTAATCACGAAGAAAGCAAAAAGCATAATGAAAATGTCGACCGGCTGTGCCAGGAAATGGAGGAAGAAGAGGACGCCTTCCACAATGCACCCCATGAAGACAGTTTAATGGGCGTACAGGAATCGCTGGAAGAATTGCAAGTCTCCGAGGATCAGATATCTTTCGACGGGGTTCCAAGCGAAGAAGAATCTTCGCTAGCCAAACGATCCAAAAAAAACAAAAAGGCAAGGAAGTCAGCTGTCAAGCAAGCGCAGGCGGAAGGCAGTGATGAACCAGATGAGCCAATAGAACAGAAAGCAATCAAGAGCGAGTCAGAGGATGAAGACTGGAGTAAAGGCAAAAAAGCGAGCAAAAAGAGTAAAAGCAAAAAGACGACGACTAAGAAGGTGAAGCTATTAGAGCAAACGGTTTCGGAACCGAATACACAGGAGGCCACGGTGGCTCCAAAAAGCGGAGATGAGGACCTCGACCCGACCAAGCCGCAACACACTTGTGTTACCTGTAGGCTCGTCTTTGACTCCAAGAACAAGCTGTTTGCCCACCTAAAGAAGACGAACCATGGTGTCTACATACCTAAGGCAAAGCCTGATGTAGAGGGCAAGCCTCCTGGCAAAGCTAAGGGCAAGCGCAACAAGTAGGGTCGTATGGGATATCCATACCCAAGCCTTGTATCTATACTGTAGAATGTTAAAAGTTTATTTATGCTAATGATAAATTTAATTCGAGAATGAAGTAAAGTATGCTCGCTCCAAGTCAGACAGTGTTCTTATTGTATCCAAAGGCAGCTACGGAATACAGACCAGTTTGCTGCCCGCCTCCACGCGTCTGCGAACTCGGGTTCGCATATTGGAAGACTCTGCCTTTAGGCTTATACCGGCTGCAGTAAATGTTAGAAGTAACCCAATGATTCCGCAGTAGAAGGAAACTCCTGTAAGGATTACGTTTAGTAAGTTTCTACGATCAGTTTCAAAGAATTACCTATGCTACAGTCGGCGGGGTAAAAGGGCTCGGCATCCATGCCGCATAGACGTTGAATCCGGTTCGCTCGCCATCCCATCGGATGCAGAAATAGACCCAACATCATACATATTCCTATAAACAATGCAAACTTAACTGCTGCGAGGATATCGCAGTAATGGGTACTTACCTGCTACCACCTGGGCGCAGGCCGTCATGTTGTGTATGCTCTTGCCACAGGCCGACTGGCGGCAGCAGGTGATCAGGGTCAGGAGCACCGTTACAGAGAGTATACTAAATCCCAGCGTGACGAAGAACATTGCCGCTTTCCATTCGCTTGGGTAAACGCTACTGTCCGTAGCCAGTCCGTCCAAGTCGAAGCGGCCGCATTGGAATCCGCCCTCCTGCATGACCTTGCAGCGCGTGTAGATGCCCACCGAGGATTGGCGGTGAGGGCTGGAGGTGGAGTCTGTTCCTTGGGCGGGGCCCACCAGCCACCTGGGCGTGACCAAGGCCACAGCGAAGAGCATGTCCGCCACCAGGGAACAGAGGAACCACACCAGACTGGCGCTGGTGATAATAACGTAGCACATTTCGATGCACCAGATTTTCCGGAGTACACAGATTCAGCGATCGACGACGGACGACCGCAACGCGTCAGCACTTGCCGGATAGATAATAGACTCTAAGCGCTCTTGCGTTGTCTGGGCACGCACATCCCACACCCACTTTGCCGTCACCCACCACCACCGTCGCACCACTCGCCACCACCAGCAGCGCGGGGCCAGACCAGAACTTCCTCCCAGCTGACCAGCCCGAAATGGAATTGTTTATTTTATGTTTTGGCCGCTCGCTGTTGTGCGCTGCCTTCTGCCGTCTGTTTTATGTTATTCACCCCACTCACACGCGCGCGGAGGGTGACTGGGGGATAGGGGGAGCACGAGGGCGAGGGCGAGGCAGTAGACCGCCCAGTCCGCAGCTCTTTCAAGAACTCAATTCGCAGCTGACGTCGAAGCGAGTTGAAACAGAGTCGAGCGCGGAAATAACTCTGCCTCGATGGCGTTTTCGCTTATCCCCCAAGCGGCTGCAGTTATTTGGCAACTTTATTCCACACTCTGGAACTTTGGATCTGAGCTTCCGTTCGCGCAGGCGTGTCTGCTGCCGTTCCTCGCCAGCGTCATCTCTCGCCGACTCCGACCGACCGAATGAATGGAGCCCATTAAAGCCAGCTGCAGTCGCAGACGGAGCCAGGCCCCAATCGGAGCACTGGAAGAAAAGGTTTGGTGAATCACATTTTAATAATAACCCGAAAGAATTTAAGAAACTGAATTACTATTAACCTTATCCGTTTGGTAAGAATGTTTACTTAGAGGAATAAAGAATATAAAATATTGTAATTTAATGAAGAACTTTTTTATTTTCTAAGTCGCATGTATTTTGTATATTTTTAAAACTTATTTCCTATGTTTTCAGTGCCTTATGCAGATGTGGGCGCCGATTTCTCATTGAGAGCGTGGAAATCCAGACATTCCGAATTCAGAATCAGTCCCCGAATAGCTCTCCCTGGCTCTCTGCACACACGTTCGAGTTGGATCCAATCTGTCGACTCCACCACCACCAACCCCACCATTGCCTCCACCCCCGTTCGGGTGAGTAATGCACGCCGCCACTTCGATTCAAACTGATCATGTGCAATTCCGATCGAAACGATCTTCGGTCGAGCGGTTATCAGTTGGCCGAGTCTGTTGGGGGCCATTGCGTCATCCGCACTGTGTTTGTGTACAGTGATCGTGACCGAGGCCGTAATGAGATCCGTACACAAAGTGCGCAGCCTCCGGAAAGCACTTTCACTCTCCCTTTCGTTGCCGGAACCAATCCGCGGCTCATCACTTGCCATTAGCCGAGATGTCGCGCCGGATGGTCTTCCTGCAGTTGCTGCTGTGGGCAGTAGTTGAGGGTCACTACTACTACGACTACGGCTACTGGGAGATCAACGAGCCTCCACCGCTTTGCTCCGACTACGAAATGCTGGTGGTCAATACCCACCAGTGCGTGAGGCGCTGTAACATCGTCTGCCGGAATGGAGTGTGCTTCGAGGACGGACCCTGTCCCTGTGCCGACCAGTATCTGGCGGGTAATCCGGATGGGTTGGTGTGTGCCGCAGAGTGCCTCCCCGGGTGCGTGGCGGCAGGTGGCTACTGCGCCGCACCAGACCTCTGTGTGTGCCGTAAGGACAGGCACTACTACTTTGATCCCCTCTCCCAAAAGTGCCGCCACAGGGCTGCCCGTCTGCTGGACCCCTGCCTTGGGTGAGTATGATTCTTGCTCCTCACCTTAACGCTTGGGAACTGTACATACGTACATGTTCATGTACCCTTTCTCATTCGCAGACGCTGCACACATGGCACCTGCTCCTCCGACGGACGGTGCATCTGTGCCCAGGGATACGAGCTAAGGGACAGCCTTCTTCACGGACAGCAATGCATGCCAATCTGTGATCAGTAAGTTTGATTGTCGCTTTATCTTTTCGCCATACTGACCCTAAACTGTACCTCCAGCAACTGCGGACCACGAGCCTACTGCTTCGCTCCCAACTTGTGTGCCTGCCGGCACAAACAGCACCATTTTGCTCACAACGGCATCTGCTCGAGGGACTATTGACCTAGAGAGGAGGTTTGACAGCAATGGGGCTGTTTTAAGTCCCGCTGATGACGTCTGGATTTTAATATATTTATTGTTTAGGTTTATAATTATTAAGGAATTAAACTACAAAACTATGTTACGCTTTTGATTAATTTAAAAATCGAATGGAAAGGCAATCTTGTCTTTGGAAACGGTAATAAGGAGTAACATAAAGTAATCTATAATTCGTCCATATCAAAATACCAAATTAAAAAACACAAAGAGACACACTAACTTTATTAAGTGCTTACCCTGTAATAATTATTGGGCAACAATATATGTGTGTACTTACGCTTGATAGTTCGTACTGAGTCCGGAAACTTAAGTGCCTTACCTTTTGCAGGGCACAATTCAGAGAGCGCAGTGAGATTTTGATTTTAAAGAGCGCATGTCAACTGGTTTGGTTGTGGTGTTGTTGTTGCCGCACCCACCCCGCCGAATTACAAAGATACTTTGTTATTGTTTATAACAAATCGGACACATGGAAGTGCAGAATACTACAATATACAGTCTACAATTTCCGATCGCCGCCGATCAGCAGAGAAACCGGAGCAGACATGCGTACGTGTTCTCCAGAGGCGTCTCCTACTAAAATGCTGCCAAGGGGGTATCGTAGAGGGAGCGTGGATCTGAAGAGGGGCTTCTGTGTTCAGATGTTATTAGGCCATTGATAAGGCCCGAATTTTAAAGTGTTTGTGCTTGCGGGGCCTATAATATTTGGGGTATTTCAACTAACCCACACCCCCTAGAGGGTATTTCTTAGATAAAGACCAGAACCGTCATTTTTAGCTTTGCGCGTGTGGCGTGTTATTGTTTTACTTGTTGTTGTTTCACTAGAGGCGGGCCTCTTGGTCTCGACGACAAGGCACAGTGGGCAGAGTCACTAAACAGAGGAGATCATTTTGTCTTTCTTTTTTCAATTTTGATACCTGAGAAATTGTATATATAACATAATTATTATTTATGCATTGCTATTCCTCGTAGTGTCGTGTATTACGTTCGTATACAATGGATTTATATAAATTGAACCAATAACACGTTGTGATGAGTTCCACTGTGCCAGCAGCAATAACAACAAAAACATTGGCAGGCGGCAACACCGTGTCCGCAGCCGTTGTTCTCCATCACGATTCAGTTGGAGTTTTGCTGGCCATCGGCGCGGTTGTATCTCTGCTGGAGCTCCTGCACACCATCCTATCCAATCCCGAAGAGCTCTCTCGCCTTTGCTTAGTGCAGCAATTTGCAATTTTAATTATCTGCAAGGCGGTTCGACCAGAAACTGAAAGACACGAGAAAAATGGGCCAAGCAAAGGTAAGCTGAGTAAGAGTGCAGCACACTGTAAAGCCCACGCACACATGCACACTATTAGCTTGTGTATGCGCATCCCTTATCCTTCGTCCTTGGCAAGTGGGCAGCACCAAATGGAAAGCGTGGAAAAGCCTGAGTGCTTGGCCACCAAATTTAAGGCATTTTAAGTTATCCGATCCATCGGAGGGTTGTCAGATAGTTTATTGAAATTTTTAAGATATCTACATATGTATGTATGTTGAGTGTGAGCTGCCGCCTGTTCTGGGTTATGTAAGCGGATTCGCCAAGATGCTTTGATGCAACCGCTTGCCTAACAATGACATTGATTTAAGGCCGCTCGCGTGTGTTATCCATTTACTGCAATGATTAGACCGATTTAAGCAATTATTAATGCGTCTAATTACATGTGTACAGATATGGAGTATATACATACATACATATATACCTGAAGAGGCGTAGCTGCTGCGCAGTTTGTGAGGCACGCACTCAGCCTCAAAAATACGAAACAGCTATGTACATATATTAGCAACAATAACCGACTTTAAGAATAAACGTGTGAATGCACGAAACCGGTTGAGCCATCCCATCCTCGCCCAAAAAGCCGTTCAGCTGAGAATCTCGCCAAACACCGAGACGTTTCGTGAACCTTATCAATAACTTGCGGTGGCTAGCCAGTGGAAAGTATTCGGATCTCCTGATAAGCCACGGCGATCGATTGATACCAGTAGAGCAAACTCTCACAAGATACCACCTGTTTATCAGATCTCTAACCTAACCCTACTTATCTGTCTTTTCGCCACACCCACCTCCCACGCACTCCACAGAAAGTCTCCTCCGCCTTGAGCAAGCTCTTCGTGTACGGCGCCCTCAAGTACGGGCAGCCCAGCAACTCAATCCTGGCCAGCTCTGGCAACGGCTTCGCTAAGTTCTGGTGCAAGGCGACCACCACCCAAAAGCTGCCGCTGGTGATCGCCACCCGCTACAACATTCCCTTCCTGCTGAACAAGCCCGGAGTGGGATATTACGTAACAGGGGAGATCTACGAGGTGGACGACCGAATGCTCAATTCCCTGGACAACCTGGAGGATTGCGAGGAGATCTACACTCGCGAGATGCACGATATGAACATTGGCGTTGGAGAAGGGTGAGCATTAGTCGGATCTGACGTCATTTCAGCAATGTGGTGTGATGGGTCACAATTTCCTTTCCAGAACCGTTCCATGCTGGGTGTACCTGCTGCAGAAGTACCCGGAGAACCTACTCAGCCTGCGCTACTTGTCAAGCTACGAGAACTCAACCACCCATCCATACATTATGCGCCATCGCCGCACCCACAAGCATCCGGCCCAGGACGACCTCACCTACGAGGCCCAGAACTAATAGCCTAGGTTGTGGTATAGCCCGTTTCTTTGGATGTGCTCTGGATAGCCTGGCCACTAATCTTATGTTACCGTAGTTGCATTTTAAGACCGTACTTGCAGACGCAGATGTACTGATCGATATATACCCGTATATATTGGCAAATGATATAAACTGATACATATGTACCATACGCATTATTTAGGTTTTAGCGAACGTAGTCTGTAATTTGATAGTTTTCGACAAACAAAGCAAATAAACTGAAGCAATTTAAAATAAAATAAAATGCCCTCTCATTCTGTTATAGAAGTAAGATGCTAGACTGCAGTCCCTGGTAATTTTCCACAGCCCACTGCCGGCCGAGTGCTTCAGTTTCTCGCGGTGTACGGAGGCTAGATTCGGTGCGAATGGCAGCAAGAAGAAGAGCGGACGGGTTATGTCGACTGTGCAATCTACAGGTCGGATTTGATAGAACGATACCGCTTGAAACTGATAAGCCTGGCGGCGGGAAGCGCAATGGCTGAAAAGCTGAGAATGGCGGCAAGGGTCTTTGTGTATGGCACGCTGAAGCGCGGTGAGCCCAATCACCACTGGCTGACGAAAAAGGAGAACGGCCAAGCCCGATTTCTTGGCAGGGGGAAAACGGAAACGAAGTTTCCCCTGGTTGTGGGAACCCGCTACAACATTCCATTTCTGCTCGCCCGGCCGGGTGAGGGGAACCACATAGAAGGCGAAGTCTACGAAGTGGACGAGACCATGCTCTCCAAGCTGGACATACTAGAAGACTACCCGGACTACTATGATCGCGAGCAACAAACCATATTAATGGAGCAGAATGAGTATGAGAAAAGACACTAGAGTAGTTATGCTAGTGTCGTTAGTATGAGGATGTGGGATGATGGCCAGATGTGGTAACTCACTATTGCCCTTATGTGTAGAACCATTCAGTGCTGGCTGTACCTGATTCGCAACTTCCCGGACAAGATGCTGGCTAAGGAGCTGCTGATCTCGTACCACAACACCCCGGAGAGGCCGTACAATGAAAAGTCAGTTCGCACTGTTTCAGCAAGAGATGATCTGTCTTACTGATTTTGCAGCTACTTGGACAGCTGCCCGGAGGACCTCGCCATGGATGAGTGAGACACGAAAACTTATAAAAAAGTAACGTTTATAAACGGATTTCAACGCATGGGTATTATTCGTATTGTATTACATTAATCCATTTTTCAAAATGCAAAACGAAATGAACAATAGTAGTTTGTGGTTTAGGGTAAGAGTAGCTGTGGTGGTTTATATGAATCAAAAAGCCTAGAAAATCTGCATGTGCTGGCGTAGAACCCTGGGATGACTTGAGCTCGGCAGCGGACACTGTGGTAGATAGCGGTTCCCGTGGCCAGCAGTAGCACCGTTGGCGTGGACTGACCTAGCTTGCTTCGTCGTCGAGCGACTGGAATCGGTTGGATGCCGCCACCGGGGCAGCCGTGGACTCCTGAACGCGCTGGAAACGGCTTCCGTGACGGACTTCTTCGAAGGCGGGTTCGTTTTTCTTCTTGCGCTGTTCCTCCGGACGCGCCGCACTGAGTGTTGGGAAAAACTCGGTATTGGTGATGTCGGGGGCGGCGCGTCGTGGACGCAATGCCCCCCCAGTAGGGCCGCCTCCCAGTCCGCTTCCGGCCTGCTGCTGCAGAGAATTCGATTAAACTCGATCTGGATCGTCTCGCTCTTCCAACTTACGCTGTATCGTAGCGCGGGTGAAACGTAGGTCTTGGACGAGGGCTTTTCCACCTCCACGGGCACCGGAATTTGCATTACCTCCTCGGCTGGGACAACTTTCTTCCAGGGTCCGTGGCCGACGCGCTCCTTGTTTACCTCCGCGTTGTCATACCCATTGCTGTCCTCATCGTCCTCGTTGTAGTTCCCGCCGTCCGGGGCAGAGGGCACTCGAGCAGCTTGCGACTCGGAACTTTCCTGGGCAGTTCTGGAACGGGCCGAAGAGCTATAGAAAGCGAGTTTTCGCAATATGCGGGGTCAAATGGAAAGTTAATCAATGGAAGCGGCCTTTTCTCCTGCTCGTGGCATAGGCGGTCGGCGTAACGGTCGAAAACTCACATGGTGCTCAGCTGGCCGATCTTTAAACCACTGTAGTCCTTGCGCTGCTCCTCCTCGAACTCCTTCCATTCCTCCTCGACGGGCTACGGAGCGGCAAAACAATGAACTTATAAGCATGCCCTAGGTGGCGAATAGGCGCTGATTTCACCAGACTGAGATTCGGACTCACCGGGGCGGACTCTGGCACCTTGGTGCCGCTATTCTCGTTTTCGCCTACCACTGCCACGCCGCCAGCGGCTGCCTCGGGTTTTTTGGGCTTGACCACCTCGCGCTTGGTACCGTCCTCCAGGTTCTTGACCATATCGTCGGCGGTCACGAACTTAGTCTTGTTCTTGGACTTCTTCTTGTCCTTTTTCGCGAAGAAATCGTCCAGTTCGGCCATGGCTTGCAATTAATTATAAATGAATAAAATTCGCGACAGGAAATTTGGAGAACAACTCTGCACGCCTTTTGTGCCAGATGTATCGATAACCCGACCAGGGCTGGAGATTCCTGGAAATTCGCAGCGAAATTACAAGATGTCGATATAATTTCACTATGTAATTTATATAATTCATGCTTTTTTCATACCTGGAATTAACTGATGGTTTATTATAACTAATCAGCTTGGACAATACTGACAGCACTATCTTAGCAGGCCAAGCATCGATATATCATCTGCGTGATATCGATATTTCCAACTTTGGCGGCCTTTTTTAAAGCATCAGTTGGGACGTGACGTCAGCAACATATTCATTTTTTGCAACAAAATTTGTAACATGCATAATTTAGCGTGTGCAAAAATCAGAGGAAAGACTGCATTAATTACCAATATTCGCGACATTGTGCAACAATAGATTTGCATAGGAGATTGATAACCACCTAATTAAGGCAAACAAAGTGGAAACCACCGCCGCGGTGGCTGCGAATGCAAAGCTGGACCATTGTGTAATGGAAACCAATTCGATCCGTTGCTAATTTTGCATCCATAATGTTGCCAATATATCTTATTTGAGACAAAGCAGCAAAGCCAATAAAACTCGTCCAAATGGCAAAGCTAATGTTTCCAAAATATGCCCAAGAGTTCCTGGGCCTGGGACTTGCATCTTGTGGTACCCAGCAGGCCCGCCCATGTCGTCAAAAGTCAACTACTTGGCCCATCACTTGGACCCAGCCTCAGCCTCTTAGGCCAGACGGCCAGTTCCGTCTAGATTAGCCGAGCTAATAGATATTTATGTCTGTACCAACACCTGCCGAATACCTACCACAGTACGGTGTGCAGCCAGGCCAGTGGTTTGTTAGTTGCTTCGTTTCGGCTTGGTTTGCAACATCCCAGAGCACTGCTAGCCCACTCCACAGCGTATTCATATTGACAACCACCGAGCTGGTCGCGTTCAGTCTTCTTTCGAGCTTCGCAGCGTGCACACCGCTCCCTCCACTATTCGATTCGATTCGATCCGAACTAGTAAGCTCCGAACCGATATAGTCTCGCATTAATTCGCGTGCGCGAGAGTTTGATACCAATATTGCAAGTGTTTTATTTGAGGAGAATACCAAGCACTCAAGGTAATTGAAACACTTAGTAGCTCCAAAATAGTTTCGGCTTGCAATCTAGCACTCCGCCGACCTCATCTCGACCTGCGATTCCTCCTTGTGATTACCGCATTGTAAAGACAATGCTGCTCATTTTTCGGGGCTATTAGGCTGCAATTCGAGGCATTTGCCAGCCCAGCGAAGCGTTTAATTGGGGATAACAAAGGTAGGCCCCACTAGTTTTGTACCGTGTCTTGTCTAGTGGCTGCCCTACTGAGTTTGATTTCGAGATACGCTCGTGAACCCCCGTCTATGTCAGGGTCGTGTCATGACCTGTCGCAAAGTCTGATATTTCGATATTCCACATTTTCCGCTTCGAGTTCCGAGGTTTTGTCTGGCCCTTTGCATATATTTGAACCTCGGCTTGCGGCTTGCTGCTAATTTTATGTGTCGGGGTTTCATCTCATTTGTATCAATGCTGATCCAATACAAAAGCCATTTACATACTGAGGGGGTTTTTTATTTAAATATATCGTGAGACTACGTGAGCAAAGGCCAAATGGGAAATGGAATGGAAGAATTGCCAAACATTTAAAATTTGTTCGATTTCATGGTTTAATGTCTCAGCCTCAAGTGGCTTTCTTAATGATCCTCCACACAGCCACATCCGCAGCTCTTCTGCGTCTTCGAGCTTACGTTGCCTTAGAAAAGGGGTCATTGGTACGCCGCAGTCAGTCAATCAGTCACTGCGCTCCAATGGGTTTATTAACTGCAGACCGATTGCAGGCTGCACTTTGCATTGGAAAATTTTAATGGCCCCATCATCGTTAGCCAGTTCTGAGGTCGCAATCGAGTTGCAACAACACAATATTACTTAGGCTAAAAAGCAGCAATATGTAAACAAGAGGAGCACACCATCGATAAACACAGCCACATACAAGCTAATTAAAGATTCCAAAATGTTTCTACTTACAACTGATATACCGGTTTTGGCTCTAATAAAAATATGACAAACGAAGGAGAGAAACAAATATCATAAGATAAAGAGTCTTGTCGTTTCGAATAGGGTCAATTTGCGTTTGCGTAATATCAAAGAGCTTAAAAAACACTCTTGCCAATTGTGGGGAAGGTAAATATAAAATGGTATACAAAAATTTTCGGATTTGAATTTTTCGATTTCGACGTAATTTTTGCAAATCGTTCCGCTACATCAATATGCCTAAGAACCTAATACATAGATGGTAACAGCTCAAACAAGTTTCTTGAATTCCATTATCTTTGTGATGCTCCGTGTTGAATACTATGCACACATTGTCCTTTAATTAAAAATAACAAATAAGTTATGTTATTTTAGTTGTTTATCAGTATTTTGCATTAGTTACAGTTTTCTGATTCGTCTCTTTCTCACTTGTCCGCCCCAATTGGGATCAAGTTTGTGGCCTAAGTCTTTCGTTTACAAAATGAAAATGAAGCTCCGTTGTTTTAGGTTCAGTTTTAATAAATACGTTTGTGTGTAATGCTCATGACTTCGGGTTTGACAACTTGGGTCGACCGAAATTTGGCTCTCAAAATTTGTCTCAATGTGTGTATTTCGAGGATTGCATAAGTGCAGGCAATCTGAGGTTGTTTCTCGGGCTGTGGCGCTGCTCTCGTTGGTTTCACACATTCGGCGGACGCGTTTTAATTGGCCATAAAGCCGAAAACTGGGGCTCAGTAACAAGCCCCTAAAGGCAGGTGCCGCGAGGCGAGATGAAGGAGAACCGCAGTGATCCAAGTGAAGTGATCCCAGAAACAGCTCCAGCCACATAGATTATAGCTTGTAGTTCAAGGTGCATGGGGCTGCTGCGTCATGATTCCTTGCGATTTCCATCTTCGCCAGCTCTGCTCTGCTCTGCTGGAGGAGGTAAACACTCATTGCCGGAGATACAGTATTGGACATATGCATACACTTGGGCGGGGTGTGACCACAATCGAGCTGCAATAAATAGGTAAACAAGTACGTCCGCTCGGTCTTGCGTGAAATGTCATGACATGCCCAAAGTGCAAGGCACAGGCACAATCCACAATTCGAGATTGCCGAGCAGATGTGGCCAACTGTAACGCGGCTGCAATCCAACCCAGCCGCATGCAGATTGAGAAACAAATACTTGCAACAATCCCCGTCGGAGGGGGAGATATAAAGGCAACCTGGCACGCTAGACGGGTTCGATGCCAGCTACCCCTGGAAATTGCATAAGCCAGCAAAGAAATGCGAATCCACAGGCGCAATCGAAAATCCAAATAGAAACCGAAAGTCCACTGGAAACCAGTTTGCGGCAGGTTCAGCTCACTGGTTGCTGCTGGTGGTGGCTGCTTCCAAGTCGAACACCAGATGTGGCAAGAGGGGCACGCGTGGCCAGAATTAGCCCCAGTTTTTCCAGCACCACTTGCGCCATTCGCTTGCCAATCACTAGTTTTTCCTTTGACTGGTTTTCGCATTCCCGGAATGCTTCTTGCGTCACTCCATTCCCATTCCCACTCCCAGAAGGTGTGCTAATACACCCCTTTCTTGCAGCAAGATGACGGTGGATCTATCGCCTGTGCAGGAATACTATAAGGATAAGACGATCTTCATCACTGGAGCGTCTGGGTTCATGGGCAAAGTTCTGCTGGAGAAGTTGCTCTACTCCTGCCACTCCCTCAAGGAGGTGATCATCATCTGTCGCCCGAAGCGCGGCAAGGCACCGGAGACGCGTCTCGAGGAGATGTTCAAGCTGCCCATCTTCCAGCGCATCAAGGACGAGCGGCCGGAGATGCTCAAGAGGGTTACCATCTACCAGGGCGACGTCACCTTCGACCGTAAGTGTAGCGCTCATGTTCCGCACTTTAATATCGACTGATTTGCATTTCCTTCCCTTCAATTGCAGAGCTTGGGCTCAGCGGGGAGAGCCTCAAGCACGTGACCGAGAACACTAACATTGTTTTCCACATGGCGGCCACCCTTAAGCTGGAGGGCAATCTTCGAGACGCCATCGACATGAACTTGCTGGGCACCCGGCGAGCGCTCAACGTGGCCAAGGAAATGAAGCAGCTTGAGGCCTTCATCCACTTGTCCACGGCTTTCTGCAACTGCGACCAGGAGGTGATGTATGAGAAGGTTTACGAGTTCCCACACAAGCCGGAGGATCTTATGCGACTGGCCGAGTGGATGGACGTGAAGACCCTGGACGCCATTACGCCGGATTTGCTAAAGCCGCACCCCAACACCTACACCTACTCAAAGCGCCTGGCGGAGCTTCTGGTGCGCGACCACTACGAGTCCATGCCCGTCATCATCGCCCGTCCCAGCATCGGTAAGTGACCTTTTGAGCACGGATGCCACCTCGCTGTTGCCTATCCGCGTCGCTTTGGCCTGCGGCGAATCGATTTATCAGAGTCGTTAATTCTCCATGTCTCTGGACGGGATTGCTTGCTTGCTTGGTAGCCAGCTGCGCTGGAAGCGAAATGGAGACTGCAATTGCCAGCCGCCAGTTCCCCTCTAACTAATAACTAATAATGCGCCTCCGCTTATGCCGTCTTAAGTCTATGTCTGTGTCTGTGTCTGTGTCTATGTTGCCCTGGCTTGCTTATTATTTATATCTTTTTCGGCCACCTGGCGTATTTGTTGGACGTCTCTGCCTGAATGTACGATCTGTCTGCGCTGGCAGTCAATTAAAGTTTTCTATTAGCAGTTTTTGGCCAACCTGAGAGGTCGTTATTCATAGGAGGTGGAGAAACTATTGGGCAGAAACCAGTCTGACCATTTGCAAATGCAAATCTGCAAAATCAAACACTAATTAATTTGAAGTTGGGTGGTAATTTGATATGAAAGTATACTGTTTTCCGTGATGATTTCCTGCCAGTAGTACTCTATGTGAAGAAAAAGCAACATACAATTTATTTAATCGAATCTTCTATTTGTATACAACATATGATCTGAATAAGTAGAAAAACTGTCCAGACAAGGTTAGGAAAATGTTTGTGAATAGGTATTTCCGATGGCAGCTCCCCTCAAACTTATTTAATGATAGGCTAGCTGAATGCTGAAATCGATAGGAGTGGATGAATGTTGCATTTGTAACCGGGCGGGTTCAAGGCAGGGGTGACCTGCTTAGCTGGGCAAATAGCCCATGGATACACCCAATATAGACGGGTTACGTCCTCGTTTGCTAACTGGCGAGCAAAGTTCGGCAGAGTTCGCCGATTTTAGCAGATCTTCAGAGACATTAGCAGATGATAATGAATGTACTTGTTGGGGATTGGGTTGCTTTGGTGCTAGTTATAAGCCGCTTCTTGCCACCTACCGCTAATTCGTCAAGTGTTTACGCTTTCCGTGTGTTTTATGACATCGCCACTGGTTGATCTCGCGTCCTCCTATTCGGCGCGGGCTCACCCGCTTGACTCTTCCGCTGCCGCGCTTCTTAATACGTACACCGCACATGAACCACAGCAGCAGCAATACAGGTCTGAGCCACCACAAACCGCCAACCAACACCACCACAACCACAGCGCTTGAAAAGATAGAGCCCGATTACATGGCATGGTTTACAGCATTGCTTAAAACAACCAACTACCTCAACCACTGCACACAAACGCCGTCGTCATTGACCAAAAAGTTCAATGAGCATGCAATGAAAACAAAGAAGACAGAAACGCCCCGCTTTACCCTTCCTCTGCCTCCGCATCCGCCTCCGCCCTCGCATCCGCATCAGCCTGATCCCAGGAACGTCTGGGAGGAGGAGTCCCAATTTGAACTCATCTCCCGCACGCCCAGTGTCGCCGTCGGCGTACGAGCCTGTCCCGGGATGGGTGGACAACCTTAACGGACCCACCGGGCTTATGGTGGGCGCCGGCAAAGGTGTCATCCGCTCGATGCTGATTGACACGCGCCACCTGTCCGAGGTGATTCCGGTGGACTACGCCATCAATGGACTGTGCGTGATCCCCTACCAGTTTGCCAAGATGACGGAGCGGCCGAAGGACGTGCCGGTATACAATATCACGTGCGCTGACCACCGGAAGATGCAGTGGGGCGAAGTAATCGAAATGAGTAAAGAAATAGGGTACCGATACCCGATGGAAGCGGGTCTCTGGTATCCAGACGGATGCATCACCACCAACAAACTGCACCACAACATTAACGTGCTGCTTTTCCACTGGCTTCCCGCCTATTTGATCGACTTTATCCTGCTGCTGCTTGGCCAGAAGCGATTGTAAGTTGCGGACCCTGTGGATCGTGGACACAGATCTTGATCCTCTCTTCCTAGCATGATCCGCGTCCAGAACCGCATCTCTGTGGGCCTCGAAGTGCTGCAGTTCTTCACGATGCGCGCCTGGTTCTTTAAGTCGGACGCCTACTCCTCTCTGTGGGCCATGCTAAACGAGGCGGACAGGAAAAAGTACGTAGCGCGAGCGTAGAAGGGTACTGAGTTCACTTAATCCGAAACACCTGATCCCACCCAAAAGCTTCAATATGGACATGGATCCCGAGGAGACTGTCCCCATGTACATTGAGTCGTGTGTCCAGGGAGGGCGACAGTACCTGATGAAGGAGTCGCCCGATAGTTTGCCCCGCGCCCGGCTCCAGCTGAAGCTGTAAGCGAGACTCGCCCACAGGACCCTAAGCCCTGAGCCCGATCTCTAAGCACGGTCTTCCTTTCATTTATAGAATGTACATCCTGGACCGCGCTTGCAAGACGCTCATCGTGGGCACCCTGTGCTACTGGACCTACGGTTTGGTGGCACGTCTGCTGGGCGTCTAAGATGACGGCCACCCGGGACATTTCCAATCCATTTGCGCGCTTATCTCAATCAATCTCCGCTTAGGTTCGCTTGGGGCATAACTTCGAGCCACTCGACGAGAGGCCTCGAATCTGGTTTTCATTTCTACTTTAAGTGATTATCTATGTTTCGTGTCAAAATAAAAAGTCTGTGTACTGAGCTTATGTGTCTGTGCTTCAAGTGTACAAGTGTTGATCCAGAGGACTCGCGCGACAACACGAACAACACAAACAAAACCCACAAACCCACAGAACACACAGATCACACAGGAGAAAGAGCACAATGATATTTTCCCAGATTGCACACTATTTCCTAACTTCTAAATTCACACACTCATCCTTGGCGAAAACATAGTCCGAACCATACACAACTACACTACTCACACCCACACCCACACCCACACCCACACCATACACACATTCACACATAATACGGCTTCGGTGACCATCATCTTGGGCTCGTGGTATGTAGACTGGTTTCACGCGTTGAGCCGATCAGACGTCCCTTAGTAAACATCTCTTCCTTCCGCCGTGTAGTGTCTCCGGCTGCCTTCGAGCCGTTGCCCGGATGGGTGGACAACCTGAATGGACCGACTGGCCTGATGATCGGATGCGGCAAGGGCGTGATCCGGTCCGTTCTGGTGAATCAGCAGAACAAGGCCGAGGTGATTCCCGTCGACTACGCTATCAACGGACTGATCGTCATTCCCTACGAGTTCAACAAGCAGGCCAAGCGGCCTACCAATGTGCCCGTTTACAATATAACCAATGCGGACCACAGGAAGATGACCATGGGCACCGTTGTGGAGATGAGCAAGCGCATCAACAAGCAGATCCCATTTAACGCGGGCCTATGGTACCCGGACCCCTGCGTTACTACCAACCAATTATACCACAACTTCAACGTGGCCCTGTTCCACTGGCTGCCCGCTTACTTCCTGGACTTCCTGATGCTGATCTTAGGGCAAAAGCGATTGTAAGTTGCGCCGCACTGAATTACCCTAAATGTAGCTTATGTGCCGTTTCCCTCCCTAGCATGCTGAGAGTTCAGGAGAAGATATCCACAGGTCTGGGCGTCCTGCAGTTCTTTACCCTCAATGCCTGGTGCTTCCGATCTGATAGCTACGCCTCCCTCTGGAACAAACTCAACGAGGAAGACAAGGCGATGTAAGTGCTGCTACTGAATATTAACATATTAACATATCAACATCTATTTCCCGTTCAGCTTTAACATGAACATGAACACGGAGAACACCGAGGAGGAGTACATGATTGAGTGTGCCAAAGGAGCTCGAAAGTTTATCCTCAAGGAAAAGGATGAGGATCTGCCCAGGGCGCGCGTGCACATGAAGATGTAAGTTAGGCAAGAGCCTGTGCTACCAACTATGACTTACTCATCTTCACTTCCAGCCAATGGGTCGTGGACGTTGTGTGCAAGACGGTGATTGTGGGACTGTTCTTCTACTACCTCCTTAAGTGGACGGGGGTGCTGGCTATATTCTGATTCTAGTTCTCCGTGGACTTGCATTGGTTTGGTGGTCACAGGCATTTATTTAGTCAATTAGTTTAGTTGTAGTTACGCATATTCGAGGTTTTGAATCCAAATAAATATGATTGTAGGTTGTTGAATATACACATTTCGCCAACTGCGCCGTGTTTCTTTCCCAGTTTCCCAGACCAGTCACCAAATCAGACTTTGTGTCCTAGCATACTGACCTTTACTTTGTTCTCCAGTAACTCCAGCTGTCGCTGAGCCCCTGCCAGGTTGGGTGGACAATATGAACGGACCTACGGGAGTTCTCATTGGCGCCGGCAAAGGAGTTATCCGATCCATGATCTGCAACGGGGAGCTAAAATCTGAAGTCATACCTGTGGACATCGCCATTAACGGCCTAATCTTGTTACCATATCATAACAGTCTGGCGGAGAAGAGGTAAATTTTTCAGACGCCCCCTTGTCAATGTGATGTATAACTTCTGCCACAGACCTCTTCAGATCCCAGTCTACAACTTGACCGTGGACGATGCCAAAAAGCGCACATGGAAATGGATAATGGATGTGGGTCGCGACTTGGGCATTAAGTACCCCTTCGAAGTGGGACTCTGGTATCCCGACGGCAACATGACGTCCAGCAAATTCTATCACACCATCTGCACCATTCTGTTTATGTGGCTGCCAGCCTACCTTATCGACTTCCTACTCCTGATCTTTGGACAACGTCGCTTGTAAAACCTTCAAAAGAATTTGGCAGTTCCGAACAAGAATCTAACCCAAAACTTTTCTGTTTGTCTAGCATGATACGGGTTCAAACCAAAATCGCTGTGGGTCTGGAAGTTTTGCAGTTCTTTACCACGCGAAGCTGGGACTTCAAATCCACACACTTTGAGCAGATCTACAAAGAATTAGGATCTACAGATCGGAGGATGTAAGCAATATAAAACATATGCATCTTGATGCATTAAATAGGCTTGTAACGGAATTGTATTTACGACAGATTTAAGATTAACACCGACGATGTCGACGATTATGAGTACATGAAAGTCAGTATTTTGGGTGGCCGTCAGTATGTGATGAAGGAACCTTTAACTTCGTTGCCGAAATCGCGCATACAATTGAGATTGTAAGTAATTTGTTACTTCCATCTATAGTGTTAAACCAATGCTCTTGTTTGCAGCATGTATGTCCTGGACCGTATTTGCAAAACAATGATAATTTCAGGCCTTCTGTACTGGGTTTCCCAAAAACTGAGAGTAGTCGACCTATTGAGAAGCGCATTCCCTTCTAGTACATAAGCTTCTAGTACATAATATTGTTCTTCAGTTGATTTCTTAACATTTTGTACCTTTTATTTCATGTGCCTTTAAGAAAGGGTTTGTTGTAAATCAGGTCAAAAATATTCAGGTGTTTTGTATACGTAAACTTGTAATTGCAAGTCGTTGAAAATAAAAATTTTAAAACATTAAAATTTGCGAGTTACTGTTCTGGACATACATTTTTAAAGGCGCTGTCTTGAAGTTATAGAAATTTGAAAAAATAAAGACTCACGTCCCAAGCTCTGCAGATCTGAATGGGATTTGTACCAAATCAAGGATGATGTTCCATTGACAACGTTGGTAATGGAATGAATAGAATATTTAGTATCTATTATCACTTGTAGCCGTTTGTTATTAGTTATTATTAGCTGTTCGGCATACATATAACTGGGAAAAATTTAGCATTATTTTTTAATGCGCCCGGAAAGTCTTAACAAGTGTGCCCATATATCTGCCATTCACAAAATCTAAGCTCACGAGACAAAAGAGTTATCGATTGATAGGCAGGCTCTGTGTGGCCCCTGTTAGCTTTCTGTTAAATTTAAATTTCTGTAAAGTGCCCGCCACCGCGATCGCTTTCACGGATCAGATTAGTCGTTGTCTGGATATTAACGAGGAAGGTAATGATCGAGCAGCAGTGTCGTGCGTTACTTGCTTAGGCGCTGAGAAGTGTTTTGAAAACAGTTTTTGAAAGCCCGAGAAAGATCTCAATGGGTATGGACCATTGAGATGACTGTTGAGTCATCTCATTCACTATGCATATAAGACCGGTGTCGCGCCAAATCTTTACTTAAAGAGGATGACTCGCGGGGAAATTAAGACGTATTATTAGTTACGGCGAGTGAATCATGTGTAATGCAGATCTGAAACCGCAGTTGCAAAGTGATCTGTGCTCGACTTCAACCCACACAACAAAAACATAAGCAGTGAAAACAAGTTTTAAAACATTTAACGAACCAAGGTTAAGAAACTGCAGAAAACGGCGCCCACGGCGCAATCGAAAAAAATTAAAAAAAAAGCTTTGTTTTAATGACGCCAGAACAGCTAATAAATTGATTGAATTGCATTTGATAAATGATTAATTTGGAATGTATGCGACCAGTGACGTCATAGAAGTATTTTTAAAAACGATTTTAAAATGCCTGGTGGGCAGATAACGAACATGCCCTAAAAGGCAACGCCCGCCGTGTCCACTTTTCTGTGAAGTGCTCGGATTGTGATACCATTCCCAAATACGATTTGAACGGATAGTGTTCTTGCTGACCAGGCGAGTTTAGAAAATGTCGTGTAAGACGAGCCGACAGAGGCCCATGTTTACCCAACTCGGAACTGGGTTGGGGACAGTTTTCCCCAAGCACAGACATTTGCATCGAATTTAGGCGTACAGTGCTTCCGTTCCCCTCCAGAAGCGCTTAATATGCGTTTTTTATTGCCAATTACAATTAAGTAATCCATCGATTAGGCGTTATGCGGCATGTTAGGACCCTCCTCTGGAGCCCGCGCTCCAGCCTACTCACGACTGCAAAAACTATGCGACTGGATTGGATTCATTCGCTCGCTGATTTGGCTCCGCCCATCCAATTTTTTATTCGCTTCCTACTGTTCGTGGGGCACAGGGGCGTAGGCCCAAAGGGGCTAGAGTTTTTTGGACCGATTGGTAAGTGGTGATTCCTTCGGTTCAGGAATCCATCCATCCATCTAGCATACGAATTAGCCTTCGTGTGTTGATCTCACACATATACTATGTACATACGTCCGAGTGTGTTTAATTAAATTATTTGAAATTACTGAATCGTGCGGAGCGGAGGCTCTCTGTCTCCCCACTCCGGACACCCCTCCCAAATCTTTTGTTGTGCACACGATGTGGGCCAGTCAATTGTTTATGAAGTGCACAGTGGGTATATAGAGCACCGATCTCCATGTGGCAGGGGTATCCACTTTCGTGTGGCTATTGCCCATGTGTCTGTGGGCTGTTCGCTTAAACATTTTTTCCGAATACAACTAAATTCTGGCGCTGTTGTTTTTTCGCGGATGCTTCACAAGCTCACTTCACCATGAAGTCAGCCCCGTCCACATCTATATCCACATCTTCAGACCCATCTCCGCACGCATCCATCTTAATTATGACTTTTTTACGATGACAATTTCGGGCTGAGCTTTGCAAAGTTGATTACACAAAAAAACTTCAGTTGTGGACTGCTGTCCCCAATCACGATCGCTGTTTTTCTGCCACTCCTAAGCATTTTCAAAGAATTCGTGTTTCTGGCTATTTCCCTTGTTTTTCCAGCCCCCAATTCAAGTGTAAACACATCCGAACGATCGTCTGTTATTCATTAACTGCAGAGAGAGCATTAAATTTAGCAAGCAAAATCTTCCGTTGCCAATAAACGGACTTTATGGACAAGTAAATTAGTTTATTGTATTTCGAAATCGCCCACTCCATGAAAATCTATAAGGTCACGATATAGCCGAAATGTTGGCACTCCATTCGTTCCGGCACGTATGTACGTATGTATGTACGTATGTATATAACATGATAAACAAGGGAAACGCGATTTTAATATTCCTCAGATATTTGCTTGGATCCGGAGCAACTATAATTATCTGCGCTGCTTCATATCCAGCTGTCGGTGTCGCGAACTCCCTTCTTTTTCCAGACATTTTCCAGACTATCCCTCCGATCCCCTCTTGTTGGGTCCAATTTGGATTAAGTGACAGGGAGAAGAGAAAGCGAGAAAGTTATCGGCGAGCCGAAGTTTATCTACCCTTTTGTGGAAATCAGAATATATTTTCGCATAATATTTGACGGGCGTGACAATTGTAAGCTGAAGATCTGTAACTTCTCTATTCTATTGTGCTGTACTGAGTTGTATTGGGTAAGCCCATAATGGTATTTCTCATTTATACCATTTCCCCATTTTTGCCAAGAGCTGTGCAATTCTTCCGTTAAATGTTTGTGTTTGCTTGCTTCTTGTTTTTCCTGTGCAAACCTGATCGACGGGTTTTCTTTTGGCAGTCTCCAAGTGCATTCCACATCCCGAAGGCTGCGAAGAATTCGGTTGCCCGGTTCACCCGGCTCTTCTGAATGGCTGTTCTTCTAATTTTTATTACGCCATTCTGTCAACTGTCGGCTAAAACTTTGGGCCTGAGCTGGGCAAACAATAAAGTTGTTTGTCAATTGGTTTTACAAATAGCCTAGTGGCCAAATACGCAACACAAACAGAGGGGCCAAACAGTGAGCCAATTAGAGAAGATGATTGTGCGATTCTGTTTATCTTATCAGGCCGACCTTCCCACCTGGGGGGGTCATTTACAAAACCCAATTTTTTGCCCAGCCAAAAGACTTCGGCTGAGTAGCCGCTTTCAACGGATGGGTCGGGCATATGTTTCCTGATTACCAATTCTTCGGCTATTGATAAATAATCAGAAGTGGCGTATTCAAATTAGCCAGGTCTTGAGTGTGATTAGCAGATTTCTCACACATTTCAAGTATCACAGCGGTCAGCACAGAACTGTGGAAACGAGAATCCCCCAGAAGAAGCCGCCTTGAAATTTACGAACAAAGCCGCCTATAAATCTCGCCATTTCGGCGCTCCCATTGCCTGAGCCGCCCCAGGCTCCATTCGAGCCCCATCTAGAAGAGTTATCAAAGCGTAAAGCGCAACAAATTGATTGCTAATTGATACTGATGTGTCGATTATTTTATGATTATTCTTTATGATCGTTAGACGTTGATACCCGCACCAAACCTGATTCAGATTTAGTGGATCACTCCGGCCGCAGCCACTGCTGGTACTTTGGCGGCTCGAGTACCCCCGTCCACCGCCAACCTTGTCTTGTCTTCGCATGGATTGTTATAATTTAATAACTACACGGGGGAGCAAATTAAGACCGATTTCGGTACCACAGAAACCACTTAAGACGCTTTCTTTAATTGCCCCCAAAACGGAGATTTGGCTGTGAAGAAACCTGTAGGGCAGCTTTTTGCTCCCGCTCCATTCCAGCCTCATGTCCACTCCATGTGAAAACCATCGTAGCATGAAGCGATGTCAAATGCCGTTTTTCGAGAGCGTCCAATTCCAACCCATTGTTTCTGACTTCCAAGGCCCTAAGGTCTAGTGGGGTCACAAAGTTGCCTGAGTGAGCAATGCGGGTTCTTGCTTCATTTTCAGCTTACGTTACTCATTCGACGCGTGGGGGTAATTACCTGAAGTCCAGCCCACATATACATTGCTCATCCGCTCCGTGGCTGCTCTTTCTTTGCAGACCAAACCAATGGACTTTAACAACTGCGGCTTCATTGATCCACAGGCCCAGCTGGCTGGAGCTTTGGCCAAGCAGGACATCCGACAGTTCGTTGCTGCCATGGACAGCGGGGCCCTGGCCGATCTACAAGACGACCGTCATACCAGTATCTACGAGAAGGCACTCTCAACACCAGGTTGTCGGGAATTCATAGAAGCCTGCATCGACCACGGTAGCCAGGTGAACTACGTGAGTAGAGCAACAGGGAGTAGAGGTCGGACACAATCTAACCACAGTTCATCTTCACAGATCAACAAGAAGCTGGACAAGGCCGCGATCAGCTATGCGGCCGACTCGAGGGATCCAGGAAACCTGGCGGCTCTCCTTAAGTACCGCCCCGGAAAACAAGTCCAGGTTGATAGAAAATATGGGCAGCTTACTCCACTTAACTCACTTGCCAAGAATCTCACGGAGGAAAATGCCCCAGATGTGCACTCCTGCATGCAACTCCTGCTGGACTACGGCGCCTCGCCGAATATCGTAGACCAGGGCGAGTTCACACCCTTGCACCATGTGTTGAGAAAGAGCAAGGTGAAGGCTGGGAAGAAGGAACTGATTCAGCTCTTTCTGGACCAGCCGGAGTTGGACATCGATAGTTACCGAAACGGAGAGGTGCGCAGACTGCTGCAGGCGCAATTTCCGGAGCTTAAACTGCCGGAGGAGCGTCATACCGGGCCGGAAATTGACATCCAAACCCTTCAAAGGACTCTACGGGACGGGGACGAAACACTGTTTGAACAGCAGTTCGCTGAGTACTTGCAGAATCTCAAAGGCGGGGCGGATAACCAACTAAACGCCCACCAGGAGGAATACTTTGGACTGCTGCAGGAGAGCATCAAGAGAGGCAGGCAGCGAGCCTTCGATGTCATTTTGTCCACTGGCATGGACATCAACTCGAGACCAGGCAGGGCCAACGAGGCCAATCTTGTAGAGACGGCCGTGATATACGGTAACTGGCAGGCGTTGGAGCGACTTCTGAAGGAGCCAAACCTGCGACTTACTCCAGACTCTAAGCTACTAAATGCAGTGATCGGCCGTCTGGATGAGCCACCGTATGATGGCTTCAGCCACCAGCGCTGCTTTGAATTGCTCATTAATAGCGATCGCGTAGACATCAACGAAGCTGATTCCGGACGCCTGGTGCCTCTGTTCTTCGCCGTTAAGTACCGCAACACGAGTGCGATGCAGAAGCTCCTGAAGAACGGTGCCTACATTGGTTCGAAGAGCGCGTTTGGCACACTACCCATCAAGGACATGCCGCCCGAGGTTCTCGAAGAGCACTTTGACTCTTGTATCACCACAAACGGCGAGAGGCCTGGTGAGCAGAACTATGAGATCATCATCGATTATAAGAACCTGATGCGCCAGGAGAGAGACTCCGGAGTGGGAAAGACTTCAGATGCTCTCAACCAGCTGCACGACGAAATGGCCCCGATCGCCTTCATCGCCGAGTCGAAGGAGATGCGCCACCTGCTCCAGCACCCGCTGATCTCGAGCTTCCTATTCCTCAAGTGGCACCGACTTTCCGTGATATTCTACCTGAACTTCCTGATATACTCGCTTTTTACCGCCTCCATAATTACCTACACGCTCCTTAAGTTCCACGAAAGCGATCAAAGGGCTCTTACTGCATTTTTCGGATTGCTCTCCTGGCTGGGAATCAGCTACCTTATCATACGGGAGTGCATCCAGTGGATAATGTCTCCAGTTCGGTACTTCTGGTCTATAACGAATATTATGGAGGTGGCTCTTATTACACTATCTATCTTTACCTGCATGGAATCCAGCTTCGACAAGGAGACGCAGCGCGTCTTGGCCGTATTCACCATCCTACTAGTCTCCATGGAGTTTTGTCTACTAGTGGGCTCCCTGCCAGTGCTCTCAATTTCGACGCACATGCTGATGCTGCGAGAGGTGTCAAACAGCTTCCTAAAGAGCTTTACCCTCTACTCGATCTTCGTGCTCACCTTCAGTCTGTGCTTCTATATCCTCTTTGGCAAGTCAGTGGGGGAAGACCAGTCTAAAGGCGCTGCGCCGGGTCCACCTCTGGAGAATAAGAATGAGGACGAACAGGGCTTCAACACATTCACCAAGCCTATCGAGGCCTTGATCAAGACCATTGTGATGCTGACAGGCGAGTTTGACGCCGGAAGCATCCAGTTCACCAGCATCTACACCTACCTGATTTTCCTCCTCTTCGTGATCTTTATGACGATAGTGCTGTTCAACCTTTTGAACGGTCTTGCAGTGAACGACACCCAAGTAGGTCTATCGCCATTCGTATTATTTTCCTTCGCTAATCCCATTTCCGGCGTTATCTATTATCTAGGTTATTAAGGCTCAGGCGGAACTGAACGGAGCCATTTGCAGAACCAACGTCCTTAGTCGGTATGAGCAGGTTCTCACTGGCCACGGACGCGCTGGTTTTTTGTTGGGCAACCATCTCTTCCGCAGCATCTGCCAACGTTTGATGAACATCTACCCGAACTACTTAAGTCTGCGTCAGATTTCCGTGCTGCCGAACGATGGAAACAAGGTGCTTATTCCAATGAGCGATCCCTTCGAAATGAGGACCCTTATGGGCAACAAGAAGGCTAGCTTTCAGCAATTGCCCCTGAGTGCTGCAGCGCCCCAGAAGAAGCTGTTGGATCCACCGCTTAGACTTCTGCCCTGCTGCTGTTCCATGCTCACCGGAAAGTGCTCCCAGATGAGCGGCCGGGTGGTCAAACGGGCCCTCGAGGTAATCGATCAGAAGAACGCGGCGGAGCAGAGACGGAAACAGGAACAGATCAACGACAGTCGACTGAAGCTGATCGAGAACAAGCTGGAGCAATTAATACAGCTGGTCCAGGACAGGAAGTGATGGAGCATGTATTTCGGTAGCTTTAGTATTTATGAGACTAATCAACCTTTTAGAACGAGTTGCATTTAACTTGCAGTTTAAAGAGCCGAGTTAGTCGGAAATTGTTTTTATTAACATACGAGTAATGAAATTGAACAAAACCCTTAATAATTGTCAGTAAGTAAGTAGTATATAATGGTTATATAGACAGTAAATATTGTATAAACGAATATCATTACTGTACCATTTGTACCCGAGTAAATATTTAATTTCAAATGTTAGATGTACGTTTTTTAGAGTTTTCATTTAGTTATTCGCTTTACTTAATCTTCTTTTATTTTGATTTGATATGATTCGGTTCAAAATGTGTGTTAGTCACATATTATGGTTAATGGGCTCTTAATCTTTTACTTGTTTGTCTTCCTTCTATCATAATTCTTTTGTTTAAGTCAGAGCTGAACTGAGCGTAGCGGACCAAATCGAATTACACGGGCGTAAAGAGCTAACGAGGCAATCAATGGCAATGGAAAACCGACTGGAAATTTATGCAAGCTGTGCGGTCATAATTTGTTAACAATTTTCAGCCTAATTATTTGTTTTTTATGATTTCCGACAGCAACGGATAAAAAGCTTCAGGCCGTTTTATGGAGTGAGTGAAGCGCAGGCATCGATCGATTAAGCTAAGCTAGAATACAAATTACTACTAGGCCTTAGTTTGGTTACTCGACTTGATAACGCTGTTGATTAGCTGCTGTTATTGTTAGAGGACTAGGACTAGGACCTTCAAAGCGGCAAATCAAAATAATTGACTTAGTTCTCGGAGCGTTTTGGACAATCTTACGACTTGTTATTCGGTTTAAGTGGTATTATTCGTCTTACTCTGCTGCTGGTAGCGTGGCCGATGAAACATTAACTGCTATCTTTCGTATATACTTTAATCTCAACAATGTATATATATAAATAAAATCGTGTATTCTGTAAGGCATGCCTAATTAAACCAGCCGTATTGCTAACTATAGGTATATATTTGTGTACTTCCTGTGGTTTTGCTTCCTGCATCCTGCATCCACCTATCTCTCCCAAGTCCGGGAGATTGTCTTAATGTCTTGTCTGTGTTGCGTGAGCTCTAAATGCATAGGATTCGGATCTGTCTTCGCCTCCAATTCCGGTTCGCTTGCTTCGTACTGCTATTGACCGACTTGAGTGGGACCAAAGCCGCATCTACTGCGATTACGATTATCTAAGAGTTAAGTTTGTCCTTGTGTTCCCAGATTCTGTGTGAGTGGCCTGCCTGCTGCTGTTGTTTGAGTATTGGTTTCGGTAACGATGACTCGAACTAGCGTCTCTATAATTGAATATGCATCATTCCTTTTATTGTCGTTATACTCTATGACTAAATTAAACATCCCACATCATTGCATCGCTCCGACTGGTCTCGCCTCGCTCTGTAATCTGGTTAATCGATTTTTGTTGAAGAAAACTAAAATAAAAGCATTTCTCTTTTTTTGAGTTTTTAGTTTTTTTCTGGTTGGAATCAGGTTCTATTGCTATTTCGTTACCATTATCATAATCGTTTTTCGTTTATGTACAATCGAATACGAGTACGTACCAATATTAAATATCACTTAATTGACGAGTGTTTGGTTTCTGTCTGTTTTTGGTTTTGTTTCCTTGTTAACAATTCTAATTAAAATTATGACCTTATTTTTTGTATTTTCTGTGTAAAAATTGCAGTTAAAATCACAATTAAGTTGTTGTGTGTTCATTTGGTTGTTTGTTTCTGGAAAAAACGTTTAGTTGGTACCATAGAATTTCAACTTACTATCAATCGCTGTCTGATTGTCTGTTGTTAAGTTATGAAGGTAGAGTAAGAGTAGCAAAGTGCCCTGAATGGCGCGGGGGTGCATAAGTAATTCGGGATTTGTTAATATTTTCCCACTCGGAGTGTACGTTATTCACTTCTTAACTCTTTTTCCTGTTCGATGTTTAAACTTAATGCGATCACAATGGAGACTTAAAAGAGAGAACAACACTTAAAAAGTAACAAAACAAGGCGAGTTTCTTGGAAACTTGGCCCGTCCTAACCATTCTTAGTCGTACAATAAAGTGAGTGTAAATTGTAAATTATTTTGCTAAAATAGAGTTCATGTGGAAGCTTGTTGGTTGTTCATTGTATAGGAGACCAAAATTGTTACGTCCTGCTTTTGATTTGCTTCTTTCGACTGCACTTATCGAAAAAAAACTTAAAAACTTCACCTTCGTAAACTTCTTCTGACTGGTACTTATGTGGACTGCTGATTGATTTCGGGTTGATTTGGATCTCGATAGGAGTGCAGTGTAGTGTGTTAATCCCGACTGGGATTAGGATTGATTTATATATGTAAGTGCGTTGAGTACAAAATCACTTGACATTGTTTTTGGCTTAGTTGTTACCAAAGACCAATATAATCTCTAAGATGCGTAACGGCCACGTATTGGTGTTTGCAAAAAAAAAAAAATGGTATGGCGCTACGCATCTTCGTATTTTAACGTCTTTGTTTTTCACGTTGGATGCACAAGAGAAAGGGAGATGTGGATGAGGGAGGAGCCATAAGATATGTACAATACAATATAATAATAATCAAATCTACTAATACTTCGCTTTTGTACTTCGAACAATCAGTAATGGATAATATTCGCTATCGTAATCGCATTTGTAATCGGCAATCTTTGCGCTATCGTAACGAAAAACCTTTATAAATATTTCAATAAGTTGTATCTAACTAACGTCATATGTCTGTAACTATAGTATTAGCTCTTTAATTTAAAATACTTCCTTTGGCATATGTACAAAATGTATTTAGATACTATTCACATATACCTTCCGTATATGCAAGTCGATAATTACGAAACAAACACTACAGTTATGAGCCTAGATCTAACCGCGATAGTTAGTTACACATGTTATGTATGCATGTGATGCAAACCTCTACGTATTGTATAGTTCAAAAACAACCTTCGAAAATGTGGCAGAAAGTTGGCCCACGGCAGGAGAATAGAAGGCCGTGCCGATGCCTTGCCTTCATTGTCTCACTTGTGGGTCAGGCATTCTGACTACAACTAAATCGGGCAGTAAACTACCGACAAATTTGCTCTTCCTCAATTCTGATTGTGACATTAACCATGATGATGGCGATTCCGACTCATTCGGAGTTTTGATTAGATTCGAGTACTACAACGGTTTAATGCACGTTCTTGTTAACATAGTTAATATTGATTTCCTCCTTAAACTGATATTGCATGTATAAATTTGAATAGCTTCGTATCTGTATATGTGTATATATGTATATCGTATAAAGCGATTAATATATAACTATATAGGTAATCGACTATGATAACAAAGGGGCGGGCCCCATGCCTAAGCCTAAGAAACTACAAGTTCTGACACAAATGCACACAGGAATCGGCAAAGAATACGCACTCAGACCGAAGGTTGTCAGCTTGTACGCCGTGCCGAGGGTGCGGCTGTCGATGCCGCCGACGACGACGAGGAGGACGAGCAGCTCCTGATGCTGCTGGTGCTGCTGCTACTACTGCGGCTGCCACGGCTGGAGCGTTTCTCCGAATCCCGCAGAGGAGTGTTGACCGGAGGTCATCTCTGTCTGTCTGGAAGTGATTCGAACTGCGCTGTCTCGTCCTGCCCATTCCCTTGGTCGTCGGTGGCTTTCTCAGGATTATAGTCGTAAAACACCTGCGAAGTATCGCCCTGGACATTCACATCGATTGGCGCACCCACATCATCAATCGCCGCTGAGCTGAAATCGCCTCGTGGCGGGTCCTTCGGACTGTCGACCATGATCTGGACAGTGGGCATCGCGCACGTGTCCATTGAGCTCTCTACCGAGCCAGTTGTGATGCGTATCTGAGGCGGCGGCTGCTTGCCAAGCATGTCCAGGCCTATACCAAAACCATTTCCGTTGCCGCTCGAGGACGGGCTGCTCTCATCCTCCTCCTTGTACTCTTCGCTCTCGCGGTGTACCAGTACGTGGACCAGGGTTGCGTTGTCCGGACGCAGGCTCAGCGAGTGCGGATGCGTCTGTTGCTCCGGCGACGGCCTGGTGACGATCACCTCGGGGGCTGGCGCCTCAGCTGGAAGGGGGGAAATGGGGACTTTAGTGGGCTGCTCGTTCGAAAGATAGAAAGTACAATTCACACATACAGACAAAAGCGTTCTTGTTTACTCTTAAAGCGCTTTGTGCTGACAAACCTCTTTCTAGGGGCGGTTTCTTGCGAATGAAACTAGAGGCGCGCTTACGTGAAGGAGCCGACCCACCCCCCACCGCCTGGTGTCGGTCGCTGTCGGAGGCGGAGGTGGCTGCTGGGCCACACCCAGTGGCTGGGGCGGTGGCGGTGGAGGAGGCCGTGCCGGAGGTGGAGGCGGAGTTTGAGGTGGTGTTGGTCGTGTTGTTCATTGCGGCTGTCGTGGGTGAAATGTACGCATTAGTGTCAGGCAATCGTGATGGCACAACGCACAAGTACGAAGGTTGTGTGGACAGACAGGTAGGTCAGATAGACGAATAGATATAGATATAGATATAAAGAGATCGCAGAGAGTAACAGTTGATGACTCAAGAACATAAGCTTATAACTAGAAATGCAAAATACTGTTTTCGATGGAATGCATCTGGATGGAGATAGGCCACAAAAGTGAGGTTGATACTAACTGAGATTCAGAGAGTGGTGCAGATGTGGTTCGAGGTGCAGGCCTTTCGGGCGGTGCCTTTGTACAGGGAGTATATACAAATAGCGCAAGAGTTGTGAATGGTCTAATAAGTGATGGTTGTTGGTGGTGGGTTGTTAGGTCGAATGGAAAGTGGGTGGGTGAATAGGCACTTGTCAATAATTACTTTTTCTATGTACTGAAGGTGAGGTTAAGCTGTCATCGACAGCATCCTGATGACGCAAAAAGAAATTATAAAAGCTTCGGCGACGACTTGCTCTAGGCGCTTCCACAAAAATGCTACCGCTAATAATAGTAATAGTTTAGTAGTTGGAATAACAGTAACAATCATAAGCATAAATTTCATTTATCTGGATGTAGAATGTTAGGTTTAGGTCAGTTCACATATAAAAGTCGAGGATTGTTTCGTTTCAACGATAGCTGCAATTTTTTGACGAAATAACAAAAGAAATAGGGAAAGCTTTCAACGCTAAAGAAGCTGTACATCATTATCAATGGCGATGAAATCGATTTGGTATGTGATTTTGTCTTAGAGTTCCAATTACCTGGTGGCATGTTCGTTAAGCTACATTTAAACTAAATGAGAGTAATTATAGATAGCCAAATTATCTTAACGATCTATATAAGGGCAAGCAACCAATCAAAACTAAATCAAATGGCGCATTCACGTGTTCATCGCAAATTAATTTTGGCGAGACAAGTAAGGTCGGAATGGGTGGATCTACGGATTGGATTCAAAGGAAAAGCCGCTACTTACAAATGATCTTAATATTATTGTTATAGACATTTTTCAATTATTTTAAAGCTGAAATTACTGTGATTCTTGTTCTGATAATTGTCGACTAATAGTTGAAAAGAGTTGCTGTAGGGAGCTTCTGACTGCAAATGAGTTTTTGACAGACTGCTTTCGTTCGCAGAAATGAGCTGAATCGAGTTGAGGGTCGAGTTTGGATGGAGATACTAAATAGATTAGGTATAAAGGTCGAATGATTCGAGTACTGGATAGTTGGTACTGTAAATACATATGCTTAATCTATCTGAATATACAAGGATTGTGGATGAGTTATAGTCGAGAACTTAAAACGAAGTTGGTAAGATTGCTTGTTGCTTTTGTTTTAATACTGCTATTGATGTTGTCTGTTGTAAGATTTAAGATTGTACGTAAGTAGTAGGTTATAGATTGCCAGCTAAGCTAAGCAGCTGATGACTGGGAGATTGCCTTTACCTAGATAATTCAAGCCACTAGGCTGCGAGCCACTTCTGAGAACGGCAGTGACCATGTCTGCGAGCAGGGACTCATAGTTTAGGGAGATACAAGAGGATTTGCTAGAAATAGGGCTTAAGTTCATATACACTGTGGACACACAAAACGTTAATTTATCGATGCAGATCGACGGTTATGTTCTTGTTGCATGTGGCATGAGCATGGAAAGCCTTTCGTTTTCGTCTAAAAATTGCATTTCAAATTCATCGCAGCCATGAAACATAAACATACATGGAATGGCTACGTGTCAGTATGTGTGTTATTGGAGTGTGTGTCATGAGTCGATGTGGTTGTTTTGAGTAAGAGGAATGGGTGCTGCTGGATAACTACCGTTTGCCCAGCTCGTCGTTTTGCTGTTTTATATCCTTGACTACTTCGTCGGCACCTGAGACGAGCATCAGAGGCAGGTTCAACCAGGGCCCAGCTAGTTCGCTAAGATCGGATGCATCCGAGGCACGCGACGATTTTCGAGACGAGGCTCGACTGGAGCAGGCGGTGCCTCGACGACTCACCTGCGGAAAATCAAATTTGAGCATATTCATGAGGTCTGAAGTATATCCCTGTACTCACCTGAAGGTGGAAGAAATTTAGGGCAGAAAGTTTTGATTGCCATCCGCCAGGGCTGGAAGTTTGAGTGGCGCTGTCCCCAGAATTGGAGCGTTCCTTTTCCCGCTTGCGCCTGTGAAGAGACACCATAGGATTAGAAACTCGCAAATATCAGATAGGAAGTTCTCCGGAGAATGCTAGAGTGAGATAATGGGGCTGTTGTGGTAAATGTAGTACCGCAAATATTCCTTCCAGCCCGTTTGAATGGTCTTGGCCGCCTTTTCCTGGCGCTTCCAGATCCGCGTCGACGAAACAATTTCCAATTCTTTGCGCGTTGGAAACTGTTTCTTGAACTTGACATCCATTTGTTCCTGCAACTGTTTGAAGTTATCGGTCTCCTCGACATGACCTAGCACGTGCTTAACGAGCGCGTGCAAAATGTCGAGACAGTGTATTTTATTACCCCTAGAAATGGGTAGATTAAATGACACTAAAGCGACATTATTGGGCTTCGAGATGCCCAATGGTGGATCGAGAGAGGCAATAAAATCGGACAGTTGCGAGAAGTGTATAAATTGGGTGGCATGTGGATCGTATCTGCAAGTAAATCAGATGGTATAGTCAGCAGTGTTCCTTAAATTGTTTTCCAGGCAGCTTTTGGCGAGATCCTACGGCTAGGCCTACTGTCAGGAAGAAAACACATACTTTGACCAGCGAATGTAAAACATTTCCAGATCGTCCTCGACGATACCGATTTCCTCTTCCTGGTGCGCCTGATTGAAGTTTTCCAGGATAATGGCAATATACATGTTGATCACAATCATATAGCTGATGATGATAAAGCTCGTAAAGTAGGTAATGGCTAGAAGCGGGTGACCGCAGTTTCCGTTAGTGTGCCCATGGATAAATGGGTCGCAGTCGGGCGGCTGTATCATCAGGGACTCAAGGACGTCGTTCCACCCGGCTGAGGTCATCAACCGGAACAGTAACTGCATGCTGCGCCCGAAGGTCTGGAAGTTCACCATGTCATCGAGGGCACCTTGGAGCTTGACATTTCCGAACAGCGACATGCCCAGAATTGCGTAGATAAAGGTGATCAGTCCTAGCAGAGCTCCGATGTTAAAGAGGGCGGGCAGGGACACTACGAGAGCGAATAGCAACTTTCTGATACCCTTGGCGGCCTTGATCAACCGCAATATACGCCCAATGCGAAAGACGCGGACCACCCGAAGTAACGTCGGACTAATGGGCAGGTCTATCATGATGTCTTCCATCAGAATCCCGAAGATGGAGGCCAGCACCAGAAGGAAGTCGAACACGTTCCATGGCACTGTGAAGTAGTGGTAGCGCAGACCGACAATCTTCACAATGGCTTCTGCGGAATGGAGGTCATTTAAACACATCATTATATAAACAGCAAATTATTTCAGCGACTTACCTAGACCAAATACTGTGGTGAAAAAGGCGTTGCTCACTTCCAGAATGAAGAAGACTGCATGAGGCTGATCGTAGTGCTCGATGCCCATTGTAAGCATATTTAGAAAAATCAGTACAAAGATCGCGATCTCGAACCTGCACATCACAAAAGTGGATAATTAATAAGATTTTTGTTTGACACTATTAAACATCGGTCTAGCCGAATTCGCGGTGCTTAAAGAAATTCAGAAAGACGGGGATTATGTACAGGCATTTCGAGGAGCACCATTATAAGTAGATTTATATAGTTAACTAGTTCTAATGCTAACTATGTTTTTCATGCTGGTTGTACATAGAAAGGCGAGCTATTAAAGGGTCGGATCTTGAGGCCAAAGGACTGCTACTCATCCGATAGATAGAGCATGCCTAGAGTGCGGAGGGTCTGATATTTCGTATAGTATCTAGTTCAGTCGTTAAGTATCATAGCAAAATGTGCTCTACAAAACTTCAAGGGGTATGCATTTGAATATAGTATACACAGATTAAGAATACAGAAAATAGAGGCATTTTTGACGGTGCTTGCTTGAGACAAGCACCGGCTTTGACCAAAAATGTCGGGAATTTCAAGTGTTTAAATGAATTTTATCACCAAATCAGAAACATTCTATAGATGTGTTGTGGGCCTAACCTAAGCAACTAAGCTTTAGCATACACGTTGGTACAAAAGTACAAAAAGAGTTCATAGAGGACAGAGTCAGACTAATAGTAAGTACAAACTATAAGTAGATATACGTATTTGCTGTTCTTAGATTGAGATTGATTGGATCAATGGTTGATTGGCGGGTTTGTTTACCTTCTCGAATTGGATAAATCATAAAACATAGCTAAAAAATGATTTATAGGTCGCTTAATAACTTTCTGTGGTTTCTTTCGTCCCAATTTTTTCATAGCCGTGTAATAGTGTTTTTGAGATTCGGTGAGAAACATTTCCAACACTCCTCCTTCATACTATAAAAGTGATGAGAATAAAATGAACATTTAATTATATATATACAATCCACAGTTATGTAACACACTAAGCGGTATGCAAAAGATATTCAATGAACAACTCGTCACAACATAGCAACACAATAACACGGATAAATTTACACATTATGACGGCGATTCGAACGGAATACATCGATTCAAATCAAAGATGGATCATATATGGTTTGCGTTTGTACAGGTGATTTAAGTGTGGTTGCAAAGAAGCTGACCGGGCAGGAGCATAGGCCAATGGACTTACCTTCTTCTTAAGCATGTTAAAGTTATCAATAATAACTCCAATGAATAGATTCAGTGTGAAGAACGATCCGCACACAATAAATATAACAAAATAAATATACGCATATAGGTTGGCTTCCCGCTGCGGTTGCAGGTCCACTCCACGAGCATCAACAGCGTCTGCCATTACCTCCATCCAGCCCTCGAAGGTCGCCACTTGCAGCAGGGCCAGATAGCCCATCCCCACGTGGTCGAAAGTAATCTTAGAGTTAATCCACGTGTAGTTCTGTTCGATGCAGTCCCACTTGTCGTTAACCTCCTGGAATATGAAATAATTAATAATATCTCAGGTGTTAATTGGTATGAAGCTGCATCTGAACATCCACCAGAATACTTACAGTAATCGGCAGTAGCTCGCCCATCTCATTAACGCACTTAAAAAATTTACCACCAAAGAACTGAACACCCATTATTGAGAAGATCAACCAAAAAACCAAACAAACCAAAAGAACATTGAAAATTGATGGTATTGCATACATGAGAGCGTTTACTACAATCCGCATTCCTTGCCACCTGGAATAGAAATGATCGATGAAATGCCAGCAGCAATAACGTGATGGACACATGTCGTCTCAACTATGCCGGGAAAGTGCTAAGTGGTCGTGGTCAAATGGCTACTTTTAAAAGTGGTGTATGGATGGTGGAGTGGAACTCATCTGCTTAGTCAACTATTTAGCTAGCTTATCTTACATATATACATGTTTTTCTTTTCTATTTCTACAATATACCAAAACTACGGAGGCACAGGAAAGGTCTATACTTTAACTACAGACTAAACAGATTCAAGGACGAGGACGAGGACAAGGACGGAGGCGAGGACGATGCAATGCGTGTTCTACGAGTACGTATTTCTATTCGAAATTCATAAAGAAGACGAGATTGTATTAAACACTGCACACGGCTTGGATCGCATCGCTCGGTCTGACCAACTCCTCCCCAAAAAGATACAATAGATCAGTAGTGATAGAGGATGAACGAGAAGTAGTGACGGAAGTTCCTACGCAGATAGCTTTCTTCATCGGATGCACGTATGTCTGAGAAGGTTGTGGTGCAGCCTATCGGGAGACCAATAATTGGTCAACTTACCGAGAGATGGCTCTCAGCGGACGCAAAGCTCGTAGTGTGCGTAGCGATCTTAGGACCTTAAGGTTCTCATTCTCTTCAATAAGCAGCGAGAATACTGATACCTGGAGGAGAACAAGTTGGTTAGAAGAATTCTTACAATACATTTTTATTAATGAGACTTACAAACACTATGATGAAATCAAGAATGGTCCAGAAGCTGGTAAAGTACTTGGAAAATCCGAGGGCCAGCCACTTGAGGATCATTTCAACGACGAAAATCAGACAGAAGGAGAAGTTAATCCAGTATAGCACTCTTTTTAGCGTCTTGTTCTTGTCCAGGTTAATGTCCTCGAAGCAGAGCGTGATACTTGACGCAAAGATCAGCACCAACACAAACCACTCAAAGGCCGGAGTATCGACAACCGTTAAGACAGCCGTCCTCACGCGCGTCCAGTGCTTGGCGCTCTGCGTGTCCATGCAGCTCATGAACCAGGGGCAGCGAAAGTAGAAACTGAAAAGGAGTCAGAATTAGAAAGCGCAGGAGCGCAGGAACGCTGAGGAATACTTACTGATCGTAGCACTTCTGAGGAAAACAGTCGTCAGGCACCTTGGCGGCCTTTGTGGCCCCGTAGCTCGGAAAAGTCATGGGATCATTGTAAGCTCCCTGCGAGTTACGCCTCCCACCGACAGTGAGATCGTCTACGTAGGAAACCAAACAATGCCATGGTTTTTCGGTCAGTCGCGTAAATGCAGACGGCTTCTGGGTGGCATCTGGCGCCGTCGACTGCGACTGCTCAGTCTTATGGGCCATGGCCAGAGCCAGGGCTGAGCTTGTGTCTGCCGCTCCCGAGCTGTGCGACTCGGTGCGCGCTGACTGGAAGGATGCGGCTTTGTCTAGCGTCGATTGTGGATGCTCCATGCGTCGCCGCTGCCCAGCCATTGAGTGAGCATGTGCCTGAGAGTGGGCATGGGCGTGGGCGTGAGTGGGTGCTGCTTGAATGCTAGTGGCATGAAAGTGCTGCTGGTGCTCGGTAAGAGCAGCCAGCGGCGGGGTGGTTTTTAGCGATGAAATTTGCGCCAGTGTCGGTGGCTCGATGCTCGATTTTAAGGAGGTAGGCGGAGTAGCAGGAACGGCGGGTGGCGTGGCCATGCCCAGCTTTTGTTTCTGGATCAGGAGGTTTTCGTACGAGTTCGTGCTCTTTAGAGAGAGGCTGTCCAGGCGCAGCTGGTCGGGACCGTGCAGAAACTTGCGCGGCATCTTCTCCGACTCAATGCGTAGCGTCGAGATAGGCTTCTCCTCCTCGGGTACTTCCTCCACGCGCTCAATAAGGGAAAGACGCTTGAAGCGATCAAACTGCACTGTGAACGGATCGACCTTTCGCCTGAGAAAGGGTGATTGATTAGGTTGCGCCTGGCTGGCGCTGGTGGCTGCGACTGCCATTGCTTCCATGGCCACGAAGGGGGCGTGGATTTGATCACAGATTTTGCGTATCTCATTTGAGATGCTAAAGTCCTCATCGATCTTGCGTTGTTTTTCTAAGCTTCGACGCTTTAGTTTTACGGACTGGCGCTGAGCGGCTGCGCTGACGGATTGCGAACGTCGTGGTACGCTTGACAGGTCATAACTGTCGTACGGGTTTAAGGGGAGCACTACCTCGTCGGCGGCCGAGCGCTCGGAGGCTCCTGTAATGATAGCAATGTGCTCCATAATGGCTTTAGTGGCTTCATCGGCCGCCGGAGAGGGCTCTGAAAGGTTGGAAAGTTTGCGCTCTAACGATGTGGTGGACCGCTTGATCTCTTCTAGTTCTTTCTCAAAACTCTGAATTATATTGTCAAACTCTGAGTGTTCCACCAATGATTCGTTCTCAGGCTGTCCCATCTGACTAGACGGTCGTCGGGATCTCATGACATTTGAGATACGGCTCCGGTTGGTCCCTTTTTGCAGATCCTCTTCCTCCTGCAGGAACTGAAATAGTTCCTTTTGGTCGCAGTTGAGCAGTTCCTCTCGCAAATTGCCCTGCTGAGACAGCAGTTCATCCTGTTCAATAGATATGGAGTTGAGGGACTGGCCGCTCGAATGTCGCCGCATCTCAGCCTCTTCTGACTTGAGCAATGAGCGCTGAGACTGCCCACTAGATTGGGATAAGCGATCCAGTGACTTTCGGTAGCTAGGTGATCGCGTCAGCAGGGACTTCTGATACTTGAGATAGGCCTCGTCGTGCTCTTCGCTTCCATAGCGCCGCGATGAGTTGTCCTGCAGTGAGTCGCCTCGGTTAAAGGAACCACAGCCGCTCCTTTGATCGTTAGCGTACGGGTCTGTATCGGTAGAGTTGTATTGGCCCAGCAGGCGCAGCTCGATTGATTCTGTGTAGGTAGCCTCCTCGCGTGAATCGTTCTGTTGGGTGCTCACTCCCGAAGAGATTTGGTGCTGCAGCCGGCGCTCCGAATGGACGAACGGCGTTAGATTTTGGCAGGTCCCGTTTCCATTGACAGAGGAAAATGAGCCTCCAGTGGTGGCCATCATAGCACTTTCATACGTAGGTGGCATCGAGTCTGAAGTGGGTGGCAGTGGATGCGCCTGTAGCTGGATCTGCTCTGGCAAGTCTCCCGTGTCATCATACTCAAGGCCATCGACTATCGTATGCAGCCCGTCATGCAGGGGAATCTGGAAGCCAAAATCGGATCCAGAAACTGGGCGATTCATAGATTCCTGAGAAAGATATGGATTAATTTCATTGTTCAAATGTGATATGAAAGACTTTACCTGATAGCTCAATCTATGAAACTTGGTTTCGGCCAGCACACCGGGCTTGTCGCCTCTCTCCAGACCAACTGCAGCCTGATGGGAGTGAGTCTGAGCATGCGCCTGCTGGGCGTCTAGTACGATCTGCTGGAACTTCTCAGCAAACTTTCGCTCCTTGCGATCCTTGCGCTCTTGTCGCTTCTTGCGAATCAGGTCGCGCACTCGTTCGATACTCCTTGCCAACTTGGACTCCTCGCCCACTTCCTATTTGGGTCAGAGATGGCAAAACATTAGAACACAGCGAAGCCCAAGGGTGAAACTCAACTAAATAGTTCGCTACATGTTTCTTTTTGAATAGACATCAATACAATTGGGGATCCAATGCATACAAAACTGAATACGACTTATGCTAAGGGCAGGCAACATAAAAAATATAACGTACATATATAGCCTGATCGACTTTTTACTACTCTATACGTAAGTATTTACACATACAGTATGTCTGGATTTAGATATGGATTGGTTAACGCAAACGAGGCAAGCAAGTTTAAAGCAAGTAAGAAGTTTAGTTAAAAAAATTACCTTCTTCTTGAAAATCTGTTTAACGTTTTCAGTGTATTTAAATTGTTTAAGTTTCGTTTTGATTGGGTTTAAGATTGTGTTTAGTGTTTGGTGTTTTTTGTGTCGCAAGTTAGGATTTAAAACGCATTGTGCAGAGTTGACGACAGAAATTCGGTTAATTGGAATACGCTTTAGTGCATTTTTAAGATTTTTTTTACATGTAGACGTACAAAAAGACTTAAGCGAGGTCTGTTCTGACTCTGAGCTGAATGCGATTTAAGTGATTGCTAATTTTGTCAGAACAAACATCGCGGAAACAGTTTTCGGACGGGGCCGAACTAAAGAACCCAGCAAAGGGCGTCTGTGACTCCTGTGCTGAGTGGGGTTATTATAGTTTTGCTTAAATAAGAGAGTATGAACATTTAGCACAGTTAGTAACACAATACAGACAGCGATTAAATTTAGTAGGATTTTTAAAAACATGAAAATGATAATCGGTTTTGCTTGTGGAAACAGAGGAGTGCCACAAATCGTATGGTGTATAATTCAACTGGAAATTCAAATGGGGGTGCCATCGCGCGATCATGATAAAGCTAAATTCTTACACTCAGAGACACACAAATACCGAACACCACATAAAGTGCAAGACAAATTCAAATCATACATTAATAGTTCGACCAAACAATCGATCATCTTAACCATTTTAATGGATTGTTTAATGACACGGGAGAGATGATCCCTCCCCCATCGCTTTTCGAGATTTTCGGATTTAGTTGTTAGGTTGTTTAAGTACCTTTTCTGGTACACACATAGACATAAAGACATATACATTCACGAACGCTAAGAAACTGGGATCAAAATATAGGCATTCGGAACATTTGACTTGCCTCTTTTTTCGACTTGAGCTCCTCGGAGTTAAAACTGTTGAGCAACAAGGCCAAGAACAAGTTAAGCACCATGAAGTTTCCCATCACTAGGGTCGGCAGGAAAATGGCAAAGCAGGTGGAGGCTCCTTGCTGGAAAATTATATAAAATTTTAGTAACTTTCAGATATTAGTTATTAGCCGTAGGGCCATACCTCTTCTTCGGCTCGCATACAATCCCAAAGAGGCTCGATCCATTCGCCGCACAGAATGCGAAAGATCATCATAAATGAGTGAAAGAAGTCATTGAAATTCCATCTGTTCAAAGGTAATTAACATATAATTAATATAAAATCTTTCATAGGTTTCATTTTGGTCTTGCCTTGGCACTGGATCTGGATCAAACTTCTCGGGCGTATAGTCTTTGGAGAACAATTGCATGCCGATAACAGCGAATATGTAGATAACTATGACCAAAATGAGCGTGAGATTGCCAAGAGCGCCGATCGTCGAGATTATAATGCTAAGCAGCACTTTCATTGTAGTCCACGATTGAGCCAATTTTAATACCCTTAGCTGGAAAAATTAAATATGAAAATCCGAAATTGAAAACTAGGTGATGTCCTCCTACCAAACGCAAGCCACGCAAGACACTCAAGCCATCAACCAACTCAAATATTATATCAAGCAAGCTCGCAGTAACGATGAGAAGGTCGAAAATGTTCCATCCGCAAAGAAAAAAATCTTTAGACAGAGCCATTAGCTTGACAATGCACTCAAACGTGAAAATTGACGTAAAAACCTAAGAGGGAAAGAAAAAATTAGGTTTATTCTGGTGGTCGGCAATGTTACACTCACTTTGTTTCCCACATCCAGGGCGTTGCGGAAGCTCTCACTCATCCCATGGTGTTCCATGGCCAAAAAGGCGGTGTTTAACACGATGCAAAGTGTGATGGCCAGCTCGAAAAGGGGATCCCTCACTACCTTGTATAGGCAGTTTTGAAATTGTAGCCAGCTTTCATAGTCGGTGCACCAATGAACGCAGCGATCACAGTTTCGGTCGGGTAGGTCATCTGAAATGGTGTTATTTGCGTATAAAGTGTCCATCCAACCAAACTTATTTCTTACCGATCACCACCACCTCCGAAGAGAATTCCTGGTGCAGGGCGTACACATTGTGGTTCTTGATGCGGGCAATGTTTCCATTGCATTTAATAAGGCGTACCTCGCGTGGGGAGAGAGCCAGCTCAACGGTGGACACGTGCCCCATATCGTTCGTCGTATCTTGTTCCTCGTGATCGTCCACTACTCCAGAGTCGTCCTGCGAGGACTCGCGGTTCACGCCGCTTGAGTTGGAGCTCGGCTGACCGCTGCTGGCGATGAGCTGGCCTTTGTAATCCGAGGGGTAAAGCATATTAGGGTTCTTTACGCCCACACCGGTGTCCTGGAAGCTGATGCGCCCCTTGGGCGTGGGGGCCATTGAAGTGTTGCTACCGCCACTACCTGATTTGGCCAGCTTGTGCTGCTGCTCCATCTGCTGGTATTGTTTTTGCGCTTGCATAGTAAGTGCCGAGGGGCGTTCAGTTGCGCTATGGCGGGGACTTGGTCCAGGGCTGGGGGTGGCCGAATGGGATTTGTTGTCGTCCCCGTTGCTGCCGTTCCCATTGCCGTTGGTGCCACCTTCCTTTCCGCCTTTGGTTTTTTTTCGCCTAGTTTTTTTCTTGCTGTACGATGCCAAGAGGACTCCTTTCCGTGAGTCGATCTTTTTTTTGTTGTTTTTGTTTAGTTTTTTTACGTTGAGCACCGAGGGATCGAAGCTAAAAGTGGAGTCATCCCGATGGTCCAAGAGATCCTTCTTGCGTTCCTGCAAAGCCATTACAACTTTAGTATTGCGCCAGATAGAGATTTGACGGACTCACCTCGTTTGTTATCTCTGCTTCCTCCTCGTAACATAACGCCACTACAGCCAACATCAGATTGATTAGATAAAACGAACCAAAGAAAACCACCACGGTAAAGAAGGAGACGCTCATAGGACCACATGTTGCCAGCACCTTGAAGAAATGTCACTGAATTAGACCCGCACAACACAAGAAACCTCAAAAACCAACCATGTTATATACATTCTCCCAGTAGTCGAGCGTGATAAGCTGGAATGTCGTCAGCATGGACCACATAAAGTTGTCAAAGTTGGTGTAGCCATGATTGGGATTCTCGCCTACGCAGAGGCACACGTACTCGAAAGGGCAGTGTCGGGCTCCAGTTAAGTTACCACACAGCACGGGCAGTTCATCCTCGTCATATAGCCAGTTGTCGGTGTCGTTGACCCAGCTAAAACGAAGCAAATCATCGATTAGATCGCACTTCAGACCTTAAAGTCAGACTCCTTGCACAACTCACATCTGCCAGTCCGTATGAGACACGTTCGTCCAGTCGGTGGGAACCTGGCGCACGCACTTATTGCGCAGCTCGCCCATGTATACCTGGAGGGCAAAGAGCGCGAAGACCATCAGGCAGAAGATGGTCAGCGTCATGACCTCCGCCAGCTGGCGGAAGGAGTGCAGCAACGCGTTGATGATCGTCTTCAATCCGGGCATGATGGACACCGTCTTGAGGGCGCGCAGCACGCGAAAAGTGCGCAGCCCCGCCAGGTTGCCCACCTCCATGCCGATGGTGGCGTAGCCACTAGTAATTACCACGAAGTCCAGCCAATTCCACGGGTTTCGCAGATACGTGTACTTGTTGAGCAGAAAGCCCTTGGCAATAATCTTGATGACCATTTCGATAGAGTAAATAGCCAGAAAGATGTACTCCGCCTCTTCCACGGTCTCCGTCATGGCCAGGAAGATGCAGTTGAACAGAATGGTGGCCATGACGCAGTAGTCGAAGAACTGGTTGGTGGCGATGTAGACGCAAACGCGCCTTGCTGGGCTCCATGGGTAGAAGAGGAAGAGGCTCTTTGTGCCCGTGAAGCGATGGATGTAGTTCTTCCGGAACCGCTTGGATACTACACAGAAGGTCTGAAATTTGAAAAAGCGCGCTTAGTACAGGGTGCTGTTTGGTGGAGGATTCCTGTTTTCCAGTTAAAGCACCTCGCAATGTGGTCCCAAGCGTTGCCTACTCCCAATTTCTATCCCACTTGTTTGGCACTGCACTACCTCCAATTAAACAGGACTTTCTTGTTAAATCTCATTAAAATGAAATCGGATATGGCAGCACCAGAGCGCAAAATAAGTGGCAGTGTTGCCAAGTGGCAACCTTAGGTGGCAGCGCCACTATCGATAGGCATCTATCGCACCAAAGCAACCCTTCGGCGAGCTGTCAAATAGACACGCGAGCCTAGCACGCCGACTTCCGTTTTATATTCGTTCTTTCGTTCTCAAACCGTCGTCCAGACCAGAAGGAAAATGAGAGCTAAGGTAATAAATTGTGAAAATTAAATTTTCCCTTTCGAACATAGTGTTAAACGCGAGTGAACAGCAACTAACAGTGATTTTTATCGTTTGCAGTGGCGTAAGAAGCGTATGCGTAGGTTGAAGCGTAAGCGCAGAAAGATGCGTGCAAGGTCCAAGTAAGCGCAGCGGCATTGCCCACTAAATGGTGAGTTCATCCGCTGGTCGCAGCCTCTGGGAGCACCCTTTCCCATCTCAAACTATTTCCCCGTTTCCCGCACGCGAGGTTCTAATCCAAATCCCCTCTTCGTTTCAGGAACTCTTGATTGATGCTAACACCGAAACGAAAAACGCCGACAGGGTAGCCCCAAAATGGTGGCCCTCAAGTAATTTTGCAAACCAGTTTTCACACAAACGTACATGTGCATTTTAAATTCACGTAAAAATTGATTCTAATAAATTACTAGATTTTCGCCAAGGTTCCACAACTAAATCATGCGTTGTTAATATGAGTGAAAGAAAGAGAGCGGTGAGAAAAGGGCAAGCGTGCTCTTTCGACATAACCACATTCGCGAATCATGTGTCTATATGTGCGGGAGCGCGAGAGCACGTTTTGGCAAAAGTGTTTTGCTGTTGAGATTACAGATTTTAGCCACGTTAGCCCTGGGTGCCATGGCGATGTATGCTTATCGGCCGACCGGCGGATTGGATCCACTTGGTGCCCATCGGAAGACCACATTAAACATTGATCAGCTCGAGGCAGGGCAATAAATTGCCTACAAATCGGCTAATACGATTATTCAAGGCGCAGTCGGTTGGAGGAACTGCCTCCGACCAGGGAGCGCGTGTCCTGCGCCCGTCATGCCGTTCCGCTCCTGCCCCTTGGCCATGTTCGGAAAATCGATTTGTTTGCCTCCAAAGGGGAGCAACGAAAAGTAAACCTTAAGGCAGCCGCCCAGGCCACACTGGGTTGTTCATTAGCGCCCTGATTTCTTCAATTATATATGCAGATGTGCCTGCCGAGGATGATGTTTCGGCTGGCCCGCTAGCGTCCGACCCCCCTCCAGACCACTCGTCTGAAGGTCGTTTGTCACTGTAATACACACATAAACGTCGCTCAGCCAAGTAAGCAGAAATTTTAATGTAGCAAGCAGAAATTTCGATTGGGTGGCATTTTGCCATTTACCATTTTGTGGGCCTGCCTGTAAATTTGCATGCCTTTCCAGTTCCCTTCCTGAAATGCTGTTGGTGGTTACGGCAAGCAGCTTAGGGATAAGCGTGTGTATTTTTAAGTGCCCGAAATGAAAAGCTGTGTAGAAGCTTGTAGAGATTCCAGGCAAACATGCGGCGTCTGTGTCTTATCGTGTCGCCAGAGACGAGCAGACGGGTGTTGTTTGCCAGAAGATGGCCATTAAAATGCAATTAAGCACTTTGATTCTGCACCTGCAGTGGCTGTTTGAAAGCCATGCAGCCCATTTTCATAGGAGACGAGCAGTAAGGGCTTCGGATGGGAGATACTGGGTTGCTGGGCGATTGGCTACGCTGTTTGGTTAGGGAAGTTACTCAAAGCCATGGCCTAAGAATGTTTGGTTTGCTTAGTTCCCAGGGCATCAGCAGAGATGAGCAATAGTCACTGAGCGCCTACTAGCATAGTCGAAAGTTTTAATTATTTAATACCCTGTATTTTCAGAGCGCGTTAAATTGAAAGTCAATAATAAGCTTATGACACCAACTGTATTGCTCCAAAGAAATCACTGGTCACAATACTAAGTTTCGATGTGCTGCGCAGATGACGCAAAAATTACTCGGAGGTACCGTGCAATGTAGGTGCTCTGGGAGTTGGCTGATTCTGTGAAATGGATTAAACAAAGCCGTGCGGTCAACCGGAGATAGTCTGTTCTCCTAACCATTCAGGAATTAATTATAGAATGTGGGACAATATTGCTGCACTCGTCGCAGGAGTGACCCAGAAAGAGCGTCGAGATTCGCAATGGGATGTTCCCGGACTGCGAGCATGTCGCCAATAAGATTTAATTATAGATTGCCGGACTTTGTTTGTCTTGGACTTAGTGGGATGTCCGGTAGATCGATAAACACATCACTCGGCGTCACAGGTACGCTCATCTTATCGCTCCCCGTAACTCCCATTATAGTGCAGCCCCGTGGGCTGGCCACTTGCATGTTTATTCAGCCCAGCCCAGTCCAGTCCAGTTCGTCCGGCTAGGCCGCTATCCGGAATTATTTCGCCACGACACGTGGCGCGAAAGCCGCCAAGTCTTGAGTACACTTGCATGTTCGCCTATAATTTGTCCTCTGCGGCTGCTGCGGCAGCGGCTCCGGCCAGTTTGTTTGAGTCACGTAAATACGGCTGTCAACTTCGCTGCCCGGAGCCCTGTGCATGACATGACCCATATTTCCAGCACCGAGTTCATGCCTACACTCACACTTGGGCAGACGTGTTTGCAACTGTGTGTCCTTTGTTTGATGTACATAGTTCCAAAATTTATTCCCGGCTTTGAAATTTAACGAGCGAGCGGCATTTACGCTGATTTCCTTTTCGGCTTTCGAGGACCCACGAGGGCCGTTCTAGGCGTTTCCATTAACCGCAGTTTCCCTGCGCCAAAGTGCACTTCCACTTGTGCCCACAATGGGGCAAGTGCAGCGAGGCGACGGTATCAAAACAAAAGCATCAACAGCCGCGCGCCGTGTTCCATTTCCGCCGCCTGCACCTGCCACCACGAGGATTGCCCTACCACGAGAACCCGGATCTGGGGTCGGTCGCCTGCCTGTGACTTTTTAATTAGAGCCAATGGGCGGCCAACTGAGGCGAGGTCGCGGATAATGAGGGAATGTTGAACGCGGCAGTACTCACCTCCTCGTAAATGAAGGTGTCAATCTCCTCCAGCGGCTTTCCGTACATGTGCTCCGGAAAGGGCTCGAACTTGCGGGGCAGCACATCGCCGTCCTCCACGGAGGCCTTGGTGCGCGGGTGGAAGCCGTACTCCCGCACCAGCTGGATGTGCCGGTTCTCGTGCTTGACCTGCGACCTCTGCGTGTACGCGACAACCTGGTGCTTGGCGACAGCTGAAAGAGATCGAAGGGATTAATACTGCGACAACCAACACAAACATACAAATGTATATACATTCATATGCAGACCCCAACCAAAGTACGTAGACACCTCACTAATTTTAAGCTTTTACATTATTGTCAGAGAAATTATTGTGTATTTTAAAATTTCGACTAAATATTAAATTGGAAAATACTGTGTAATTGGCCAGAGCTTAATACAAGCCTAGCCACATTCTTATACAGTAGCAGGAAATTTAGCTTGCGGAATGACAACACACCACTTCGTCCTCATCTGTACAGTGAATAGCTCCTGCCGTGCTGGGGAGCTCGCCCCGGACCGAAAGCCAATCCGTCCACTCATCGTCGCCACATCCGATGCCCGAAAACTCGGTGGAAGTCCAGGTAATGCAGGCCGTCGGCGGCGGAATCGCCGGAGCTGCGACGCGTACCATAACCCAGCCGCTGGACGTGCTGAAGATCCGATTCCAAATGCAAGTGGAACCGGTCACCAACCATAAGGGGTCGAAATACCGTGGAGTCATCCACGCTTTCAAGTCGGTGTACGCCGAGGAGGGAATGCGCGGCATGTTCCGTGGCCACAACTCCGGCCAGGTTCTGAGCATTTCGTACGCTCTGGTGCAGTTCTGGTCCTACGAACAGCTTCGCTCCATGGCCCACCAGTTCGAATACTGGAGGGAGCGCCCCTTCCTCATGTTTTTCATCTGCGGCGGCATAGCCGGATGTCTGGGAGCCGTGGCAGCCCAGCCGTTCGACGTGGTAAGAACGCAGATGGTGGCCGCAGATCCCTCCTCGCGCCGCAGTCAGATGAACACTTTTACCGGGCTTCGAAAGGTCTATAAGATGGAAGGCTGGATGGGTCTTTCGCGAGGATTACCCTTCACGCTTGTGCAGGTGTTCCCGCTGGTAGGGGCAAACTTTCTCTTCTACAAGTACCTAAACGCGGCTGTCCTGATGGCCAAGCCTCCCGACCAGCGCCAGGAAATCCACGGCGCCTTCCTCTTCCTCAATGGGGCGCTGTCCGGGGTGTTGGCCAAGATGATCGTATACCCGGCGGACCTGCTTAAAAAGCGCATCCAGCTGATGGCCTTCAAACAGGAACGTAAGACCTTTGGCCGCAACCCTGAGTGCCCTACGATCCTGGGCTGCATCAGCACCACGTTCCGGGAGGAAGGACTCGGGGGCTTCTATAAGGGAATGTTGCCCACTCTGCTCAAGGCAGGACTGATGAGTGCCGTCTACTTCTCCATCTATGACATGTTTAAGCGCCACTATATAGCTCCAATGAAAGAGGCGGAGAAAAATCGGCAAAAACTGGTCAAGCATTAGGTAAACCACATACTGGGCGGCTGGCTTAAATTATTACACTAACATGGTTTATTTTGTACACCAGTGTCTTGGGAGAATGTGTGGAATATGGATGAGCGAACATGTCAAATATAAGTTAAACGTGAACAGTAGACTAGACGACCAGATGGCCAACGACGGACATTGCCGTCTACTTCCAGTTTGAACTGGATCCCGCCCAGCCGCCGGAGGCCGGCGCTGAATAGCTGTATCCGTCGCCACCGCCGCCGGAAGATCCGCCGTAGGAGCCACCACTGCCGGAAGCAGCGGCTGCAGCCACCACCTGGGTATCATAGCTGGATCCGCCGCCACTGCTATAGCCGCCGCCATGTCCACCGCTGTATCCTCCAGAGCTGTAGGACGAGCCGCCGCTGTAGGAGGAGGCACCGCTGTAAGAGGATCCACCAGAATATCCACCATCGTAGCCCCCGGAGGTGCCGCCACTGTATCCACCGGAGGATCCGCCGCCGTATCCGCCGGAAGAGCCATGTGAATCACCAGCTGCAGCAGCAGCCACAATCACCTGGGTGTCATGACCTCCTCCGCTGTGACCGCCACCGCTGTAGCCGCCGTATCCTCCGCTGCCTCCATGAGCAGAAGAGTCTGAGCTGGCGGCGATGGCTGCAATGTTGGCGATGGCATGGCCACCATAACCTCCGCCGTGTCCGCCGCTGCCTCCGTGTCCGCCATGTCCGCCATGTCCGTGATCGGAGGACGAGCCAGCAGCAGCAGCGATGGCAGCAATCTTGGCATCATCATGACCGGAACTATATCCGCCGGAGCTGTATCCGTGGCCACCGCCACCTCCGCCGCCTCCGCCACCCCCGGAACTGTATCCGTGGTTCTCGGTGATAACAGCATAGGTGTTCACATGGCCACCGCCTCCTCCACCGCCGCTGTATCCGCCATCGTGGGAGTGAATCTCATAGCCTCCACCTCCATGGCCGCCAAAATCACCGCCTCCGTGGCCGCCAAAATCACCACCTCCGTGGCCGCCGTGATCCCCACCGCTCTCCGGCAGGTGAATGCGGATGTGGACATGCTCTCGTCCGAAGGTGGGCTTTCCCCATACCGCTGGGCTAGCCAGCAGAAGCGCACTGATCTGGGAGTGGAAGGAGGGAATCTGTGTTAGGATCCACCTGAACTGACGTGGTGTCGTGCCAAACTCACTATGAAACGGGCTGCCATTTCTCTGGATTCGTTGCGAAGGACTCTCGAATGATTGCTCGCCTCTGGACCGACTGGAAATGATTCGGCAAACGTGGGCACACGCCGTTTTATAGCCCTCTTCTCCACTCGGGAGCCATGCGGTTATATAAGCGATCGCTCGCCGCGGAGCAAGTGCAGAGATAATCTCTTTCGACGACGACGAGCTGAATGAAGTGGAGCCAGACCACTGGAGCTTCACGACCGCGACCCATTGAAGGCCAAATGGCCGCGTCTTCGTCTTCGTTTTCTTCTCGGCCGTCCAGTCTTCACTCTCCCTTTCCGAAGATCGCGAGAGTGTTGACCTTTCACATCATCCCCAGCATGTGCCCTTTTGCAATCCCACTAGAGTAACGTAAAAAAGGGTCTGTGACTCAAAATTATTTTAAGTCCCATGGTGTGATGCCAACTTAAGTGTATCAATCATCTTTGGTTTTCCATTTTCAATATTTTACATGATCAACAAAACCGGTTTCGTAGACCAATTTAAGATCGCTAAGAGATATCTTAAATTCCTTTTGCTATATTTACGTAAGAAAATCATATTTTACGATATGGATATCCGCTGCATAAAAGATGTTTTTCTAAATCTAAGACTTTTATTTTTTAATTGTAATACTCGGATTCTCCCAGTGCACTAACACACTCTCTCCCGAGGAGCATTCGCTTCTGTGCTCTACTTTCTTTCGAGAGAAAATCTGAGTGGCCCTAAGCTTCGTGGGCTGGTCGCCGAAAATAGCTAAAACCGAAACTCAAACTGTGGTAATATGCAACTTGACCAGTTCCAGTTTTGGCCCAGAGCTCGTTGCTATTGCTACTTTATCACATCGCCGATGCTGGTTGTTAACCGTTAGGTATTTTGTTGACGTTCATGTTTATGGATTTGTATGCAGATACGACGAACTTCCTATTGGCAATTCCTTATTGTTGGTCCAGACTTGCATAACGATTGGCCAAGGGTTGGCCGGGTTGGCTGCTGCCCGCTGGCTGCTCGCTGTCGCTAGTCATTAACCCATTGATGGCCGTACCAGTGCCGGAAATTATCAATATAATTTTGTTTGCCAACGGAGCAGTGGTCCTGCTGCGGCTGAGGGGCAGGGAAAGAGCCAGTTACTGTTCTTTGGATTGGGCCAGGTCAGGTCGCCGTTCAGAGAGCCAGTTCGCGAGAGGCTCTCGAGCGCTATTGGGTTAAGCCTCGCCTGCAGCAACATCAAAAATATCTTGTCATGCCCCCGCGCTGCAGCATGGGCAAAAGGCAACGCGTCGTGGGTTTTGTTCGCGCTTACATCAGCAAGATGTCCGACTGGCGGCGGAGAGAGGTCATGGCCACTGGCCACCCAACACCGCCAACTCACCCACCCACCAATCTGCACGCCCCATCCACCCCCGCCGCCATGCTTTCGCCGTTGATTAGCCACTGTTTTCATTAGCAGTGAGTGACTTGGGCCGAGCCAGCGAATCGGGGCCATCCGGCCATTTCGATTACGTCGCTGATTATCATTTCTCATCTGGCAGCTACGGAGCTAGGCAGCTGGCTGCTCGTCGGCAGATTCCATCACTGCCGAATAATTAATACACATTTAAACTGTTTCGGATTGTAAACAAAGCGGGCTTACATAAGGAACTAGCTGGGAGCAGCAAGCGGGACACCGACGCAATAATCTGTTGCCAATCAAGCCACATCGCAGGTCATAATCACGATGCTGTGTCGAATGAAGTTCGAACTGGGAGCCGCTGAGCTGGAGCACATGGGCTGCACTCCAGTGCCATCAGAGCATCTTTCAATGGGGATTACATCTTCAGCTAGCGAGGGCCATGCTCACGATGATGAAGCTGCTTCTGCTGCCCCGGCGATGACGGCAATGACGATGGGCAACCGGTTGGCGGTCGCACATTAACATCAGATGCAACGGAGACGCACATCTTCCCCATATTGCATAATCGACCCGGGCTCGCGACTCGAAACTCCAGACCTGCCGTCGCATCTTCACGCGGAAGCAAAGCCATTCTCAAAGCGCCCAAAAACAAAAAGGAAATTGCACACCGACACAGAAAACTAAAAGCAGCTAGCAACGTGCAATGTCGTGGTTTTCCCAAAAAACCAGTTGCATCCACACACAGAGAGAAAAGTTGTGCTACAAGTGATTCACGAGAATTGTGGAGAAAGTCTTGAAAATGTCAATTCAATTTTCTGCTATATTATGAAGCTCTCTTGATATTCCTTATGAACTGGCTGCTTTGCTTCGGATTTGCTGGTTCAACTTTCAAAGTTTGTTGCTTTAAGTGCAGCCATTGTTGCAGTTGCAACTGGCATTGCTGCCTCCGTTGCAGTTGCAGCTGCGCAGACCTTTGAGCAAGTTCAATGGTGACGGGAATGGGAATGGAAATTGAAATGGGATTTGGACTCGGAGCGGAGGCTTAGGGGGCAGGGCAATTACGCCCCTCGCAGTTGGGGCACTTGCTCTCGACTGCTTCCTGGCCCTGGCCAAAAACCAAATCCAATTCGAGACTGGCAAGGCGGAAAGGAAGGCGGTCGGTCCAACCCCGGCCCAAGCCGAGCCGAAGGAGAAACCGAAACACTGGCTGCAGTGATGCGGGACACACAAAAGTGAAAAAGTGAATCGGTAGGATAAAGCGAGATGCAGCAGCAATTGCTCTACATATTTAATTAGTTTCCGTTTCCGTTCATATTCGTAATCCACAGATGGCAGCGCCTGCTGGCCTTTGTGCATTGTTCACCTCCCCAATGAATATATTCCGCTGACAATGGCGCCGTGCGCCCACTTATCAACCCAAGGCCCGCCCACTCACTCCTGCCGAAAGGACAAATGGCGCTCTCTATCGGCGCCTGCAAAAACGATTGCGTAACTTATGGCCAGTCATCAGCCGAAACTTTTGCGTCCGGCAAAAGCGCTTCCCATTTTCGATTTGTTTATCATTTATTTAAACGGCCTTAGGGTCGCTCTGCCCCGCCATTAAGCTGGTTCGATTCCATTTTCGTTTTATTGGCCAAGACCCAGGACACAGGACCCAAGTGCCCCAGACCCACGCCCATGCCCCGTATCCAAGGCACAACCGGCACAGCAATCGCCCGGCACACAATGAGCAATGCTATTTAATTATGTTGATGAGCAGGACCGGACAGCAGGACAGGAGTTCGGGAAGTGGCAGGAAAACGCTCAACACGCACAAAAAGGAAATGCCTTTGGTCCTCCCACCCCCAACTGCCTTTTATACGGCACTGTGGGTGGCTGATGAAGAATGTCAATCTTTGAGCTCATAACTTGGCCATCTAATACTCTTAAGCCAATTGTCGGTTTCCGGTGTCGGTGTAGAAGTCAACTTAAATAGGCCGAGAAGTTTAAAAAAAATGGAAAGAATAAAACAAACTTGCTCTCTATAACTTATAGAAAGAAGTCCTGCATCTCCAGCCAGACTCCTGTGTGTCCGCAACCACTGTGCACGTGTTTCTTTTGGTTGGCGTGCAGGTGTCGCTGTCAGGATGTCGGAGGAGCTGATTGAGGAAGGAGGAGGAGCAGAAGTCCTGCCCCGTGACACCTGCCCTCCTGACCTTGCACACTCCCGCATACAGATTTGATGGCCTCCCGGTTACCAAACTCCCCCCTGGACACATCGGGAATAATATTTATGAGGCCGGGTGGCTTGGAAAACTATCAATAGCAGTATCAGGAGGGCTTAGCGGTTTAGGGGACTCACCTTTCTCATCGTTGGACGTCGCTTGATCATCACTCATCTTGACTGATTGTCGTCGTTATGTTGGGTGCTGCTGCCTCTGGTTGCGGTTGCTGCTTGGTCCTTCGACTCCGTCGTCGTCGTCGTCCTGGGCGAAGTCCTTAGGGCAGCTGCATGCCTTGGTCGCGCTCTCTCTTGCCAGGCTTCTCACTCGATTTTCGAACACTGGGCATATGTCTATCTCACTATTCAAGCGAGCGGATCGCTCAGTTTACCGATAATATTGTCACCGTTCCCTTTGTTAACCATGTTGTGCCTAGTATCTACTATTGCTGTTGCTATTGTTGCTGTGCTTATCACGCTGGGGGCTTTCATGATGTCTGCTGCTATTGCTATGCTATGCAAATCTTATGACTACGACCGTTTCCAATAATGGCATTTGGCATCGTCCCAGCTCAGTTCCTCAGCCTCGTCTACTTCTATTGTGAGCTTTGGCTTTGTTGTGCTGATTATTGCTTTACATTTTGCGATGCGATGCGTATGTTTTCTAAACGAAAGAAAGAGATTGATGTAAGTGGAAAGATTTAAGCTTATGTAAGTAGGGGGACTGAGAGTAAATTAAATCGCCTCTGCCCGCAATTGCTCTGCGTCGCGTCAAGTAACGGTAATTGGCAGCGCGCTAATCCCCGACAGCTCAAAGCACCCGCACCAACGCACGCGGCTCACACTCAGAAAAAATCTTGAGATTGATGCCAGTGAAACAAAAAAAAAAAAAAAAACATACGATTACAGATTCTCTTTAATGTACCACCCCACAGTCTGTTATTTAATTTTAGACCAAGCTTATTTATTTTAGACCAAGTCTTTTTATTTTACTAGGATAAAATACTATAAATTAATACAAGACAATCAACAAGAGGAACGAATGTAAGGATTTGTTTCCATTAAACAAAGATAGCAGTCAGCACTCAATGGAGACTTCCTCTATACTGAAGAATACCCTATACTTTCTGCGAGTGCAGTACGTATACGCAACGTAACGACTCACTCGGCCAACGTATGTGTAATGTGCGTAACGGAAGAGATAAACACCTGAAGGGGAAGAATGCGAATTGAGGCGAGGGCCGGGAAATGAGTGCCGCTTTAAGACTTAAAGCTTGGGCGAGATAAAGTTAATTAACATTATGGGCACACCCATACACACAATCTAGCAGCTCCTGCACAGACACACAACACAAGTAAGATACAAGAATTGATAAATGGCGCCCAACGAAGAAGCAATGAGCTTGCGTGGGCTGTGGCGTGGGTCGGGGCTGCTCATTGCTCAGCGCTTTGTTGATGCTGCTCCCGGCATTGTTGTGCATATACTATATGGGCATGTGTATGGGTGTGGGGGTGCTTGTATAGGCCGGTGCTTCCTGTTGTGTTCCTCGCAAACTTCTTGACACGTCTGCGAGCAACTGGCAACTCGCAACTGGCAGCAAAAATGGAAAAGCGGTAGATGAAGGCGCCCATAAAATATTCAATATCAAGTTTCCACCGCCCCGTTATGGCAGTTGATGTGATGTTTGCTGGCGGAAATTCGCTGGCAGTGGCAGGGATGTGCCATTACGCCTGGAGGCTGGGCTGTCGTGTGCCATTGGAGATCCACCTGCATTTGCTGGTCTGTCCCGGACACACACAAATCGGCAAAAACACTTTTATTACAACAATGAGAGCGGCGCTCGAGGCATTAAACAGTGTGTTGTTGGCTTTCAATTGTTCGGTGGGGTCCTCCCTTTGGGGCGGGGATACTCGCTTCTGTTTCTGGTTTCTGCTTTCTGGGCGTGACCAGCGGTTGGTTTTAAAGTTGGCTCATAAAAGTGCGGCTGGCAGAGCTTTGCCAGTTGGCCCCCAAAGTTGTGCTACGAATTTCGTTCTCGGTCCCCTTCCGCCATTTTAGCTCTCTCTTTCGTGCGAACAGAACGAAGCGATTCGAAACGAAGCGAAAGTGTGGCCACCTAGTTAAGTGCACATCAAGGGCTAATTTATGACCAGGACATTGTTGTTGCGTTGGAACCCAAACTTCCCTCCAAACACCAACACACGCACAGGCGTCTGAATTTTCGATTTTACCTTTAAGCATTGGCCATCAGTGTTTTTATTCTCCGCTGGTTGCAGTTGTCGGATGTTCGGGATGATAGTTGGGCTTTATGTAATCGCTTGTGTGTTTGCACTCCGGCAATTTCTATTTCTATTTTCGTATTTCACTTTCTTGGGCCTGCAACACACGCACACAAAGCACACTTACACACGTACGCCTTCACTCGCACTTTAACATCGACTTCCCAACACTGGCTCACTATTCCCGATCCAGTTGTTTTTGCTCCTGCTGCTGTGTTTTATTTGATTTTATTTTACATTAATTACATTTTTATTTAGTCGCAACTGTGCAACAATGCGAATGTGAGTGGGTGGGGATGTTGAAACGGAACCAGCAACAAAAACAGAAACAGAACAAAGCAAAAAACTTCGGGCACGCACATTGTTTGACACACGCACACACACACACACACATACGAAAGCCTACTGGCAGTCTAAGAAGTGTTATTACAATTTACTGTTGATTTCTTTCGCGGCCCAAAGGGTGAGTGCGAAAGAGATAGCACAGTGGCCTCCCTGCCACCGCACGTGTGTCTGTGTGTGTGTCAGCAAAAGCGTGCGAAAGAGCGCGAAAATGTAGGTTAGTTTCCGTCGTGGCCTCTCCCCCTCCCTTCACCCACTCAGTAGCAGCAACAACAATATGCAGCACACATTTCACTCTATTTTTGGGCGCTGAAGAATTTTCATCGCACCGAATAATGCACTTGTGATGGTAAGGCGCTTCACTGTGCGGCTGTGGGGGTGCGAGTTCTGCGTTATGTTCCATGCCCTTTCAGGCTTTTCACTGCCTTTCACTTTTCACTTTTCACCATATTCCTTGGATTTTTTCACTTCATACTAGGACACTATGACACTGGGCCACTGTAAATACGTGCGCTTGCATGGCGACTGCTCGGTTCTAAGGTTCGTCGGAGACTGAGCTCGGCTAACGGGTTTCCTTTCCGTTTGACGTAATCTGCAGGGCGACCACGATGCAGAGCGATGAAAAAATACACACGCGAACTTCCCCCTATTCTCTCGAAAAGGACTCGTGCGGGAAATGCTCTCACGCTCGCCTTCGTGCCCAAAATCCCCCTGCGCCCTCACGTTTGCTTGTAGGTCAGCCGGCATAAACAAATGCCGTGCCACATGCAACACGAGCGACGAACTTCCCCATATTTCTCCGATTTGAATTCCGAATGCTTCGCTGGTGCACCGCGGGGCAAAGGACTACCTCCGCTGTCCCTTCTTCGGAAGGAATATGTCAAAATGATTTAGCTTGAATATGGGCCACTGGCTAACAAAACCAGCAGCATGCGGACGCTGTTAATCAGTCTAAAATGGTGTAAGGATGGCCTGTCTTCGCCGCCCTACCCACTGCGATTTCCGCCTCGGGCTGGCACACTCAGCGTATAAGTAATGCCAGAACAAGCTCGTAACGTATACGCAACGTTTGCTTGGGGAGATCGCTAGCTGGGTTTCTTTCCCAATTACAGATTAGCTCAATGCCCCGGACTTAGATTGATAAGCCTGCGGCTCGACTGGCGCAGTCTGAACTCAGTTCTGCTCGAGCTTCGGTCAGAGTCGGAAGCAAATCCCAAGACGCATTCGAAAGCACTCAGATAACCTTATCAAGGCGAAACGGAAGCCAGCAAAGGCAAAATGCGGTTGCCATTTGTGGGAGTATTGCTAATCCTTCTGCTCTCCGTGACCTTCGGAATCGGCCATTCCAGCTATGAACTGGCTACCAAGCAGATACTTGATAGAGCCAAAGACCGCATGCGCCACGTGTGGAGTCTGAACCGCAGGATCTTTGTGCAGCTCACGGCCAAGGGAAAGTCACCGCTGGGCGGACAGGTTCTGAACTCCAAGCTGGAGGTCGAGGCGGAGACCTATCGACTATTTTACGACTTAGCGGGCAATCTCAGCGTTGTGTCAGTGGCTGAATTGGATGACCCACTTCTTCGTAGGCGCGTGCAGCGAATGGCCAAGTTGCAGCTGCAGGGCCTGCGGCCAAAGGACTACGAGCAGGCCAAGGACCTTCTACGTCAGATTCATAACTTTGTCAACGGACCCCTGGTCTGCCCCTACGAGGACTGCTCCGCCCGTGGTTCGCTGGCCATGTACCCGCAGATCATGAACAAAAACATGCACACCAAGCTATACGAGGATCTGGTCATCAACTGGAAGGCCTGGCGCAGGGCCATAAACGAGAAGGACGTGGCCAAGAACACGTTCATCGGCTACGTTCGGCTTCTCCGGATCGCTGCCACCTACAACGGACATGTGACGCCCTCGCGCACATGGTACCTCAACTACGACACGGAGAACTTTCAAGCTGAAATGGAGGCGGTCGTGTGGGAGATAATGCCGCTCTACCGGGAACTGCACGCCTATTTGCGTCGCGAGGTGCAAGCTGCCTACCCAAAGGCGGACACAAAGAGCGATGGCGCCATCTCCGCTCCCATTATGGACCAGATCCTGTCGCAGGACTGGTACCCTCACCAGTTCTTTCGCACACCGCACCAGGGCAGACAGCACCAGTTGCCCTCCGTTCATCGGCGCCTGGAGGAGGTCCTGGTAACGCCCGTCAAAATCAACCGCAAAGCTGCCGAGTTTTTTGAATCGTTGGGCTTAATGGTGATGCCAAAGTAAGTATATGCTCTACAGATTTCAATGCTGTTGGCAGGTATTTCATTTTTAAACAGTAACTTCAATAAACTAGGTTATATTATATAAATATATAATAATAAATATAAAATAATTGTACTCGGTTAAAGCTAATAGAAACAACTTTTCGGTGACAGTATCTTTTACGACCGCTTTTCCCGCCGGATGAACGACGAGGAGGGCGGAGCTGAGTGCAAGTCGCAGGTATATTACTTTCCGCCGGATGTGGCGCTGCGCTACTGCCCCAAACTAGACTACAAGAAGATGATGCAGATTCACGGAACGATGGCTGAACTGCAGTACCACCTCTACAAGATGCAACTGCCCTTTGGTCTCGACACGGAGCCGTGTCCTGGATTTGGAGCTGCCATAGCGGAAACAGTTATCCTGGCTTCAGGCACTCCACGCCACCTGCACCGTCTCCACATCCTGTTGAACGACAGTCTTACGGAGGAGCAGTCCCTTAACCGCCTGTTTCGCATGGGTGTGCACACCTTGATCGCCGTGCCCCAGTACTTCATCAATGACAAATTCCTCGTGGACGTTATGGACGGGCGGATCGGGGTTAAGGACTATAACTGCGCTTACTGGGGCCTCCAGGACAAATTCGCCGGAGTCCAGCCACCATTACAACGTCTTAACAAGGACTTTGATGTGGATTTCAAGTTCTATCGAGGACTAAATCCGGAAACCTCCAATACCAAGTCAGTTTCCATCTTTTGTTTTTGATAATCAAGAATTTCCTATTCCCCGAGCCCCACAGAAAATTCCTGGCCGAGATCCTGGGCTTCCAGTTCTACCGTTCCTTTTGCCTGGCAAGTGGACAGTACAAGCCCGGTGATCCCAATTTCCCACTCCACAATTGCGATTTCTACGACAGCAAAGAAGCAGGCAAAAAGATTCGCGACATGATGCAGCTGGGAGCCACTCGACATTGGCGGGATGTCATGGAGATAGCCACCGGTGAACGAAAGTTGAGCGGACGCGGTATCCTTGAATACTTTGCCCCACTCTTCACGTGGCTGAAGGAGCGCAACAAGCAACTGGACATCGAGCCGGGCTGGGATGCAGATGAATGTGAGTATTGGTGCAGATATCCAAAATTTGCAGTGTCTCAAGTTTTCGTACTTCTTATAGTGTGTCGGAGGGACTAAGATACCACGTACAACACGCATTTATCTACCGGTATAAAACTATAAACCAATTTCCTAAGAAGAAATATAATTGAACATAAACAATCAAGTATTAACCGTCTTTTCTGATATTTAAATAACCGATCCATTATTTTAAGTATTTATTTACAAAGGCACTTTGGTAAAACGACAGAAACTTACGTATAAATTAAGCACTACATATATCGTTATAAAACGGATCAAGTATAAGCTATCCATGTGGTTAAAGCACCAAGTGGTAGCCTTGGCTTGTTGCACAAGATATAATATGTGTTGGGCATGGGCTGATGATGGCTGATGATGATTGTGTCCATGTGCGACGGTGAAGACAAAGGGCGAACCGGATTACATGGTCGTCTCCGAGTCGGGCGGTGTGTGGTAGTTCAGATTGTAGGCGGGCGGACCGTTGTTGAGAAAGGCCATTGAGCGGATGCTTTCCCGCGAAGCAGTTCTTTTGGAGAACGACATGGTGCTGACGTAAGCAGGCGCCGGATCCATTGGCGGCGGCGGAGGATACTGCTGCTGTTGATGCTGCTGTAGTTGCATGGGATGCTGTTGGTAGAGGGGTGGCGTACAAGGAGCCTGCGGTGGACTGGCGCTCGCTCCGTTCAGTCCAGCGAATACATTTTCACCAGTGGCATTCCCGTAAGCGGTGGAGAGTGGCCGTGAGCCATGAAAATTCGAGTAACTGGAGCGCACGGAGGGCGGTCGATTGTTGTACACTTCATCGGGAGCGTGACCAACGTCGTTTAGGTGCGTCGTAGAGTGTTGGTAACTGGGGTTGTAGTGGCCTCCACCGCCCCCGTGCAGGATTGAGGCTCCAGCTGCAGATGGCAGAGGTGGTGGCGGTGGAAGGCTCGGTGGTTCCTCCAGCGCTCCTAGACCATTGGTATTGTAGTAGATGGGGTCCAGCGGAATGTTTTTGCGGTAGCTGTGGTAGTAGTGCTCGTTGGGTTTGCCGAGACTTCCCAATTGGCTGCCGGAAGCATTGGTGTTGTTTACAAAGTCATTGTTGAGTGATTGCAGGTTGGAGGCAGTCAGCGAGAGTTTATCCTGTCGGTGGAAGGAACCCAGGTGAGGTTGCTCCTGCTGAAGCTGCTGATCAATGATTTTAGTCACTGGGTTCTGATGATACTTCCGGCGAGAGCTTCGAATGCTGCTCCTCACATAGCTTCCGCTACTGCTGTCTGCTCCGCCTCCACGTCCACTATGTCCGTGCTTGGATCTCAGGGTGCCGCTTGATCCGTGGTATGAGCGCCTGCTCGAGCCTCCTCCATTTGACTGCCTTCCTTGTGTGCCGCGCGCCATGACCGATCGCCGCTTGACGCGTCGTGGTGTCATCGGCTTAGGACTCAGTTCGCCGCCATCTTGGTCGCCCCGAGGATCGCCCAGTCCCAAGGAGTGGCCGCCATGCCGGATGGTGTCGGTGCTGCTGCCGAATTCGATGGAGTACAGCGACTGGCGGTGTTTAGACTGCTTGCTAATATGCTTCACTGCGCCGGGGAGAACAATATAGGATCAGTGGAAGATTGTTAAGACCGTTAAGCCGCGGATACAATGCTCAAAGTTACCTTGGCTTGTTTTTGAGTGTGCTTTTGTGATTGGAGCTGTTAATCAAGTTGGATTAGCTACGTTCGGAGAGAATCAATAGTTAGCGGTTGGTTAGAGGCACAATTGCTACAAAAAGCCAGCTACCAGTAAGAGAGCAACTTAGGAGGATAGAAGGATCGGCTACGAAAAAAGCTTCCGAGACAGAGATAGATTACCCGTAGTATGGTGTAAATGAACATTTTTATTGGAAACGCTTTCAATCTCATCGAGAATTGGCACCAGTCAGCGCACAATTCGCATGGCTAAAGATGGGGGATCTATCTAAAACAGTAAATAGTGTCTACGCTAAATGGATTTAGATCTGCTCTTGCATTTTGTGGCCTCAAGCTTAATACTAGGCTTAACATTTCTATTCGTAATTCTAAACGCTTTTACGTTTGCTTGCGCTTGTATAACGAATCTCATACTTAACGGAATAGGCAACTTCTTGTTTGTGTTCGTTCGACAACTAAAGTTAGCATCGTAGTACATACATTTCGTTATTAAGGGCAAATACATTCATATGTATTAATAGTTAAACAACAAAAGGCAACTCTCGGGGAGGCTGGGCTCTCCCGCACATAACATCGGTATATATATGTATGTTGTATATTCTAATCTCTATTCCGTCATTCATCCAAGGCATCTGGTTGCAATTGGCTCAAAATTTCATTTATCGCTCATATTCTCAACAAATTGTCATATCCTTTTCTTGATAATGATTTTGTGACATTTTCGTTTTTTAAATTATCGTTTGTCGTTCATGTTTGTTTTCAGTTATCACAGATCAACATAAAATTGTTAGGCTTGCATTCTGTCACGACTTTCCACGCCTTCTATCACAATTCGAGGAAAGTCTCTACTGATCGCACGTATGTGAATTATTAATTAGATTTACACAATTAAAGTCAGCTCTGCAAGGCATCATTAAAATCGATAAATGCCTGCATGGGAAGCTATGGTTAGGACCTGTTCTTAGCCAGGTTAGCCGGCTGGTTAGGCACAACAAAGAAACAGCAACACCTATGTATATGAAGTTTTTTATGTGTTTAGGGATCGAGTGATCCTGGTAGAGTTAGTAACAGCCATCCTGCCTAGGCAGAAAGCGTGAGTAAGAGAGAGGAGGAGCAAGTGCAGCGGGACGTACTTAAGTCTAACCCTGCACGCCCACTATCGAGTTGCAGAACGACCGAGGACGGGACTTTTGATCGCGACCGCCGCGACCGCTCCGACGGTTCACGTGCGGGGCAGCATCTGCCTCGACCTGTTCCATTAGACGATCGTCGCTCTGGGCGCGTACCACATAACCAGGAGGTGTAGCGCGAATCTGGTCGCAAAAGTTGACGGGATTGGATGGCCTTGGTCGACGATTACTGCGACGTACCATGGGCGACCCATGCGGAACGGGGAGTGGCACTTGAATGGGAAGGCCGGGTCCAAGCTTGCTGGGAATCGCATAGCGCTCTGCCACTTCCGGAGAGAGATCAAGGTAGGGCGCCTGACCCAAGCGTTGATGGATGTGAGGCCGCACTACCGGCGGAGGCGGGGGGGTCAGCATCTGATCGCGATCTTGCTCGGACTCGCCATCTGCGTCCTCATCGTTTTCCACCTCCTGGCAGTTGTGCATGGGAACCGTGGGCAGAGGAATGTGAGTCGGCCGTCGGGCATTGGAGTTTGACCCCATACGGAGGGAAGAGGGCAAACCGTTCTGGTCGTAGGGATAGGCATTGTTGTTGGGACTAGAGCGAGAGTTGGAGTGAAAGACTAGGTGGGGCTGGGCGTTGTTGTTCTCGCCCAGAAAAAGGCTGTTTGGAGTAGGACTTTGAAAAGGGACGTAGGTGACACCGTGTTCGCCGGGAGCGAACTTCTGCAGGGAAAAGTTGTCTTCGTCGTCCTCGAGACTGCGCGACAGGCGATCGAGCGGACGGACAGGTGAGGATATATTCATGCCCGGATTGAATTCTCCAGAAACAGGATAATCAGATTTAGGCGGCTTGGGCTTGTGATGAATACGGGCGAAATGAGAACTGCCCTGGAGCGAGTCGGGGCTCTGGAATATGCTGTAGTTGCTGTTGCTAAGGGAGTTCCCGGCTAGGTAGGGACTCGAGTTTTGCAGTGAGGCGTACGAAAGCGACGGCGTGGTCTGAGGGGACATGGGACTGGGACTGACGGGTGCCTTGGAATGGTGTTGTCGATGGCGGCGTAGACTACTGCAGTTGCTCCCCTCTCCGCCTGTGCGCTGGGTTACATGGTTGTTTGAAGGGTGACTTTGAGGTTGGAATGATGCGCTGCGGTTATTTGTTGTGTTTGGCGGCAGCAGCGCAGGCGCACGCTGGTGGAGATTATTGTTCAGTGTATTATTGTTGCTGCCGCTCAACTGGTAGTTCTTATTGAAGTGGTGTAGTTTGGGTTGCTGTTGTTGCTGATGATGATAGAGTTTCAGTGAGTTCTGCTGCGGCTGCTGGTGCTGCAGTTGCAGATGCTTATTTGATTGCATGGTGGCGCTTGCGGATGTTGTGGGTATACTTGTATAGCTCACGTACATTGGGTGCACCACGGTATGCTGTGGACTCTTCGCGTCGCCGTTCATGAAATCGACTGAAAACCAGAAATTGATTAAGATGCTTTAACAATAAACAGAGGAAAACTTCGGAGGTAGCAGGACACTGTGCAGCACCCACAAGCTTTTTACTAATTATAGGACTAGTCAAAAGTAATTGATTTAGCTTCTTATTTGTGTAAGTAAATATGTTTTTCTATTGTTTTCTCATTTTGTCTAATAAACGATTATTTTACATTTACATACTTTCATATATCATTTAATTATATTCATTTCGGAGCACCTATCTCAATGTCGAATTACATTGTTTAGAGCTGCACAGTGTCGCTGTCCATGCAAATACAATGTTTCTGATTTCTTGATTATGAGTAAATGACATATACATAACATGAATAACAATACGATTATGTGGTATGTGAGTAAAATGTTTTAAAAGGCATGTGTATAGATGCTCACAATTCAAATGGACAAGTCATAATGGTTAATATAGGATACAATTTATGTTTAAATCGAAACCATAATTTTCTGGGGGTACAGTCGCATTGCAGGTTGCGGGTTTTTGGGTAGGGAGGCAAGAGCCTTCTTATCGACAGCCTTATATAATCGAGAATAACAATAAGCAATTGGCCGAATTCTCGATGAAAACATTATAAACATTGCTTACACATAATGGAATATTTCAGGTTTTGTGAGAAAAGAAAACATACACCACAGTGCACAGAGAGACCCGAAAGTGAAAGATCTTATGGGGATGAGAGGGGTTAGCAATGACCGTTCCCGGTTAGTGGTGTTTATGACAGACGAGCATGTTTCTTATTCGCATTCAGAGAGCGCCACTTACATCTGTCGTCCTCGTCAAGAAATATGCAACTAATCAGAATCGCACCGAGTATGCCGAGCAGCTGTGGGAGTGGGAGAGACAATTTACACAATTCAGGGAACTTAAGCTAGTAGATCACTCACCGCCAGAGCGCACTGTACCCCCGAGTGTGTGATCTCCACAAGCGGGTAGTCCAGCAGGCAGCCTTCCACGCGCTCCGGCCGCTGGGGACGGAACGTATCGTCCGCGGCCATGTTATAGGTGGGCTTGCAGCCGTACCCGTTCGCCTCGAACCAGGAGACGCTGCCAGTGCCCAGGTTGAGCAGGTCACTGTCCTGTGAAGAGATTTCCGTCTAGTTTAGAAGAGATATGTCTCTTGTGGAGCCATGTAAACTCACCCTGTTCAACTGCCCCACATTTAAGTAGAAGCAAATGAGGAAGGTGTTCCACCCGATCCACAGGAAGTTCCATATTAGATACTGCAGGCGGGCACACAAAATAAATTGGGGTTATCGCAGAGATATGGTAATCAGGGCACTTACGGTGATGATGTATTTAACGCGAAAGTGGTAGGCGCCGTAAAACCCGAATATGATGAACAAAATGTGGAAAAAGTTCACTAGGATGGGCGCCCACATGTAGCCGAGGAAGTCGAATACCTGGCGCTCGATAATCGTTATCTAGGGGGAGCGGCTGTAGATTTCGAATTGTAATCATCCGGATCGCGGACTACTCACCACTTGCAGGAAGCATATTGACAGCAAAAAGTGTCGCCGCGTACACGAGCACGATCCCATCACATCGTCATTCCATTCAGAATTTGAATAATAAATAAATCCGCTCTCCCCGTCGCTATCTGTCTTTCCAGCTAGCTGTCTACTTCAGTCTATCGCTTCCTTATCGGGACTGGAACTGTTGGCTATCGGCGGCTGTAGTTGGGCCTCCTAGTGGCATTTCCGCGTCGCCTGCAGACCTGCTGCAAGTCAAGCGTGGCAAGTGCCGCTCTACCTCTGCCTCTTGGCCTCTCGCTCGCACCTCGAGAACGAACAGGTGCAGGGGATTCCAGGGGCAGGGTGGGAGCGAGAAAGAATGCAGCTGCCCCGTCGAGCAGCGAACAAAACCTGATCTGTGCGAACCGAGAGTAAATAAAGAGAAATTAAGCCAAATGAACTGCGCTACCGAGAGAAACCCTGCTTAAACACTGCTGGGGAGGGTACTAGTTCTTTGAACCTCGGGGACTGCATTGTGGGTTTATGATTTCACGAATACAACTTGAGTCATGAGATGTATCATAAATATTATATCCGATTGTAAATAAAGCCTAAAATGTACTTAGTAATATATTTTGAATCAACTTTAAATAAATCATCAAATGTTCACAGTAGTTTATGAGTCAGTAGAATTTAAAAAAAGAGATTATTTATTTGCGAACCTAAAGAATAGGGAAACTTTATAAAATGCTCTTTCCCTGGGAAAGTCACGGGTACCAAACTATTCCACCTAGGTACGAGCAAAGAGGTACTGCCCATCCCCACACCGCTGCTCACACACACTCGCGCGCACCGAATGCTCCCTACCAACACACTCGAAGCGAGGGGCTCACGTAACTTGAACCAAGCACGCACTATTTTCGCCCATTTCATCTACGCGAGCACAAAGTGTTATATGTATTGTCGATTTCAACAGCGTCTGCTTAGTGTCCAGGTCAAGTATGAGCAATTAATTAATTAGCACACAGACACGCCAGAGATGCTCCCGCATCATCATTCCAGTGCGGGTACGCCATGTCTATATTTGAGACCCTCACTGATCGATCGGTGGTTGGACGTACACGTCTTGGCGGTACCCGGTAATCAAATTAAACTGTAATTCAATGGACAACGCATGACGCGCTTTATTTGTCACTCGAATATGTCTCAAAGCGAGAACTCAATTTCATTTGTTTTTCACTTGCGACACGGAAGCCCCACTACACCATCAAAACACACAAACACACACACACGGGCAGGAGTGAGATACGCTGCATTTAGATTCCATATGTTTGGAACGGCCCCAACGCAGCGAAATCGGCACAGAACCACTCCACTTTACATAATAAGCAGCCACGGCGATTTATTATCTCGGAAAATAACGCTTTTCAGACTTACGTTGGGAACAAGTGCGCGAGCAAACGGGACAAACAATTGAAATAACTGAGCAGTGTGACCGTGCTACAAACGATAAGAATTCCTGCCTGACAGAAAATGGCGTTATATACCATTTCAGTTTGTAGAAATACCAATCATTGGAAATGGTATTTGACGTTACTTTTTAAAAAGTCATTTAATAATCAAACTATAAAATGTACAACTAAAATATTTTCCCGGTTGGCAGGCTCGATCGATCACCTTACAGCGCTCTTTTATCTTTCCAAAGGACATGACCAGAAGGACTCGGTTGTGGAAGATTAAGTTGAGGATACTTGTGGAAAATCCCCGGGAAGTTGCGTCCAGATACGTGTTGATTGGAAAGAAGAAGACGCGGGATTTTGGTTAGTTTAGTTTATTCTGTATGCATATTGTATAATTTGTGTTTTTACGGTTATCATACATGAATAAATATAAATTAAATTATGCTCTTCATTCACAAAGTGTGTTCTTTGCACCTCCGCTTGCAAGTTGCAACGATTCCTCGTTTTGAGTTCGGATTATTTTCGTGTCTTTGGCCAAACACCATAAAATATATATTTCAAACTCAACATTACGCTCAACGTACATTCATATGCTATGCGCATTTTATTGTGGCTAAGTCAGTTTCGATTTGGAATTCAAATTCAATTTTCAATGCTCCAAGATGCTTTGCATTCGCCTAGTTAATAGAAATATAATATTCGTGTTGTGTTTTCTTTAGCTAGTTTTTGAACTCGCAAGTTCTTCAATTCGGTTGTATTCAGTGTATTGTTTCGGCCGCAATGGTTCCTAACTCTGTCCTTTGCCCAATGTTTCATGATTATTTACAGCAATCGAGAATACAGCATAGTAAAATGTTCGCTACAGTTTCCTATAGTAGTTTTGGGGGCTGGGAATCGTTTCCGCTGATAGTTTCCATTAATAATCTCTCACTAATCGGTAAATAAATTGTTTCTTCGTATCGTTTTCTCTTTTTTGTACAATAGACGCGTGTTCTTTTTGTGTGTTATCAGTCGTTTTTCATTTACTTTACATGAATGTGCAGGGAAATTATTGTTAAGTTTTACTTGTAAATAATCCTCTTCTCCTCTAGTCGCGTCTCCTGCTCTACGAAATATATTTGCATGCGCATGCAAAAAGGTTGGATGCCGGAATTGTATTTCTAAATTGACACAGATAATTTAGGATCGATCACAAAGCGTAGTAAAAATGAGAGAAGATAGTACACCACACAGACAGGTAAGTAAAAAGGTGTCCGCCTTCGTGTATATAATACAATAATTACATGAATATATATCTATATATAAATATGTGTGTGTGTATACATATATTTATAATAATATAATATGTTAGTTTGCTTCGGTTGGTTGTCCCTCCTCCTGAGCTTCTCAGCTCCTCCAGACCTCAAGTCCAACGATTTGCAGAGACAAAAAAGTTGATATACAATAACCCACGCTGCCATGCAACACAGGATTACGCATGCAGCATCGTAATAGAATCATCAGCGTTGTGCAACTGACAGCGGGTGGAAACAGGGCGGGTGGGGTTGGGATTGGGATTGGGTTTGGGTCCGGGGTACTCACGGTTCACTGGAGCTATTCTTACTGCATAGCAATTACATTACATTACCGGACTTATGCATATGGGGAAGGAAGAATAGTGACAGATAGAAGAGTGTCGTGTGTATGGTTTTGCTCGGCTCCCGGAATTAAATTCCCTGGAGTATCTGTTAGGAATTCATATGCATATATGGCTTCCAGCACCTAGTCTGATCTGTTTCTGAATCTGTGTAAGAGGATGTGTCTGTTGGCTGACAATGGATCAGTCAAACTTTACCAATTGCCCCAAGAGGGAAAACAAAGTCCAGTCGCCTTACTTCTTGCTCTTGCGCTTCTGCTTGGGCTCCTCCCCTCCGGTCGTTGAGGCTGCTGATGCGGCTGAAGCTGCTGCTGCTGCCGTGCCCGTTGCGTTCAGGAGATTAATGTTCGGCTTGACCGTTCCCTTCTTCTGGGTGGCCGGCTGCTGGGGGGTGGCCTGCGTGATGTTGTTATTGGTCGCTGCTGCCGCATTGGCAGCTCCAGCGGCTTGGGACGACAGGTTGTTCGACGGCGTGGCCGGCGTCTCGTCCAGGAAGAGCGGATTCTTCACCTCCATCTCACCAGTGGGCGCCAGGCCGGGGCACTCGTACACCGTGTAGTCGCCCTCCTCGTTGTCGTCGTCGCTCTCCACGTCCGACATGCCGCAGCTACCATCCGTGGCCTGGTTCTCCATGGCGATGATCTGCTGCTTCTGGTGCTGGTAGTGGTACATTTGGGCACTCTGGGCCAGCTTTCTGTCACCGGAGGGCGAGACATCCTTGTTCGGCCCGGTAACGCCGTAGGCAGGGTATTCCACGTCCGCTGCTGCCTTGTGTCGATTATGGAACCTGTCAAGAAATATTGGTTAGCTTCTGAAGCAGGCATTGGGAGCTTCTCTGGGTTGCTTACCAAGTTACTCCGAGGGCAAGCAGCCCAACGGTCACCGCTGCACTAACTCCCGCTATTAGGGCCACAATGTACACCCCCATCTCGCTGTTCATGCCCAGGTGTTGGCGCAGCACAATCTGCTCCTGACTGGAATCACCTCCGTTGACCAGCGTCAAATGAGAGGGCACTTTGCCCTGCTTTTGCAGCTTGTTGATCAGTGCGTTAAGTTCATGGGGTGGTTGTTCTTTGCTCTGGGGAATATTCACTCCCGCCACGGCTGCGGCAGCGGCGGACTGGGGATTGATGCGGTGGAAGTTGGCGTTGGCGGCGTCAAGCAGCTTGGGCGGCTCAACGGGCACGGGAGCCGGCACTGGCGTATCGATCTTTGTCTTACTGGCGGTGGTGGCTACTTCGGTAGTGGGCTCAATGGGAGCGTACTCCTCGTAGTCCTCCAGCGCCCGGGAATCCAGCTCCCCCGAAGGGTCGTTCGGGTTGTCAAAGAAGCGAGCGTCGTTGGGACCTACGGCGAAGGGAATCCGCTCGCGCAGCACGCTGTTTCTGTTCGGAGAGTTGCCCAGGCTGGGCCGATTCGGAAGGCTGGGCAGGGGCGGTAGGTTGGGCAGGCGAGGGAGGTACAAAGGAGGACTTTGGAGATCAGAGACTGCCTCCATCGGACTGCCGTAGCTGGCCTCTGCTTCCGCGTTGTCGTACTGGTCGTACTGCTGGTTCAGGTTGTTACCGTTGGACTCGTAGTCCTCCTCCGCCTCGCGCTGTACTTGGAGCTCCTGCTGCCGCTGGCGGTACCGCTCCTGCTCCAAGAGCTGCCGCTGACGATCCATCTTCAGGTTGATTTCGTGCAGCTGCTGGTCGAACTGCTGCTGCAGCCGACGGCGGGCATACTGCTCCATCATCTGGGCCAGAAAAGCATACTCTTGCTCACTCTGCGGATCCATCACAGGCGGCTGAATGGGTCGACGGCGCAATCCTGCAAGAATTCGGATTCGAATCGGATCAATGTCATCGGATTAGTGGGCGCGGGCAGGTGATTATGGTAATGGTAATGAGCCTGGGCTGCGTGTTAGCGGTCGGAAAATAGAAAGTGAAATCGAAGTCGAAATAGAAAAAGAAGGAATGGCCGAGTGGCGGTGGTCTGCCCCTAAAGCCTTAAAGGATTCGAAATAGACAAACAAAAGTTCGTTTTATTGCCAGAGGCTAAAAATAGACCAATTACACACGCGCCCAGGTCAACCCGAGCCATTCCCGCAGAGTGAGGGAGACCAACATACAGTCGGAGGACTGGGAACCGAAGTCTGTGACGTGCGTGGCGATTCCATCGCACTTTGTTGTTTTCGTCGTGTTCGGCCCATTGTTGCGCTTGAATCAAGGAAGTATTTGTTATAGCTGTTGGGATGAACGGAAAAGCTTTAAGGCGCTCAAATGTATGCTACGAAGAATGTAGCTACTCCATATTACATATATTTATACAAACTGCATGGCCTGGGGAACAATCGTATGCATACGAATGAATGTAAATTTCGATTCCAGAATTTCGATCAGAGCACTTATGTGTATTTATGTATTTACGACGCTGCAGTTTACTTGACTATTTAGTTTTGCCGAAGCAAAGAGCGTGGGTGTTTTGGTTTGGTTCGGAGCACTTCGCAGGACACGCCATGCATGTATCTAGTGCAGGGGATACACAAATCGAGGTGGCAGCTTTCCTTTGCTTTCGCTCCTCCTGCGCCATTCAAGCCCGAACACTCAGGTTGCGTGTGTGGGTGCATGGATGTACGGGCTTATAGGTGAATGGGTGTGTAGTGCGCTATTTTTAGGCTTACCTGGGTAAACGGACATTTCGCAATGACCCAATATGCTGCACAGTACCGTTGCAGCGAGCGCCAAGCTAACGGTGATTTCCAGGCGAGCCGCCATCTTGCACTTGCACCGAATGCACTTGCACTTGCGGACTGCTCGAGAACTCAGAACTCAATTGCGAATGGGAACTATCTAGCACTGCACGACCTCTGCCACCACTGCCATATGGCCGGTTAATGGGGCTTTGGCCAGAACGACGACGTCGACGAGGGTTATTGATTTTCAACACCCACACTCGCACACACTTGCGAATATATCCAATTGGCAGCTGCTGGTGGTTGCTCCCCGAACTTTTGCACTTTCGCGTGGGCGTGCAATATTTCTGGCTAGTAACCTGCGCCAACTGCACTTCTCGAGGATTTTCGGTTAGTTGGTGTCCTAGCAAAGGTTATGCTGCACTCCATCGGCTGGTTAAAATGTCAAATGGTGCACTTTTCTCACAAATTGCTGGCGAAGAAGCTCAGATGGGCATATGGCTGTGGGGATATACATATGCGGATGGGACTCGACTCCTGGGCTGCGTTGCTCCGCTGTCGACGTATACCGTTATACTGAAGAAACTGAATGAGCCTGGCGGCGGCAAAAAGCCCGAGAAGAAGCAGAAGCTGTGACGCAAATGTTAGGTTCGCCCCCGCGCTGTTAAATGTTGCGGGCAGCTTTTGAGGGCAGGCCGTGCAGCAACAACAACCAGAGGGGCACAGTAGTCAAAAGCAGCGCCTGCGCACAGTGGGGCTAGAAAGCTCGGCACGTCCGTGCCTTTATTCTTTGAGTAAACACAGGCATTCATAAAGAGCCGAGACGAGGCCAAGGAGACTCTCGGCCAGCTAGCAGGTGGCTGCCACTCACGAATTCCGAAGCCCCGCCAGTCTACTCCCCGCTTGGGGAACCTTCCCTTTCCTTCAGCTTCCTCGCTTGGGATAGGGCGTGCTTAATTTTTATCAATGAATTGGCAGCCAAAGAGCTTTTCTCACCAGCAAAGGAGTGCGGGAGTTATGGTAGGCCGAAAAGAGTATGCAGCGGGAAACAATCATGGTGATACATATGTGGAGCATTGGTCCTGATGTCCTGATCGGTTGGGAGAAATACCCCCAAGTGGATCTTTGATTCTTGCGGGAAATGATTTCGTAACAGATTGTTGAGGAATACTCCTTTTTTCATTGCTTTCTTTTCATTGATTAGTCGTTGATAAACGGACCCAGTTAAAAGACATTTATTGAAAAAGCTTTCACTAAATAGAACTTGAGAAAGCAAAGCTAAGTCCTTTAAGAAAGCATTCCACGGAGGTTCGGAGAAAATATGCATATGAATTGAAAATACATTTAATTAGACTTGGAAGAATTTAAAATCGAATATCATAAATTATCTTTAACGGTATATACTAGAATCGGTATATTACGTTTAAATAATTTTGAATGGTCATGTTTTGGTCATACTGATGAACTGGCTCATCTGGAACTACACATCTGAGTCATTTTTAGGAGCGACAAAGGAAAAATTATAAACAAATACAATGGCCACCTTAAAGGGTAACTATGCACATCAGTCTCTAGCAAATCTAATGGCTTACGTTCTCCGCCTACATCAACACCAACTGGAACCCGCTACACACCTCTTTTGAAACCATCACACAGCGTATGTCTACAACTACACCCACTCCTGCAGCCAATCGACTGATAATGATTCCCCTCTTTGTGCAGCCTCTTCATCTGCGCCTTTCTTACATGCATTGGTGTCACCTTCCTGATCCTGGCCTGCGCCGTGCCCACGACGAAGATTTTCTATCCGTTCTTCGTTTTGCTGTTCTACGTGCTGTCGGTTCTTCCGGTCTTCATTGCCAAGAGAACAACTCCTGGAAATGAGACCAATCCGAAATCGGAGTTTGCTCACTTCCTTACCGCGGGAATGGTGCTGAGTGCCTTCGCCCTGCCCATCGTCCTAGCCCACGCATTGGTGGTAAGTGGACACACGGAGCTATTTGTAAGATTGTATTTGCCCTTCTCAACAGATCACCTGGACGGCGAGTATCCTGACGATAATAAGTAACATTATTAACTACGGCACTATCTTCTGGTACGCCATGCGCGATGACGAGCCATACGGATCCATGTTCTAGAGGGGATTTGTAGTTCTCAAGCTCAGTAGGCTGGTAACCGGCGCAGGAATATCACCGATGCACTGGGTCCTGGGGTTACGGCCATTTATTCGTAAGCACGCATGCTGTTCGCTTATCCGCAGTCATCAACAAATCTCATATAATCAAGTGTATCCAGATAAACGCAAACGAAATAAACAAACGTAGTAGACATTATCTGTTTGGTTCCGGTTCTTTTTGCTGGTTCGATATCGATATCTAAACCACTCTTCGATAGGCAGTAGTTCTCTCCACTGGCGTATCAAGGAGGGATTAGCTGTCAGTTTTCACTCATTTAATTGAGCTGGAAATATTTGTAGTCGGCAAAATTGGATGCACAGGAACTGGGAACTAGCATTCAGTTTTTAAATATACACATTTGTTAACATCCTTGCCGGATAAATGAATTGACTAGGGTGTGGTGATACTTTTTTCATTGGCAAAAGTACACGTCCTTTGACAAATGGAGCTAGTCCTCATTTGAGCCCATAACATGGACAGGATTATAAAATCAGAAATAAAGAAGGAACAGATCACGGGAATCCCTTCGGTGGCCCTTCATGGCATCGAGAACTCGATGCAGGACGATAGGGATGGCAACACTGACGTGGAGGAGGAGGACTTCACGGAGGAAGAGTTGGAGCTACTCACATACCAGGATTCAGACACGGGAGATTCTGATGTGACGCTCGCGCAGCCTGAGGCAGCGCGCAGAGTACTTTTGAGCGATGCTCCTATGCGCAAGTACCCTTTCAAGCTGAAGCAAAGCGAATCTGGGTGAGTATGCGCTTTAGGCACATGGCGGAGTTGTTGCCAACGAATTTTCAAATTCCAGGAACGTCCTGACCGTTCACCACACGATCAAGGGAGGAGGTCAGGCACTGCGCATCCAGATTGCCGCCTGCTGCTTCAACGAACTTAGCAACAAGCTGGTGGTAATAGACAAGCGGTAAGGCTAACTGGGGAGCCAATAAGGAAATACTCTTTTAAACAGTCTTTTTTCATTTCCAGTGGCAACGTTTTCGTCTTCGACTTTGTACGCAAACGCTACTGGCGGCTGGGATTTCTGATGCCCAAGGCCAAGCTCATTCGCCCATCCCCTCTCCACACTAGCGACTACATTGTGGGCAATAGAACGGGCCACATTTTTATCATAGACGTGGACAACTCAATTCTTGGGGTCGACGTAGAAGTGGGAAGCGCAGCGCTCGATGAATTGAGTTGGAGCAATCGCCTGCAGAATGCACGCTCCTCTATCGCTCTGATGCGCTTCGGCAGCGATGCTCTTCTGGTGAATCTCCATACTCTGCAGATATCCCATCAGCTGGATTTCGATCAGTCGCGCTACACTCTTAAGTTCGCTGCTTTCCTGCCCCACTCGGACCAGTTCTTTATAGGGTTTTCTAACGATTCGCTGCATGTGTGGTCCTCCCATTCATTGGCCACTTTGCGGATGGGCCAGCCTATCAAGGCCAGGAATCGCAAGCTGAGACTGCTACCGGCCGGAGAAACTATTCCGAAAATAGTTCTCCGAAGCCCGGATGACAGTGACTTGGAGGAGGACTTGACGTTTGACTGCCAGCACTACGACTTTGCCGATGGATTGCTACTCAGCTACTGCTTCACCCCCGACGGCAACAAGATGTGCCTTAGTACCTTGGATGGGTATCTTTTATTGCTGAGCGTGGCCTCCTTTGATCTGGAAAAGATGTACCGCTTGACGGACTTTACTCTCCATCAAATGGCTTTCCTCTCGCAGCCAAAGGAGCGCATAGTGTTTGGAATCACCACCAGAAACCAAGCGATCATGCTGGATTTAGCCAATACGGATCACAAACTAATTGTGCAGCGCTCCAATGCACGAAGCTTGAGTTTGAGCCGGGATGGAAAACTGTTGAGTGTAACGTCTAGCTGCGGAGAAGTGAATGTGTGGTCCACGTGCCGCATTTTCAACGCCCTGCAAGCTCAGACCCGCTGCCTCAACCAGGTGAAGTCCACTTTCAAACAACCGAAATCTCTGCCGCCCTGTAGCGTCGGCGGAGGCGTTAGCAAGGAACTGCGACATCTGCTGAATCCGCAGCGCCTAAAAACCATGCTCAAAGAGTACGGTTGCTATCCTGAAAAGTACAGGTACCTAATTTGGACATCCCTCTTAGACCTGCCCTGCAATGGTCCACAATTCCAGGAATTGATCAAACTGGGAGCACCTCTCCTGGTCAGAAATCGGTCCAAGAAGCTTAAGATTCGCAACGATCACCAACGCCGTGTTGTGATTAAGATTTGGAGTTGCCTTGCTCAATGGTGCAAGGTCTTAGCTCACGCAGATTTTATGCCGCACCTTATTTTTCCGTTTGTGAAGCGAATGCCCAAGAATAGTCTGGTTTGCTTCGAGTTAATCGCTACTCTTGTACTGAACCATTTTCAGCTGTGGTTTGAATTTCACCCGCTGCCGCCCTCCAATTACCTGGCCATGTGTGAAAATATCCTGCAGCACTGTGACGAACAGCTTTGCAAGTTTTATAAGTCCCAGGAGATCTTGCCCAAAGATTTTGCCTGGCCCCTTCTGAGCACTGCCTTTTCCGAGGTCCTTGAAGAGGAGCAGTGGTTATCGCTGTGGGACAACATCTTTTCGGAACCACCTTGGTTTCCGGTCTTTCTTGTGGTGGCCTACAATTTAATTAATCGAGAGATAATCGTGCGGCTGCCAGACAAGCGATCAGTCCTCTTCTTCTTCCACGATCAGAACCCAGTGGACATCAGCAAACTTCTTTCCAAGGCGCGCAAACTAATGTCCAAATGTGCGCTTGCACTTCACCCGCAGCGTTTCATGGCACTCTTCAGCCCCATTCCGAAGGGGGTGTATCCAAAGTTTCTCAAATATCCTAGCGAGTGGATCGATGAGCAGGAGTATCAAGCAGTATCGCTGATGAAGCACAACCAGGAAATCGATGCCCGAATTCGCCATCTAGAGTTGGAGGAGGTGAAAATTATGGAACGCCTTGAAACAGGACTTAAGCAAGAGGAGCACGCCCGCCGCCTCAAAGAAATGGAGAGAGTTTACCAGGACACAATCCATCGCGAGGAGGAGCGCATCACCTGCCAACGGAAAATGCTGCTCACCTACCAAATGGAGGTGCGTCGGCGCAAGAGCGAGGTCATCACTAAGTTACAGGAGTCTGAGCAGAGACGCAAAATTCTGGAAATGGAGAAGGACATGGACCTGCTGATGAACAGTATTGAGCGTGAGCGTCGGCGCCACAACCAAGAAATGCAGCTGGCCGAAGATGAAATTCGTAACCAGGAGATGGAGCTCCTTGCCCAGCGCTACTACTCGGATACGGAGGGTGCTCCACTGGCGCAAAAGTATTACGACAAAATCCAGAAACTTTGCTATCAGCGTGATCAGCTGCAGAAAAATTTGCGTGATGTATGTGATAAAAGATTTTAGATTGTATTCTGTGATCTTCAAAGTCTTCTTTCTTCCGAACAGATGACCATGGAACAGCTGCGAACTCCAGCGACATCATCTGTGCAATTTAGTCCCCAGCTGGTGGATATCGAAAATTCCATTTTTGAGATACAGAGAGAGTTTACGGAAATCATAACCACAGACACAACACTGGAATACAGAAGGAAGTTACCTTAATTGAGGCTTTTTTGTACAAATAAACTACAAGGCTAGGATTATGTACATGGCACTAGAAAATAAATAAACAAGGCATCTTGGTTATTTCTTGTCCGCGCTTGCGTTGGTCGCGGACGAAGGCACTAACACGTTGGGCACATTGATGAGCAAGTGTATACTGGATGGTGGAATCCGCAGCTGGTCGGCCACCACTATAAACGAAAATTAATTAGCTTAAGGATTCAGGAACGGTTTGTCAAAGCTTACCGCCAGCTAAGCTGCTGTGACTCCTGTGCTGCTGCAGCTCCTTTTCTAATCTGGAAATTCTTTCGTGCAGTTCTTGATTCTCCTGCTGCAGCTGGGCGTTCTGCTTGACGAGGTCCTTGTGCTCGTTTCGCATCTTGTTACGGTAACGAGAGGCGGCTGCCCTTCGCCGCTCCATACAATCCTCGTCCCGACTGCGATCCTTTGCTTTCGCAGCCTTGGGCGGTGTGGAGAAGCTGCGTCTGTTATTATTGCTGTGGATAATGGCCTTCAATCTTTCCTTGATGGGCAGCTGTGAGGTGGGCGTCAGACTGGCGCTACTGGGCTCGTAATTGGGTGGGTTGCAACTGACCAGAATAGGGTCGGGTCTTCTACTGGTCTTGTTAATTTCTTTCGCAGTGGGTTTCGGCAATATGAAGGGATGAATGGCACCAGGCGGCTTCACCCTGTTTCTGTTAGAATCTGCTGTAGCGATGGAAATGGGAACTGTCTGAGCAGGCAGCACCCATGTTAGGACCTGGGGCTGGATCAACTGCAGCGGTGGCGGTCCATCTTGACTGGCCTTGGAAGGCGAGGTAACTGTCGTGGCCAGAAGCTGGTCCACATCCATATCGCCGCAGCTGACACTTTGTGAGACTTGATTTTCAGACGAAACTGATACCGCGTTGGGGGCCTCGACGGGATACACCTGCGGTGTGTGCAGAGACTCGCCGTCATTGGGTGGAGCCTCTGGACGACTCGGAGTGCCGCTGACATTTCGTTCCGCTGCTTGCTGAAATCCAATATCAAAGGGATTCACGTGCTGCAGGTCCTCGAAGAGACCGACCTCGTCGCAGTTCTTGATGAGTCGCGTAGGCGTGGGCGTCTGGTCGGCGGCAAATAGAGTGTCTGACTTCTGCCCAAGCGAAATGTCTAGCGAAACATGTTCCGCCTGCGCCCGAAAGTTCCGATAGCAGGATACGTCGCCCTCTGTGGATTTCGGCTCAAAGTCTCCGAAAGACACACTGGCCAGGTGCTCCATGTCTCCGGCGGTGTCCATGTCAGAAGTTACATCAAAATCATGTTATTTACAAATCAAACACCATAAACCGCCGACAATTCTCAATAAAAACAACTATTTTGTAAATCACATTAGCAAAACAAAAAGAAAATGGTTATCGATGTATGGATGTGTTATTGAACCTATCGGAATCCATTAAGAAACCAACTCTATCTGCAGTGCTGGAAAAGGTATAAGGTTTTTCTGCCATAATTACGATGTAAAATGTATTTTATTACTAGTAGAAGAAAAATCATTACATAGAATTTAAAATAAATCAAATAAATAATTAATAGTCTTCACAAAATAACTAAGGACATTTTCAAACCTTGAAATAATGTATATTTTATATGTTGTTTACCTTTGCACAGTAGCGATGGGAGCAAAACGATATATCGATACCGAGAGTGGGTGCAAAAAGCGCGCGAAAGTTTTCAATTTGAATCTGGTTACCAATAAATACTGTGTGTAAAAAGTAACCCTCTGTGATGAGACCCTTCTTATTCCTAGCCCCCTTGTCTTTAAAGCTGTTATGCAACCACTGTCTAAGTAAGCCACTCTTGACATTCAGCATTTCCGCCACGAAATTGCGTATCTGCCATCGCATCCAAAATGCCAAAATGCGAGTCTTCGGCACGTAGAAGCAATCATATGTGAAGAGGAAGGTAAAGCGAAGAAAAAACAACGAAACATTTTTGGCAGCCAAGAAAACCCCATAATTTAAAATTTGTATCTTTTAAATTAGATTTCTCATTGGAGGAACAAGCAGAAAACAGACAGCGGACAAAACAACACGCAAAATGCTTTCAAGCCGATCGCATTTTGGGAAACATGCACGCAACGAAACGAGCAATTTTCTAAAACTCTGCCGCACAAAAAGCCGCAGACCCGACTTGTGGGTCAAGTTCAGTGCTCAAATTGTTCCCAGCGACAAGATGGAGGACCCCTTCCTGCCCTCGTCCTCGTCGTTCACCACCACTCCAATCCGCTCCGTTTGCGAGGAGGAAGGGCCGCAAGATGCACAGCATGAAAATTAAGAAAAAGTGATGCGTAATTACAGTCATTCTCTTTCACTGCAGCCAAGCGGGCTATTCCACACAGCCATACCCTTGGCCATGTCCCGATCTCGATCCCATCCCATCCCATCCCTGCCACGTTGCATGCAACGGACGCGCGTTTTTCGGACAGCGTGGTCCATGGTCCAAGGAGCTATGGGATGGAGATGGGTTCCGATCCTCGGCTCTGGGTTCTCGTTTCTCGGACTGCGCTGCTGCCGGTAGAAACAATCAGTTTGAAGTTCGTTCGCATAATTATGGGCAATTTTCAAAGAACATGCGTTCCGATGAACATCTCTCTCTTGCTCGCATTCAAAGTATCCATACCCCTCAGCTCCTTTTCCTGCCCCACCGCCACCTCCTTTCCATCATCGCACTGCAGCCCAGCCATTTTTCTTACTGTCCGTCGGTCTTCTGTGGTTAGGATCAAGTGGTTCAGAGTGCCCAAAATGGTTTCCAAGCTTGGAATAGCTTGCGATCAGGCTAAAGTAAAGCTTGAGAACATAATGTTTGAATAAGTTCCCCAAGAATGTACATTTTAAATGTATATATAATAAAGCTATAGTAGTTCAGATGTCCTCATAGTGGAGGAGATAAACCATTCCATTTAAGCCAAGACATGCCACATCGACCCTAGCGTTTGTTTTCATTTGAAAATCGCTTCTTTCCGTAATATTTACCAACTTGGCGATCAGGTTGCTGGCCCTAGGACATCTGCAAAGGAGTCAAGGACCGCAGTTGGCTATAACGGCATGTGCGGCCTGCAGGATCCGGCTGGTATCCAGCTCAGAGGATCACCCTGTCCTTTCATAAATATTCAAAAACGGAGTTCCTCGAACGCCCAACATTTGTTTTCCCCTGCTGGAAGTTGGCTTTCCCGCTGCCTTTTGGACACTTTGTTGGTTTGCCATTTCCCCAGCGGCAGTTTTGCATATAATTTATTAAGTTTGGCTGCCTCATTTGGGGTTCCTCCGGGAGAGCACTTCAGCCGAGAGGTTGTCCACCAAACGGTCTTGTTTATTTTCCGCTGGTATCTCAATTTCTTCATCGAGTGTAAAAGTCGAAAGGTGGACACCGAACGTTTTTGAAGGCCTATAGAAGTGGTGGCTATTTCGGCAGATTGCGCATATATTTTTGAACAACTTCCACGGCCCGGGGCACCGAAAACTTCCTGTGCCGCCGCGGCCCGAAATGATTTCTGCTTTTCCGACGGCATACACAGAATCGCCTGCCTTCGAGATACAGATACCTTTCGCTGCCGTCGCTGCTTGGCGCTCCAATAATAATTTCATAATTATGGGTTATCTGGCAAGTGGCATTCGTAAATAATAAAAACTAAGAGGCAAGAAACTACGATTCGCGGCAAAACATAAAACCCAAATATAAAAGCACGGAGATCCGGAGTTCGGTTGCGTTGCAGCGTGGCCGAGATTGATTGTCGCTAATGGGCGTGCGGCTGGGTTCCAGCGAAAAGGCCTCTCCCGGTTCCTGGCCAGCCCACATGGCCCAGACATCCGAGACAGACTCGGATTCAGATGCGGACCCTGAGTCCCTGTAATTGTTTTAATTGCCCTCCAGCAGGTCGCGCTGGAGCTGCGAAAGTAGACCAGGCGGCATTAGAAAGAATCGGGTCTCCATCTTGAGCTGGGTCCACTTAAATGTGACCTTGGAGCCGCGCTCCACTCATAGGCAACCATCCACATGAACCGCTCCAGCGATTGCACTGTGCAAACTTCGAAGAGTTTCGGATTACACAAAACATAGATGTTCTAATATCCCTCATATATTACATTTTTGAAGGTTGTTTTTCAAAGTATATTCAGAATGCGAATACATTTTCAGAGCTGCCCTGGCTGTCTAACGGTGGAGCTGAAGGCTTTTAGCTCGTGCTGCGAGCGCGCCAATCTGTTGGCCATCATCATAAGCCACAAGGATGGGGATCGGGAGTTGGGCCATGTCGGCGCTGCTCTCATCACGCCGTGATTCGGCGGATGATGGATTGCGTTCACTTTTGATGGATCTGCCACTTTCAGTTGGAAATTTAATGCTCACGTCCGAGAGGCGCTGCCTAATTGCCCAGCCCGTCGTAGGATCCCGATGCCGAGATCACTGGGGCCAGATCCCCCCAAGACCCCGCGACCATTTCCATTTCCGTTAAGGCCGCTGGCCAAAATCTTGGCCCAACTTTCGCTTTTTCTGCAGTCTCCTCAGACTTTTCATCGGGCCTCGACTGCCGTCGGCTTCTAACATCCTGTCCAGTCTTGTGTCCAGGGGCGAATCCTTCGACTGGACTGCATAATTGGCGTCTGGAGGCGGGTCTGCGGGTCCAGGGCTTGTGTCCAACATGTGCCAAGCACATTCTGGCCGAAAGAAAGCAAGCTTAGACCACGAAGGCGTGTTAGCCTTAAGAAGCCGCAAAGAACCGATAGAACCCCCTTTGAAGAGGGACCTCAAACCACCGCTGGGCATTTGGAACCCTTTGGAGACCTCGGCTAACGGTATACCTTCTTAGGCATTTGTTTAATTGCATGTTTCACTCGAGTTTCAGCGGAATTTCGGAAATCCCAAGCCACATGCCTCGCCAAATATGATTAGCAGTGGCAGCCAAATAAATAAAACAAGAACTAGCCATCAGGGGAATAGGTGTAAATATCTCTTAAATGCCACAGACACTTTTCACCCGCGTTCATTAATTGATTGTAAAATCATAATGAAACCAAACTGAGTCAGATCCATTAGGGTGAGCCAAAATTCATCAATGAAAATGATGATGGTTGATCCACTACATTGATGACAAATAAGTTCGTGGATACTGCTTACTGTTAGTACCTTCAGTTAGTAACTTTAATATCAGCATTCAGATGGGGTAATGTGCACATACCACTGCCGTCCGTTGCTATAGCTACCATATTGGCCAAGTTTTACTTTACCATTTGGACAGCTCCATCACATTTTCCCCATTCACTGTTTCAGCCAAAACGGATTTTACGCATTCGTAAACCTCGAAGTTCGCAGTCTCAATTCGCGACCTGCGGCCATTTTCGCGTTCTCAACTCAGCTCGACGGCGGGCTTTGTCTTTTGAGCCAAAACTAAAGCCATTGACAAATGATTGGTAACGCGGAAGGGGTAGGGGGGCGGGTGGCGGGTGGCGGGCGAAGAGTGCGGCTCGGAACGGCAGCAAAAACTCATCAATTAAAAGTGCTAATGGCTATCATAATGATATGTTAATATCACTCGCAGCTATGGCCATTCTGCCTTTGTTTTTGCGCTCTGGCTAACTGCGGTTTAGTTCAGTTAGCCGGGCCGAAAGAACCGGGTTGAAAAAAGGTTACACAGCGGTCTCTAAGCCAAAGAATGTTGTTGCATGATTAATTATGGCTTGGCGACTTTTTGGCGGTCTCTTGGCAAACGCAGTCAAAACATATTTCCCAGCTTGCCTCGGCTTCATTAGCGCATTTCTTCCTTGGTGGCAAAAAGCAGAGGGTCTACAACTCGTGATATATGTCAAATTAATTAAGTTTTCTGGCACAACCGTTCCGAGGGGTCATCGGAGCAGGTGAACGCGGCTGGTTGGGGCATCTGCCAGGTGGAATGAAGAGCACTCTCCGAGCTCCCATGGTCCATGGTCCCAGCCCTGATTTATAAGTTCAATCAAACTCATGAATATGCACACGGAGCGCCCGCGGGCCTAGGCTCGTTGATTTATTGCCCGAATCGGACCTGGAATCGAGATCAGGATCAGGACCAGATCCAGATGCAGAATCATTGCCAGATTCGGATACAGACTCGAGTATGCAAAGGTTGCAGATCGACGGGCGCATTTTTCACCATTCCCAGATTGATACGTGCTGGAATTCTCGGTGCCCGCTCATAATTCTCCTCGCAGCCCGTCACAGGTGATATATGCGTCTGCCCGGATCATGGGATCAGCGGAGCAGGGGAGCTTGCGAGCAGGCGAGCAGGCGATCTGCGGATCAGGGGTCGTCTTCGTGCGTAGGCCTAATGATTGGGTTGCCGTGCGATCGGGGTTAAGAATTATGGTTGAACTCCGCGGCGGATGTAGTGCATCATTCGCAAGCGGCCATAATGATAGGTCAGCTGGGCACTGGAAGCGTCAGCTTAGATTTAGCATTTTAATTGTTTCGCTTATTTTGGGAGTCGAAATTTATGCATCCGACGCGTCGGATGGCTCCGTTCCCAGCCAACGTAGTGCACTAGATACCTTGCAGGACAGCCGGGATTGGGTGGGTTCTCGGCAGGACGCCACAGACCACGTCCTAGTCCGGGCATTGCGTGCCAGGAGCCCATCACTGAAGCCGCCAGCCAATTGTAACGCAAAGTTCTCCATGCCGACTTGCAACGCCAACGCAGCTCGCCCTGGGCCAATTCCAATTTAACTTCTTACTGCGGCTTGATATTTGGCCAAAAGTCGGCCTCTTGCTGTTGTTGTGGGCCCGCTGCGGCCATGGCAGTTTGGGCTGGCTAACAAGTTTGGAAAATTTGCGTTTCCGGCATTTGCAAATTTACAATTCGCGCCTTGCATTTTGACAAAGATGCATGCCCCTTGCGATCGGCGAGACGAGGTTAAAGTTGGCCCGCCAGTGATGAGGACTGGCTTCTGGAGGTATAAGCTGGATTAGATTGGTTTCGAAAATTTGTTTTCATGGTAGCTCAGGGAAACTCGGTTAAGTAGATCCTACCACTTTATTCGTGATTTGATAAATAATATTTGCTGCCCGACACTTCTAGCAGTTCAATTCGATGTAAATAGTTAGATACTTTCATCATTTTCGAACTTCGGAGCTATGTAAGCTCCCATTTCTGTGGTAGTCCCACGTGCTCATCTCTGGTGGTGTCGTGGTCGTGGTCGTGGGCGGTGTTTGGTGTTTGGCGTTTTCGGGACCTGTCTGCGGTTGACTGACTGTGTGCTCCGTTGGACGGATGGCCGACTGCTGTTTTGGTGGCGATTTTGGGGGGTGGATGGCTTGGTTGGGGTGCCCAGCTAACCCAGCGCACCCGTTATGTAAACGTCTTTGCGCGCCTTCATTTTGCGGTTTCAGCAGCTTGGAATTTTTCTGTTTTTGTTTAGCCCGAGCAAATGTTTATGGGCTGTGGGCTAACTTCCTTTTAACATGCAACAATTTACGCCGCTCTGGCTGAAATTGCATGCGTCTGTGACCCCAAACCAGGCGCGACTTCCCCATCCGCGCACTCCGGGTGCCAAAACCCGTGCCCCCAGTCCAAAATGTTAGATGGCGGGCGCCATTCCGCCCCGAATTTACTAGTTTTGGATTTCGCACTCCGAGGACGGGCGGAAATGCTGACAGCTCATGGCATTGCAGCTGCCCCGTGGAATAAAAGTGATTTTCTTGCTGGACGGGCTGGTCAGATACAGATACTGATATCGACAAGATCAACCGCTTTTTGCTCCAGTCCCGCTCCCATATAAATCACAAGCCGCGCCGAGCCAAACAAAACGAAACGTCAAATTAAAATGCAAATTTAATTGATGTATCGGCCAACTAGTTTCCAGACTGTGTGCATTAGAGACACCGATCCGAGAGACCAGACCGATCATTAGATGCAAAAAGCTGAAACTTAAGCTAAAGTGCACCACACACTAGACCGCGCAGCGGAAATTATACGAGCGAATGCAATCTGGCTGCCGCGTTGCACTTTGCAATTTGAAATGCTCCGGCTAATTACACGCATTTCGCATGTGGCCAAAAGGAGCGGCCCATGGCCCATCCCCGAGTCCAGGATACGTGCTCCTCGCCCATTAAGTAATAGGTGCGGACCCTGCTAATGGTTGCACTTCCAGTTGCAGTAGCTGTGGCAGTTGCAGGGCCCCAAGGCCCCATCTCCTCCAGCTTCAAAGACATCAAAGGCAGCAGGACAGCAACTGTGAACGCCTCGGATGACATTACCATTAGGCGGCTTGTGATTTGCCAGTTGCTACGCATCTTCGAGATACTTTGGCCCACAGCGGCGAGTGGCGTTGATTGCAGTGATTGAGACGCACGGATTGAATTGTAGCACGTGTGCTTCATAAAGTTCAAATGGAGGAGATTACTTCCTCAGCTAAGACAGGTTTGCCTCGCTGACCCAAAGCTGCGGTTTTGAAAATTGACATCAAGAGAAACAAAAGTCGAACGGAGCATTGGAAAGGCGAAACATTTATAGATTTAAGAAATTCTTACAAAATGAGCAACTGACCATATCGGAATTTAAAAACTGATTTTACCATCAGACTTTTCTGTGGGGAGCCACTACGACCCCTCTGGGAACTGACACACTCGGCCAGTCAAAGTTCAAGCTGAGAAGTCGAAAGGTGTTGGTGTCCCTCAATCTTAAACGAGGAGGAGGAGGCGGAGCAGGAGGAGTCTCCAGCGACTTCAAGACAAACATTGATCGATGCGAGGGAAGCAGGAAAGCAGGGAAGCAGATGCGGCACATCCATCTGACAGATACTAAGATACTATGTCTGCCTGTCTGTCTTGGTCCATCTGTCTGTCTATCTGTCTGTGTGTTCTTGAAAACTCCAAATTGGCCGGGCTGCTGTTGCTTTGCATGCGAGTGGATTCACAGTCGCTGCAGCTGCACAAAGCCAAAGATTCAGAGACCTGGTCGAGGGCCACAGTCGAAAAAAAAATGAAGAACAGAAAAAAGCGGATGAATAAAATGGCCGCCAAAGCCATGGACCCATGCCAAAATCGAGGCCCAAGCTCCAGCCGAGGCAGCCATGGATGCGATCTGGTCCTGTCCTTATTTTTCATCTCATTTTCTACTTTCTGGCAGTGCCTGCCCCTCGTTGTGCTTTATCGTCTGCTGGAAATCTGCGCACGTTTTGGCCGGGTTATTATGCGCGCCTTGGTTGGCTTGGCTGGCCGAGATGGCTTGGTTGGCTTGGTTGGCTTGGATGGCTTGGTTGGCTGGGCTGGCGTTTTGCGGGGGCAGCCCTCGAACGTCGAGCCGCAGCGCAGTGGGACTCTCCTCCATCTTGGCTCGTCTCCGCTGCAGTTGGTGTTTTCACAAGAAACCTGGTGGTATGGTGCTCCCCAAACCTGGCATCGCATCGTATCTGGGTATCTGCTATCCCCCCGCTCCGGCGAGCTGTCAGCCACTTGGCAGCGTGTTTGTTAACATATAGTATTTTGAAGGCGTGGGAGCCGCATTGCAGCCCGGGTTCAGGCCAAGACCGAGACGCTTTGGGCCAAGAGGTGGAGGTGGGTGAGCGGCAGGGGAGCCCGAGGAGAAAAACGTTTTAAAGTTTCTGCCTTTGTCTGCGGCAATCGCCATTTTTCCCCTTGACTTCGTTTGGTCTTGGGCACCGAGAACATCCGACTCCGACTCCGACTTCGACTTCGACTTTGACTGCGACTCTAGTTTTCTAAGCCCGGCTGGCTGGCCATGTTATTTGTCAATGCATGACAATTTTATTGGCTTATTTCTGCGGCCCTGTTGCCGCTCTTCTGGCTCTTTCGGCTCTTGCCGCCCTTCCAGCGGCTTTGATGGACGTTTTGCGGTCTGCAGACACTTTAATTTGGGCATGGCACGGCCAATCCGCCATCCTGCGTGCGCAGTCCTAGGAGGCCGCCCCGCCTCTCCGGGGTCTTGCTTTTGGATTTGGGCTCGGGCACGAAGTAAATCACATCACGACACAACTCCGCCGATCCAATCCGATCCAGTGCGATGCGATCTGCGGCAGTTCCATTTCCATTCCCATTTCCATTCGAGGCAATCGAAGTGGCTTTGCATGGGTCGGCTAATTACGGGGATCGATTTGTGTTGCTGATATTTTCGGCGACTTGGCGTTAAGCGGCGAATCATGATCCACGGGGTGTTGGAAAATTCAGCGAAAATCGCCGTGGGGAAACCTTAACCCACTGAGTTCATAGTTCTGGGACTGCTCTACTAAAATGTGAGAATTTAGTATGCGAATGTTGCATATTTGCCTAAGCCCGCGAATTCTTCTGCGTTTTTCAAGATAGACTTCTCGCAACATTAGTAAAGGCATACTTAAGCCATCCTGGAAGACTTACTCGTCTTATGGCGCTTGCCTTCAGAGGGTTAAGAGCTGCTGAGATGACGTTGCCATTCGATGGCCGCAATCGCTCAAGGAAAGAAATCACACGGAATCGTGCCGCATTTTCCGCTCTACCCCAGCCAAGTCAGTCCACCCGCTTTTCCGAGGAACTCCCCCTACTTTATTTTTCACTTTCGGTTAGCTTTGCCAGCTAAGGCCAGAGAATTCTTTGGCTCGTTCGGTGGCTTGGCGGTCTCGTTTCCTCCCATCGACCGTACTAGCCACGTCCACAGCCGCATGCACAACCACATCCACATCCACATCCATAGCCACATCTACAGCCGCTGCCCTGGGGTTGCGATTCAATTTGGCTTTGTGGAAGTTGCCGTCGCCATTCGCCGTTGATTCTCGTGGCATGTATTTTGCATATTGACGCGCGGCATTTTGTAAGGCAACATTTCACATTGCAATTGGCATTCGACAGCCCAGAGTCGCAGCCACGTTTCGTGCCAAGATAACCAACTGCCACATAGCACACCACACGAGCTCCTTTGGCGAATGCAAAGCAAAATAAAAGCAGCTCACGACATCTCGACAAGCCGCAGCCCATGACTCATGTGAATATGAATGCAACTCCCGCCACGAACACGATCGAGTCAGTCCGCAAATCAACGCCGACACTGCGGCGATAAAAGCCATTGCATACGAGTATCTGGATACATGAACATGAATGCATATAGTCGCCTATAGTTGCAAAGCCAACAGATAATAACAATAACAATAAGCGCTTCTGACATTTTTATTGAGTGTCTGTTTGATGAGTTGTTCGCCACGACAGGTTTCGGTCTCAGTTCGCAGTTCGCAGTTCTCAGTTTCAGTTTCGATTCTAGACTTAATTCCTAGAGCCCCGTAGAGTAAAGTTGCCATAATCATAGGCCAGTACCGCTTCCACTCATGAAATGACAGAACCCGGGGCGTCTTTGGTTCATTACACATGTCATAATCAGGGATACTCACTTACTATTCAATTATTTTGTTCTGCAGCATGAGCAATTACTTGGCACCCTTATGACTTCAATGTGTTGACTTCCCCATGTGGCCAAAAGAGATTTCAATTCGTTTTCTAAGGATTTTACAACTTTACAACCAACTGAGTTGTAATTGGCATGCCAAGAAACTGTACGTAGTTATATATTAAAAGCTGCAGAATGCTGGACATCTGTGGATTGGCCCACCTACAATCGCCGATATTCCTACAATCCGTCGAACTACTTACGACGATGGGACACTGGGAACCAAAGGGGGCGGTCGCGATTCCTTCGAATCAATAACCATTCATCATCCGGGCCTAACCGGGATGAGGAGCCACATGGCCGGCCAAAATTTCTTCATTGGTCCGGGGCAAACCTCCTCCGCAGCCCAGCCCTTTGGGTGCCCCGATCGCCTCGTGATATTCCGCGGATACGCTTTTGATAGGACTTTTGATTTATTACAAATTGAAGTTGATTTTAATCGAGTGTTTGCCAAAGTCCGCACGCTCCACGTGCTCCGGCTGCGATCGGATCGAATCTGGAGTGGACCTGGACCTGGACCTCAGCTTGGACTGGGGCTGATTGATGAGTCGAGCAGCTGTCGAGCGCGTTTGAAATTTATGACAAAATATATGAGCCGCACTTTATCAGCTCGCGGTGATCGCGGCACGCCGCGAATATTAATTGGAGCGACTTGGTCCGTAGGAAAGTGTTTTCCATTTAAATTGAATCTGGAATCTGGGATATATCTGGGCGTAGGGAGCTGGAGCTGGGGCTGGAGCTGGAGCGGTCCTCTCTTCGAGGGCATTGCATTATTTTATTATAATGTGATTATTTATGCTCCGGCCGAGACGAGACTGTTGTTTGACACCCGACGAGGCGATCGACGGTCGCCGTGGTCGCATGCATCGAATTGATTTCAAAATTACAGTAATTTTCACAATTTTCTAATTATTTAATCGATTATTGATTTTTGATGTGTGCTAAGTGGCTCACTTAGTGCGTGAGAAATTGATGTGCAGAATCATTTGGCTGCGCCTGCCTGATCTCCACGAGGTGTTGACTTGCGAAGCTGCAGGTGGCGACGGGATAAATGGATGTGGAGCCGCACACCCGGCTGGTGTGGGCGTAGCAAATGGAGTGCGCGTAGGTCACCCCAAGCTAATGACTCAATTAGGTCGGCTCGCTCGGAAAGTAAGAGTAACCCAGCCCACGCAGACTCCGGATTGCTCTCGGCCAGCTTTGCAGGCGCCCCTGACTCACCCATCGGGCGATCCCCTTCGAAATGAGCCTACGAAATTGACGGCAATTGGGAGGAAAGTGAAATCCGAATCAAATTTGGCGCCGAGTGCCAATTGAGGTGGTCCGCCGACCGGGCCAAGAGCAATTTAGGTGTCTCTCCCGTTCCCCTTTTGCCGCCACGCTCTATTGGTGCTACAAATTTCGGCTGAGGCCGAAATTGAGGACTCGTTCCTGTCGTGTGTCCAGTTGGAACTCCCTCCCTCCAACTCCTGTTGCAAACCGCTTAAGATCGAATAAGATATAATGATAATGCTCTGAGGACGATGACGATCGTAATGAGCTGCAATTGTTGCGCTTGGAGTGTGCCACACTCCTCCTCCTCTGGACTCCGACTCCGGCTCCGACTTCCATTTCCACTCGAGTTCGACTTCGGCATCGACCTGCGACTCTGATTACACTTAAGTGGAGTGGCCAATGTGATTTGGATTCTGGCAGTGTTTTTGCCTTGCCCGCAAAGTGGGCTGTGGGCTGTGGTCGTGCTTGTGATCTGGAAGATCGCTTTACGCTCTTCGGGTTTCTGGTTTGCGTCGATTTGGCGCAATCATTTCATGGTTAGCCTTAGCATACGCATCCCGGAGCCACGGTCCAAAGTCGGGCCACGAAATTGCTGAAATTATTGCGGTACCAACTGTCACAGCGAAGCCATCAGCGAATCGAATCGAATCCAATCGGTTCTTTGGCTCATTAGAATGTCAACAAAATTTCGCTGACAACGATTTAGTAAATTGCCTTGACTTGGTTCGGATTGCCGACTATATGCATATGCATATGGATATGCATATGGATACGGATTCGGGCAGTCGTGGCTATAATTACTCTGGCCATACTTGGACGAACGCTGGACAGGTGTCCCCGCTCTGCGGGATTCTGAATAATTCAGGTGACTTGACATAACGACGGCAGGGATCTGCGACCTGCTGCTGCATTTCCCGTGACGCGACAGTGCGTAGTCCATTCGGATTCGAATTCAATTTGCTTGAATTATTAACGCAATTGTGTGTGCCTGCCATCTCCCCACCATCCCCGTTTCTCTTGCAGCCCCTTGAAGGATTTCATAATGCGGGGAAGTCATAAACTTGTTCAAATATTGACGCCCAATTATGGCAATTTGCATTGTCCAGTCCGCATTGCTTATGGATAATTTTCATAATAAAAGTCATGTGCAGCGTGCTGCGATTCCCCCACCATTTCTGGGAAATACCCGCTACTGTCTTTAGTTTTTATTCTAGGAAGCGCCGTCCTTTGATATTCAATTCCGCTTCGATGCATCGCCGATATTATTAGCTTGAAAGGTTTTGGCCCTTAAATTTAATGGCCGAAATCGGTGAAAAAATAATGAAGCCATAAGTTGATGGCGAATGTCATGGCGTGATACCAAAGTATGAATTCTCTAGTAAAATTTAGGTTACAAAAGAGAATATTCGTATTGAAAAGTAAGGAAACGTGTACATTAACTGTGACACCACGGATATAAACGCGTTTATCGGGATGGCCTTAAATTTGAAGTTGGCGCCCATGTAGTGCGCAAGCAGTGTGCAAGCAGTGCCGAAGCAGGCGAAGCAGTGAACCGGTTAGAAACGGGTAACACGCACTCAAGCAGGACTTTAATTTGTAAAGTCCCCTTTTTATTGGTCACAAACTATAAAAAACCACTGAAGCTTAAGTCATCCCCATCGCATACGACACCATGTGACTCCACTGCCAACTACCTTAATATGCCCTCGAGCACCTCAATAGCCTGTCAATTGGTCAACTAGCGACACTTTCAGTGCCTAATAAATTAATTACGCGCTTTAATTGATGCCTGCAGTCGCTGCTTTTGGCGTGCGAACAAGTAAGCCGGCCAGTCAGTCAGGAGGATAAGTCACCTGGGCTTGGTCAGGTGTTGGTGCAACAACAGAGTCATTAGCCGCCGCTGGGCGGGATGGGGCTCCTCCTCCTCCAGCTCCTGCTCCGCTGGCATCCACCTCTTTCAGTCGCCGAACTATGTGACATTTTTCAAATGTTCCCGCCGGCGGAACAAAGGAAGAGTACGGTTTCAGCTGGCCTTGTGCGTTCCCTTGCCTAGACTCCCCGTGTCCTCCTCCTCAAGGAACGTGCTGCAATGCCGACGCGTCAGCGTTGGAGTCAATTGCAACGCCAATCGAAGTTGCAACTACACTCGTAACAAATTAAATTTGGTAATTGTTCATGGGAATTCCCCCGAAACTACTGTCAAACTTCTTTTAAACCTAATTCCCTCGGCAGCTTTAATATACATCTTGTAGTTAAGGTCGGAGCTAAGGTTATCATATCCAAAACTATTTACAGAAATATTAAAAAAAAAAACATGAATTGAGCACTTGTGATATTGTTAGTATTATATTAAATATTCATTCACAAGTTTCGCCGTGTAATTGTTTCATTTTTATGAGTGCCGGCAAGTAGGAGCGGCAGTTCGACACTGGGCCGTCAATGGTGTCACAATGCCGGCTGAAAGCCAATCCGCGTCGCAGCAATGGGATGAGATGGGATGTGATGATCGGTCGTGTTCTGGCGGCTCCACCGCATGTACTCACGCCTGTCGAAAGCTATTTAGCCAGCATTCATTCAGAGCTCTTCCTCCGGGCTGATCCTCCAGCCATTCACGGGAGTGGACTGCCTGGGCAGTGGCAACCAGTTCTCGGCTTCTTCTCCAGCTGCCGCTCAACTTCAACTGCAACATCAAATCCCAATCAAACGTCGCTGCCGAGGGGAATGGTGAGAATTTCCTTTGTGGCCGCGGACGGCGTTTTGTTAACAACAAACAAGTGGAATGCAAACTTTCAGTTGCAGCGAGGGAAAACAGAGAACAGAAAGCAGCGGGGCGAGCTGCAGGGGAAAATAAAATAATTTCGGGCCACTCGGCTGGCCACTGACCACGTTGACATCTCATCTCTGGACCGGCGGCAGCACTTCAAAGCCGCGAATGCGAATGCGAACGCGGAGGATTCCCGCTGGCGTTTCTCAGTGCCGCGGCACGAAAAGAATTTCTCGTGCCTCCGCGGTTTGTTAGCGGTTCCTCGGTTCCTCGGTTCCTTGGCTAAGTTCCCAGTTCCTGGCCAGTTATTTGGCCTGACGAACTGCTGACCAAGCGGCCGAGAGGTTTTCCTCGTGGTTTATTAACCTTTTTGGCGACAGCCACTGTATCGATAGGGCCTTCGGATTCAGGTCTCCAGGGTCCACTGCCTATCGGCCAACTGCATCTGGGTTCTGACCGAGTTCCTCTCGCCCGATCCGTTTTATCTTTTTCGGCCTCCGCAATTAGACACAATGGCTGCGCTTAGCCGGTAAGCCCGCTCGCTATCGCAGCGGATATGTTTAGGAGCTATTTGAATATTATTAGCGGCGGATAATTATAGACACGCACTCCCACACACACACACACACACGAAGGCCTGCCCAAGTGCCAAGTGCACGCAGGCAGCCGACAATAGGAGGATGATTAGAGGGAGCGGGAGGGAGGAGAGGAAGGAGAAGGAGAAGGACGAGCAGGACCCGAGACAATGACACAGAAACGGGTCCTTGGTACTGGACCTTTGTTAGTTGCCGCCAGGCACAGTGGTCAGAAGCCAGATAAAATCTACTCGGATCGGGAGGAGATTCGGTCGGGCAAAGATGCCTACTTAAGATTGCATTGACTTGCATTTGGCAAGTTATTTGAGTGAATAATCGCTTGATTGAACAACAGGGGAGGATTCCTGAACGCCAAAGAAGAATTTTAATCATTGAGATAATAAAATAATTACGAAGTAAAGTGCTTAAAGTGCTGGTGTTATTATTCTTAAGCATATTCATAATATATTTGGTTGTATCAAGTGATATCCAAACACAGACTGTTAGGTTATTGCTTTGTCTATAAGATATACTTAAAAGACGTAGTTTAATATGAGAATATCACTATATAATTTAATATCACTAAATTTGGAATAAATTCCTTCGATTTCCACGATCGACTGCCACTGTGGCCTGCTGCTGCGGGATTTTCATTTTAAAATATTGTGTTTTTTTTCCTTTTTGGTCTATGGAAACCTACACTCACGCAGGTAATTATAATAATTATCTGACGGATGCATGAATGAGCAGGGACGGGAAAGGAAGTAGCGGGGGCAGGTCCTGCGGCACATCGTCCATCTTACGCATCAGCGTCCAGTCGGCCTTCGGGGGCGTGGCCGAGTGCAGCACCGCCAGTGGTCTACAACTACAACTGCAAAGGGCAGCCAAATGTGACTTCGCAACTGACACTAATTACACGGAGGCGGCGGCCACGTCGGTGGCAGCCGAATTCCTGCTCATCCGCTCGTCCTGGCGCGCATCCTCGTCCTTGTCCGCTCATCCGGTAGGAGGCAACCTGTGCCGCCAACTAATTGCACCTCCGCCCCCGCAGGATGCCGTGAGTTATTCGGGCATCCTTTAAAGTCGCACCGTCGGACTAACTTGAAAATCAGCCAGGACTCATCCTGCTGCGCTGCGCACGTGCTGCAGATTACACGTTTCAATGACTTTTGGCGGCAGCGGAATAAAAGGAATTACAAATGTCTTGCCGGGGCAGCAACCCCTCCCAACCCCTCAACCCCGCAGCCCAACATCCTTTGGGCAGACGAGGAACTGAACTTCAAATGCCCGACTGCTGTTTCAATTTGCTGGCCATTGTTGGTAGTTGGTCGCTTAATTAAGTTGACGCCGCAATCAAATCAAATAAAAATCAAAATCGCACGCATATGCCATTCGCCGCGGGAGCGAGCAGCGCAGCGATAGGCGGGCCACCCCAGGAGCAGGGCCGCGGCCACGGGAGCAAGCGGGATGGCAGGAACTCCGCCCAAGGACCTTCGGCATATGCTCCTGCTGATTCCGCTCTTTGCCCGATGACGCTGCTCCTGTGACCCTGCAATCAACAATTGCTCGTCAGTGGATTCGACTTGGGTGGGTGTTGGGTGGCTGGGTGTGAGTGTGGATGCGGTGGGTGGGCGGACGCGTGCGGTCTGCTAATTCGCTTTAAAGCTTTTCAGCTTTTCAGGGTCGCTGGCTGGATGTCGCCGCGATAACGCGTCTTCTTGACACACACAGCTTCGTCAATGGGATCGTTAAGCAATCCATTCAATTGATTCGCTCACTCGCTACGTTTGCACGACGATGATTACATTGTTCAGGGCAGATGGATTTCAGATGTACATACCATGAGTTTCATTACAGAATGAATATTGTTATTATTAGAGAGATAATCTCAAAATCATATGTTACTCGATACGCTTACCTAGGCCGATTGTATCTCATTTAATGTTTTGATTTTAATGTTTGATGTGAGCGAATCGAATGCGAATTTTATTGAGTACTTAGTACTTAAGATTTATATTAAATTCCTTTTATTAATAACTATGGGTTTTGTTAGTTTTTCCATTCCATCTGAAAGGTTGATTCATTGATTTCCTTGACCCAGATGTACATTTGGAATTATATTGGGAACTTTCTTTGCAACGTAACATAAACTTATATAAGCAGTGGGAAAATACATTGAAATACATTGAATTCATACACTGCAGCTGATAAACCCATTACCTGAGCAAATGCTTTGCCCCATGCTTATCTAACCAACTGCGAGCACCTCTCGAAACTCGATAGCTAATCATCGCATTTGGCCCGGCACAATAACCAAATTTACAAATTAGAGAGTCCAGTGGACAGCCCACTACAAATCATGCATGGAAATGGTAAAAATATTGGGCACATGGGCCGAGTGTCCGCACACATATGTGTACAAGATACGGGCTCCACCTCCAAGCCAAATGCTAATTTGAGTGCTCCACATTTTCCGAGGGGGCGGCGGGGTCGAAATTTGGATTTGTAATTGGAATCAACGGACGTGTGATTGGATGATTGACTCCACAGGAGCGGCTGGCAAAGGGTTCGTCCGGCGTCGGGTGGCTGTGAGCCGGGCCTATAAGTAGGCTAGCATTGCCATTGATTTTAAAGGATCTCGCTTCACCCGAGAATCTATGCAAATTGGAGGGATGCCCGGGTGGATGAGGGATGACGACGAGTCGAGGGAGGAGGGAGGAGCATATGCCCATGGAATCGGACAAACGGATGCGTAATGTCGCCTCGGCAAATGAATGAGTCGAACTTCGAACTCTACTCCGTGTGTGTGTGTGGTGTGCGTGCATTGAATGTGGCTTGTTTTACACTCGAACGCATTTGAATACGTTGCTAATGGGATTTTGATGATGACAATGTTGCCGTCTGTCCCACTCCCATTCCCATTCCCGTTCCTCCTCCCACGCCCACTTCGACCCCAAGTGGGTCTGCGTCCTGCCATCTGTGGAAACGCCGCTTCAAAAAAGCAGAGTTTCCATCCTTCGGGAGCCTGGAAGAAACTTTAACCGCAATGGAGCTGAGGCTGGAGCGCCTCGACTTGGTCTTACACAGTTTGGATGGCCGGCCGGAGGAGGGCAGCATTATGTCGCTCTAATGCGTACAAGTACATAATGGCAAGCATACACACAGTCGGAGAACGTCCTCCCGGGTCTGCCCATCCAATTACCACCCCGCAACAGGGCTTTCGACCCCGGCCGGATGACGACAGCAGTCCAACAACACGACCACGTCAAGCAGCGGCAACATAATGTGCCATTCACTTCCGTTCCGGCGGAGGTCCCCGAAGAACGGCAAAAGATTCAGCAGCCCCTCCCCTGCGAAGGTCCCCTTTGTCAGGACACCTACACACACACACCACACACACACAGGCGCAGAGACAGCCGGACTACATGAACAAACGCCTGTTCCTGTCACCGCTCCTGTTCCCGCTCCCGGAAAACCGCTCCTGCTTCCACCGCCGCCACATTTGCGGTTACGTTTTGAAGCCATTGCGCGCCATTGCCGCAGCGACACTCACACGCACACCGGCGCAGGAATTACAACAGCCACCCCTTACCTTTGTGACCCCTGACCCCCACCCCCGCTCCCACTCCCACTTCCCTCACACCCCCCTCCATCCTGCTCGCGCTGTTTACTTTTTACAGGTTGCGGCTGCGGTCGCTCGCTGCGCGGTGGTTGGTTTTCCCTCCGAGGGTTAGCCTGTACAGTACCCCCCTCCCGCGGCGCTCTTGGGTTGTCCATGTCCATGTTTTAGTTGGCCCTTTGCCAATGCAGGTTGGACAACTTGGGCGTGTCGTTCAAATACCGCAGGCCGTGGGTGGCCCAACTCCAAAACCACTTCCATTTCGAATCCCGACTACTTCCACACCGACTACTCACGCAAGCCCAAAAGAGGCCAAAACTCAGGAGCTACGACGGCAGTGCTGGCTGAACTAAGGGTCGATAGTTGGCCAGACCAAATTTTATTGGATCTGTAACTATTAGGAATCACAAACTGTGGTAGAATTACTAGATCTTAACAAGAATATGAGCATTTCGGGTCCTAAACTATGCAATTGAAGTCTAGGGAGTTAGACGAATCTTACTTATACTTGCACTTTTTCATATATAGTGCGAAATATTTTGACCATTTATTGTCTGCTTAAAGCCAAGTTGTCACCACCGATCAAACTCCAGGCGCTTGCATGGTCCTTTGTTGAGTTGCCCGAGTGTCCTTTGGCCGGGACAACTTTATTGGGCGGCCGAATCCGCCCCCTACGACCACCATAAGCAACCGCCGGCGACAACCACCCCTTGGGCAACTTGGCCATATCGAAACCCTCGGATCGGGGACCTACCCCTGGGCATACAGTTTGGCTTGTTATTGGCTTTCAGTGTTGGCACGTTCGATTATTTGTGTCTTAATTAGCGTTTGTTGAGATTTGCTGTTGATGTAATAAACTAATAAGCAACCGCAGCGCGGCGACTGCCCCACCGGCCCCACATGCCCCACCTGGCTGCAGCTAATTGCACTTCAATTGTCGATGTGCCACGGCAAAAGTTTTGTTCAATCTTTTATTGGTTCTGGCTGTGGCAGTGGCTTTGGCTTTGGCCAGCAGTCGAACAGTAGAAGCCGTCAGAATGCTAATTGGCCGGCATGAGCGAACGAGTTTAATAATAATAATTTGGCCAGCTGATTAGCCGTGGAACTTGGCTCGTTTCCACCTATTCTGGCCCATTCACAGCCATTCAGGCCTTGGCTAATTCGTGTATTTGTGGCTGTCAATCTGTCGATAGATTCGAATGTTGATGTGGGCCTGGATGAGAAAGCTTTTCGCCGCAATTACAATTTTATTTTCGGAACCACTTAGCACAAATTGAATCGAATCACACTCGGCTTTTGACCTGGCCTTACGGCCTCCTGCGAAAGGTGACCCGCTTGCAGGTGGTGTCTTCCATGGGGCAGCATTAATTCCGATCCCATTAAGTGCTCAATCAAACGGGAGCTCATTAAACGCAAGAAATGCACTTTGAATGGCGGCAATCACCCATTGATTAGCCCGCTTGCGGTGCACCACCGTTATGGAAATCGCAGTTGCCGGCCACATTAGAGCGATTAATTATGGTTTTATCTAAACGCACTCATTGCGGCGAGCGGGTCACCGTCACCTCGCAATTACACAAATGAGCTCGATCCGCTCGATCTGCCGCTTGTCACCAGATCGCTGGCAGGCGTCCCAGCTCCACAGCACAGCACGTGTTAAGTGGCGCTTTAACTGCACTTAATTTAGATGAAATTGGACGCAATCAGCGGCGGACGGGATATGAAAGCTAGCTGGCTGGCACTGACCCGTGCTCCGATGGTGGTCAGCACTTGCCCACTCAGCGCTTCCTTCCGCTGCAGTGCAGGAACCTTCCATCCTCCTGGCCAGGGCCCAATCAATGCAAATCAAGGTAGCAATCGATGGAAATTAGCGCGCGACAACAAAGTCAACACTCGGAAGTGGCCACTCATCGATCGGGATGAGGCCCTTGGCCCTCTTCCAGGGCAGCTTGCCACCTTGGATAGAGGTTCCATTTTTCACATTTTTGCTGGTATACTTTGAATTCTTAAAAGGCTCATTCTACCACCTATTTATATTTCAGCTTGTTGTTGTTTGTATAGTATTATTTTGAGTTTTTTGGTAGCGAACTATTAACATTTTATCTTATACATATGTTATTTGATGTTAGAATTTTCCTCGAATATTCAATATTGAAAACAGAAGTATCTAAGCATACGTATCAACATTTTCGCATGGTGTTCAATCACTGTGCATTGCCTACTAATTTACATGCGGCAAGGCCACAAAGCAGATGGATGATATCTTCATTGGCCCATCGCCAATCTTCAGTTGCCCATCCGGTCCGAGGACTTCCTGACGACAGGCGAGGCAGCACTTGCACTAACGATTTTTAATTAATATTTTAACTAACTATTAATAGCTGTGGCTTCCGGCGCTCCCCCAACTGCCCACTCCTCACTTCTTGATGGAGCGGAGGATGAAGCCGCGGACACGATGGACGCTGGTGTAGACGCCGGGATACTGGGCGTTGGCGCAGCCCAGTCCCCAGGAGACGATGCCGCAGAGCTGGTTCTTGAAGATCACCCCGCCGCCCGAGTCGCCGGAGCAGCTGTCTTTGCCCGCAGTGCGGGCGCAGAAGGTGGAGGCGGTGAGCGTGTCCCTTCCCTGGTAGGCCCTCTGGCACACCTTCTTGCGGATCAGCTGGATGCGCACCGTGCGCAGCTGGTTGGAGGGGCTGGAGTTGCCGTAGCGAGTGGTACCCCAGCCGGAGACGCGCATGTAGTCACCGGGGTTCCACTGCACCTGGCAGAGGGGAATGGTGGTGATGCCACTGCCGGTCAAGGCACTCTGCAGCCTGATGACGCCCACGTCCCAGTTGAGGCTGGAGCTGCTGAAGCCCTTTGGAATGAAGTACCTGGCCACGCGTCTCACGACGCCCGACTGGCTGAGCTGGCTCACTCCGCCCTGGACGGTTATGCGGCCCGCCTGGTAGCCTTTGAGGCAGTGGGCCGCCGTGACCACGTGCCTGCTGGTCACGAGGGAGCCGCCGCAGTAAAAGGTTCCGTCGTAGCGCAGGTTCACCACAAAGCCACCCACGGCGGAGAGCGTGGTGGTGGTGCCGCCCACGATCCTGGGCTGGATCTGGCCGCTGGCCAGGCCAAGGAGGAGCTGGGTTAGCTGGAGAAGAAACAGAGGGCGCCACATGATGGTGGCAACTGAGTGGGCCAGTGATTGAGATATGTGCTTTTATCAGCGAAGGAACTACTATCAGCTGGCTAGGAGTTTCAGCTGTGCAAACAAGGTGTGCGGATTGACTTTCACGGTCACTTCACATGACGCAGAATATCTAGACTGGGCTGGGTCAACATCGCAGAGATCTTCAGGGTAGACCTTGTGGAGATCACGAAAACACATATTGAGGGTTAAGTTTGTGTAGTTTAGTTTTGGGTAGGCAATAAATAGGTATAAATATGGGGAACATTTACTTTATTTTATAGATTTGAGGGGTTTGAGAAAGTATCTTACGACGGCAGTATTTCTTATTTTTTATTGTTAAATGACACTGAAGATACTACGGAACAGGAACCATTAATATCACCAATTTTTTAATAAAAAGTGCGATTCAACATGGCCTGCCAGAGCTTTCCAGCCTCCACCAGCAGGTAAATAGCCAAAGTTCAGCCTTGTTGTGAGTCATAATTCGGGGCGGGATTGGCTGCAGATCTCTGTCGGCGGATAAGAACTTCGTGCCCAGAGTCAAAGTCAATGGGAAAACAAGAAGAGAAGAAATTGGCAGGGCGGAATGGCAGTGCCTTTGGGTTCGTTTTGGCTAAAGCAGCTCATTCCGAGGCGCGGAAGGGAAACCCAACTTGGCATGCGGGATCGATGTGCGCTGGCTACCATATTGGGTTGGAGGAAGGCTGGATCCGAAGCCTCCTGGGTATGGGTATGGCTATGGGTTTGGGTCTTGGACCTTAGCCTGGCCTGGGCTACACCTACTGGCGGACGCCGACCTTATCGCACCCATTAATCTGGAGGCCGGGGAAGAAATGAGCAATAACGAACCAAATGAGCCAAGGCAAGATGGTGGATGTCCCCGCTCCAGCTCCCTGCTCCCTGCTCCTTGCTCCTGCCACTGGAAACTGGCAACATGGCGGAGGACGGAGCAAGACCTAATGAAAAGCAAAAGCAACCCTCGGGAGGGAGCGGTGAGTTAAATATTATGACCGGCTCTGAAAACGCCCGCTAAAGCTGGGTTCCTGCAGCACGGCTTGCCCCATACGCAGCCGACGAAACAGAAAAAAAAAACACGAAAGTAAAATAAAACGAGAGAAAAAATATGAATTTTTTACGATCTCAAGTCATGCAAAAAGCGAAGCGAATCAGAACGCGGTGCGCATTGGACGTGAGTGGCGAATGCTTCGTGCGGGGCTATGATGGCGGCCATGGTGGGTTAACGTCATCCGGAGTGCGGTCCCCCTGCCCGCATCCCTTGGCCAGCCCACGATTTGGGCTTTGCACTCCTTTTTCTTGTGCGCACACACCGCCCGAGATAAGAATGTTTTTCACTTTTTGTACTTTTGCGCTTTGTAATGTGTATTTGGCTCGTATTCCGTGATGGCGAACATCATGGAGCATGGAACCTCTGGCGGAAATGTTTGACAGACACGTAATGCCCTCGCCACAGTCATAAATTTTCTATTCTTTGCATACGTTCTGTGTTCGCCCCGCGCAGCCATCTCCATCTCCATCTCCGGTATCGAACGATTTTCCCCAGCTGTTTTCGGATTCGGAAAACCGCAGCTGAAGAAACTGCCGATGGAATTTTATAATGAACATTCAGTGGGCCTGACATTTGCGCTGCCAAAGTGCAGTTAGGGAATAATTGTTACTCTAAAAAACAGCAGCGAAACCCGTAACTAAGCCCCGAGAGGGGCAGTAGTAGAAATGAGGAACCCCACCTCACAATGGAGGAGGATCCCACTGTTCGCAAGGGGAGCACTTTGCAACAAAGTGACGAGAAAGGTCGCAACATCAAAAAGGAGCAATCATGGCACATTTCTGTAGTGAGTGGGAAAGGGCATTCAGGTGTTTAACGCACTCTACGCGAAATATACAATTTTGTGTATATGCAATTCAAAAAAATGGCTTAAAATATTAGCAAAGCTCAATGTCGATGACTAATACCTGAACTTCATTCCTACGTCTCATAGCAAAATGTTGGAGTGGAAGTAGACTGGTACAGCAGAACAATTGAATTTGTAAATGAAGCTCCAAGAGGCTTCCTCGATGCACTAATCAAAACCTCAGCCCACATTAATTGCTTCCATGCGGAGTGCTAATGCATATCTTATCACCAGAAGCCCTCACAACTTGTGCCCCAACTACAGCAAACCAAGCCCAAAAAACTTTAGGGACCCCAGCGGCTTTTTTTGCGAGAGAGCTGTGGCGGGTAAGATGGCTGACGACACTCATACGCCCCGTTTTCGCTGCAGCAACCACAATGGCAGCCAAACGAGCGCGGCAGCCTCGAAAACCGCTTCAGTTGCGTCGGGCCAAAAAAGAGGCACAACAAGCAGCTCAACAGTGCAAACGCGGGCACCGACCAACAACCATGACACCGAGTCAGGAGTTGGGGGAGTTGGAGCTGCAGTTGGAGCTGGAGCTGGAGCTGGAGTTGGCCGAACGAGGGAAAAGGGGCGGAGGGTCTGGCATATTCGTGCGCAATTTCGCGTTTGACGAAACATATAATCTTCGCACATTTCTATGGAAATGAATGGATTGGTGAATGCCTTGCTGGATGCATTGATAGATGCAGGCTCGGGATTGATGGATATATGGCTGGTTGGATAAATTGGGTTGGTATTGGTTTTCCAGCTGCGCCCCAACAAGACGACCATCAAAGAGATGGGTAGAACTGCAAAAATGGGAAAAAAGTGCAGAAATAGGTGGCACATTTCTTTGCCAGCTGCAGCAACGTTGCAGTTTCTCCCGCCGTCGCTGCATGCAAATGGGTATCCCCTGCTCCACCTCCGTGGGGGCCACACCCTCCTTGAAATCTCATTCTCCCATTCTGCAAGAGGCAGGCGCCCCAACGTCGCTGTTTTTGATTTTTCCAGTCGTGTTCTACTTACGGAGTGTGTGTGTGTGCATTTCGTGTGTTTTTCTGCTCTGCGCCTATGCAAATATGCAATTAAGTCGGCCTGGCCCGACTCTTGCCATCGAACGGCATGTTTGCTGCCATCTAACATGGCATTCCGTCAGCAAACAGACGAGCCATCGACATCGGCATCGGAATCGAAATCAGCAACAGAATCTGAGTCTGAAGCACAGCCTGAATCCGAATCCGAATCCCTGGCTCCATCCGTACGCTCATCGTCGCCAACTTGCCAAAGTTGGCACTGCGAGTCGGGCTGGAGACGGATGTGGAAGTGGGAGGGACAAGTGGACGAGTAGATGGCCATCATGCGATTGGGCTAATAGTTGGGTCATGTATGAGTCAAGTGCGGACTGTGGCGTCGAAAATGGCTGGGGCGGATAGATAAGAGCACGTCTTGATTATACGGTCATATCAATAGATAAAAATGCCTCGAATTTGCATTTTATATTGAAGTGGGCGTATACTTGATGCACTTTGGCGGGCTTTGTGTATACTTAATATTCTGGGACCCTCTAACGATTTCTGGCTAATACGAAATTTGCATCAGGTATGCAGGCAGCAAAATGCCGCAAGGCAAAGAAATCGCAAAAAGAAAACAATGCTGAGTGCTTACAAAACGCTAAGCCGCAGAGGAGAAAGAGGAGGAGAAAGAAGATGAGGAGGAGGAGAAGGAGGAAGGTAGCGAGATGCCGCAACGAAAACAGAAACAAAAAACAAAAATGCAGCAGCGAAATTCCGATGAAAGCGCTGCTGCATCTTCCGTCCCTGCTCCGCGCACGCCCTCTCTCGCTTACTCCCTTCGGGCCGCGCCTGTCTGTGTGTGTGTGTGTGTGCAGTGGCGACGCCATGTTGCGTGTAGTACGCGTGCAGAGGAACATATGTGTGAGTTCGCATGCACATGGCTCGCAGTTACCTGTACGTGTGTGGCACGTAACGCATTCGGATTTCGCATTATGGCCGACGCGAATGCTTGTGGCCACATACACGCGCACCATGTGGCCATGGCTCTCGTCTTTGACTTGGCTTAACTTCCACTTCCAGCCACCCAAACCCAGACACTCGCAGAAAAAAAGGTTAGACAATGCGATTGATTTCAGACAAAAGCTTGGGACTGAATTTAACTCAACTTATCATTTGAAACATTTTATTGCTGGTGTTATTGTAGATACATTGAAATGGAGCATACCATGACAGAAGAGCGGTAAGAACGAACCCGAACAACTCACTTGGCTGGCTTGGCGGTGAAAATGCATCCGGATCGAAAGGCGGCGGAGTTTCAGCTGGAAGAGAAACCCCTCAGGGGGCGGTGAGCTGGGTGCAACATAGTCCCACAAATTGGATTAGCTGCAGCGAGGTGCTGAGTTTATGGGTTCCTGAGCCTACGCAAAAGCCCCACAAAGATTGTGATTAATAAAGCTAATTTCGAGGCTCTCAGGCTTTTGAACTATTCCAAATTAGCTGGCATGAAATTTTCAATTAATTTTTAAATTTCAATTTATAAATTGAACCAGCAGCTGTCGACTGAAGCTGCGAGTAACGGCCGCCACTGAAAGTGTGATGAGAAATTTCGTAATGACTTCTTAGCCCCGTGAGTCCATAATAAGTGCAATTAGGCCATTGATGGTCGCGCCAGCTCCACAGCCACTCCGGAGCACTCCGCTCCGCAGACGGATGTGGAGGTGCGTCCGAGGTGGGAATGGGTGCACTGGAGTGGAGTGCCTGGACCCCAGCGGAGTGGTCGTGTCGGATCCCAACGCTCCTGCAACTGTCGCCTCGCCTCGTTAGCCGGCCAGCAAATTTGCACCGTCTAACATGGCCGGTCGCCATGTTTAATCAAATACGTGACTTGATTTCAACTCGGGCGCCAGTCCGCCACAGATGCAAACCGCTTTTCCACGTTTAAGGCCTAAAGAGTTTCCGCCAGATGGCACGTTGGTGCGTAGCAAATGGGTTAGGCGACAGGAGTCCTGGGGAACACATATGTATCTTCAAAGTTGCAATGGAAGTGAAAATATATCAGCTAAAATCCAATTGGTTATCAATCCAGAAGTAAAATGGTAGTGATAGCCACTGTCAGGAGTGGCATATGTAGGCAGATGTTTAGTCATATGTTTTAATTTTAGCGAATATTGTTGTAAATATTATATAATTAGAAATTGGCCGACAAGGGTTGAGCTAATTACAAGGTTAAGGTCTTCAGATTTCGGTTCTCGACAAGTGCGTGGATGTTTTGGCGGATCCCATGGACAAATGGCTCGGGTTAACCTGTTCCGCATTTCAACAAGTCAATCACTTGGCCGACTCTTCGGTGATCCCAGTCTGAGGTTCGATCTCTGCGTATTCGACACGATAATATGCCTGGTTCCGACAACAAGCCAGTCTCCACTCTCCGCTGAAAGTAATAATAATAATATGTGCTGTTCAACAACAACATAATTGCAAATTGGCCCGAAAATAAAAACAACAAAGCAGCAAAATAAAAAATCAAAACCGAGCCACAGAAACACGATAATTTAATGTTTGCCAAATGGGTGAACGGGACACACACACACACACACACACAGATACGAGACACTCACACACTCGCAGCGGCGAGCCGAAAAAGTAAATTATAGACTGTCTGGTGACCTTGAAAGTGAAATGCTCCAATCGCTCTGGCGGGGGTAGATCGCTGAATGGCAGTCGGGGACTCACTGTATCGGAAAGGTGCCAGGAGTTGGTGCCCAGAAATTAGTTACTCTGCGACCGGAGTGCCCGCTCTAATTGCGTAATTGACTGATCCGACACAACGGCGAACAAAATGCAAACAATTGACAGACACTCAGCTACACATTGGGAGCAAAAACACAGGGAGCAGCACCGGTCCACTGAGAGAAGAGACGATGTGATTGATTATTTTGCAGTGATATCACATATGTCTGTTGACTGAAAGTAGTAGCTGCTCCATTCTACTTTCTAGATACTTTTGTCACGTTCACTTTTCTGAATTAAAAAACAAAATACACAACAATTTCCAATCTTTTTTCCTGTGTACTAGTCCAGCTTAGGGCTGCGACAATCGGACCCAGAAGATTGAATCCCAGCAGGGAGGCGGGGAATCGGGGAGGGAAGGGGACAGGACAAAAGGTCCTTCTAGGGTTACGCAGTTGCTGCGCATGTATCTTGCAGATACGCGGATACACATTCTACTCTCATGAGCCGCTGCACCTTCGCCACTCACTGTTTTTTACTTTTATGCAATTGTTCGGCTCCTCTCTCGCTTTTTCCCGCCCGGCTTTTTGTTTAAAACATTCGAATGGGCGTGAACCGAAAATACTGCCGCTGCTTTCTTCTCGAGTTTTATATTTTTTGTGTTGCTGCCGAGCTGATTTCCGGCGCGTTTTGGATTACACAATGCAAGCAGCAGCGGCAGCGAGCGAAAGGTGAGCGGAATTTACTTGTTTTTGTGCCCGGCCTGCAGAGGAGTACCCTGGACTGGCCTGGAGATGGAGTAGATGCCAGGCAAGGAGGCAGGCAGGCGGGCGAGTGGCAAGTTCCGCCCAGCGCCGTGGTGCGCGATTCCTGTGCCGCCGTCTTGAGAATCCAATTTGAATTGTCAATGCCCGGACTGCGACTCCCGGAAGCCGCTGGAAACAAAGCCTTGAACTTGTGGCACTGCCACATTTGTTGCGCCCTTTCGAGAGCTGCCTTCAAGGGTGCTTGCCACTGGTTACCCCTTGCCGGGCCACAGCTCTCCTCCTCCTGCTCGTCGTGCTCAGGCCGATTCCTCCCCCGGTTCCTGCCCGCCCCAACTCGATCGTCTGCTCGGATTGTCAACTCACTCCCTGGGTGCTCCTTGCCATTACAATTGGTTTACAGTTGGAACTCGCATCTGGCGGAGGACCTAACGGAGCTGAGCAGCTGCAGGATACAAGCAGTTAGATCTCGAGAGCACTTCTCGAAATGGTTACATAAAAGAGGTGACCTTCGGGCGATTAGTATCGAGCATTTAGTACATTTAATTTTCCAATCATAGCCACATCTGACCTTGCCAATCACAATCGCAGTATCTTCAGTCACTCGAAATCGCTGCTTGGTAGAGTCACGTCTTCTTTCTGGCCACACAAAAGCTCAAGTGAAATCGAAAAACCTATTAATGTTTCCAGGAAACCGGGAGGGCGTGGAGAATTCGATTAGAGCGTCTGTCACAGAAACGATCAGCTCAGAACCCAGAAAGCCAGAAACCCAGTCCAAGTCCACGAAAGGTGAGAGATGAGCATAGCACAGCGGGGCCAGTTCAGGTGAAATTAATCAAATCTAAGCCGGGCCAAAGCTCAAACCCATTCACACATCGGCTGTGGGCACTAGCGGGTTAATCTGCGCCGAATCAATGAAATGCCGGCTGTGTGTGGCGCGGCTCCAGCGTCCGCCAAACAATGAAAGTGGCAATTAACCAGAAGCCGAGCATTAAATTACAAAATGCGATCGCAGCAACAGGTTGCCGATCGCCCGATCGCCATCAATAGATAGTTGTAATAATAATAAAACAACGGCAGCAACACAACAACCGCTCAATGGGCTTGACCACGGGGACCTGGATGTCGAGTGGATGGGAATGTGGAGCTGCCACTGCCACTGCCACTGGCACTGGACTGGTTCTGGCCTGCTCCAGCAGGCACTCTCTTTCTTCGGTCTTTAATCGATTTCTGAGCCCCCGGCCTCAGCCTCTTCCACTCTTCCATTCCTCCAACTGCAATTAGATAGGCTTGCTGCACTCTCCGTGGGAGATTGCAGCTTGCGGTTCGGGACCTTCCCTTTAACCCTCGAGTGCCCGAGATCCGCATCTCGGCAGATCCCCGGATTCCAGCTCGGCTGCCCGCTGCGCCAATGCATATTGATCGAAAATTAAAAATTGATCTATTACGAGTTACGAGTCTCAAAGTGCGACATCGATAATCCGCTGCAAAAGTGCACATGGTCGTGGAACAAAGGACGCAAGTAGGCCCGATCCGCTCGTGGGCGTGGTCGGTGCACCCTAGCCCAGATGCATTCGCATTATCCGATCTGTGTGTTTAGAGTGCGCCCGGCAGGGGGCGCCTCACACCTCTGTAATCCCTTGCTCCGTTTGATTGACAGTCGGCGACACCTCTTATTTACGACCGTCGCTGTTGTTTGTTACTGCATTTTTAATGATATCACGTAGTTTAATTTACTCGCGCTGCTCAGTTTTTCTTCTGGCTGCGAAATGCGAAAAGTTTTCATTTCAAACACATCACATGGCAAACGCTACTTCCTTCCTGTCCGTTAAAGAGACGAGTGTCGGCGAGGGGGGTCGGATGATGAGCCAGCATTCAATGGATTTGCTCATTATTGTTTGCACAAACTTTTGCGGTCAACCCATTGGCCAGGGGTCGGAGGTCATTGCGGGCGACATGGATACGAACGAAGTGTCATTGATAGCGAGTGCGGTTGGGCAATGCCATTTAATGGGGATATCAAATCGGATGGCCAACCAGTTTCAGCTTTAATGCGGATTAGTATTTTAATGGGCCAACAGCATTTGATGCTTGTAGCTCTATTAGCCTCTCAAACCTACATGATTCTCAACTATCTATTTATTATCTACAGCTTAATCATAGCCCAATGAAATATTTAAATGGGCACCATATTTTCCAAGCCAACCCCTTGCTTTCGTTGTGAATCAAGGGCTTAGTTTAGATGTCAACCCCTAACGTGCTAAGATATGCAAGCACTTCGATTTGATTTGTCAACTACTCTGGGGCTCTGGGGCTCTGAGTTCCGAGCGGCTGAGTGACCTGAGGTTCAAGTTGTTTGCATGAGCCACATCTTGATTAGCCCAAACACTCTCGGAACAAGTGAATTCACATACGACTACACACTGTACCGCTCCAGTGGTTGTTGCCCACCGCTTGTGGTAATCGAATTGTTTCAGCGCCGCTCGGCAGTTGTCCACAAATCGAGTCAATTTAATTGACCTCCAGAGGTCAAGCTGTTCCCTTTTGTTGCTGCTGCTAGTCCGCCAGAGGGTGGGGAGGGCACCCCCATGGGACGCTTACGCTTTCTTTCTTCCGTCGGATTCCCAGTCTTTGTGGGGAGTGTGGGATCCGCAGCAGCACCAAGCTGTAGTGTGCAAAGCGAGCGAGCTCCTTCCCTGTTAATGGATTTAATTGAATTTGGCTTGTTGCTGCGTTTTATTTGTCTTAATTGTCTGCGAAATAATCATAAATCAGTTTTGTGAGCCTCGCGGAGACGGGACAGGCCCAGTCGCAGCTCCCCACCCACCCAAAGGCGAGCCAGCACTTGGGTCAATCAATTTATGACATATCCCCAGCTCAGCTCGTTCCAGACCATAACTCGACCGATCTCAAGCCGAGCGGATGATGCGGCACTTTCGAGCTGGGAACCTGGGAACTGCTGCTTCATCCGCCTCCTCCGCCCAGTACCTCCACCGAGTGGCATTGTTTCGCGGGCAGCTCCTTTGTCTCCAGCTTGGGCCTCCGCGGGCAGGGGTCACCCACAATTGGAGAGCATTTCAAACATTTCCATGCGGGCTGGCCCGAGATTTAGTTAATTTAGCATAGCAGATCTGCAGATCCCCGGATACCCGGATCCCCTGATCTAGCTCGTCGGCTGTTCTCCTCCGTTGGCCAGCGCGTTGCTGCGGTTCGAATCAAAGCCAGCCGAGGCCAGCTTCCTGACCATGTTGACAACTAAATAACACGTTAATGTGTTTATTGCGTATGCTACAATGTCCCCAGAGTCTGGCTGAAGCCTCAGCTGGGACTCAGATGGAGATGGAGCTGCACTGTGGATAGAGCTGGAGCTGTCGACTTGGACTTGGACTGTGTTAGGTGTCGCGGCCAACACATTCGATCTGGCCTGCTCTTGATCCGCACAGCTCATGGCTTTCGCATTAAACATGAGGCTGTGCTGGCCAAGTGAATCGCAGCCGGGGACACAAAACGCGTTTCACGCCTGGCCAGAAGCTTGGGAAAGCTGGTTGCACTTGGGCTGCTCCTTAACATTTATTTATGTATTTATGAAAACGTCATGCGATCACTCGGATCAGCGGTAATCGTATGCTGCGCTGCTGAATGCCCACTGCCTTAATACCCCTGTCTCGCCCCCGAATGTCAAACCATAAATAAAAGATTAGCCTTTGCGGAATTAACATTTTGCCAGTTGTCCGCATTTAAAATGTGTCGCAATAAAATTCTGAATTATTGCACCAGATATTGGGGGAATCGGCGGATGCAAGCAGCTGAAATCAGGGCGGTCAGAAAGGGGGAAACTCTTCTTGAGGATTATATATCCAAAACTGGATAATCCTTCTAAAACACTTCCCAGCTTTCAATGAACATAGCCAGATCCAGAGCACACTTAGTCCATTGCAAGTGTCCTTCTGTTTAAAATACACAAAACAGTTATGTATCTTACCCCAAGAACATGGGCATGCGAACTTTTTAGCAATTAGATCTGCATTAGGAGGTGTTTCCTCCCGCCGCCGCCCTCGTAGTTCCGACGGGCAGCTGCTGCTGAGTTTCCCTTCCGCCAAGTGGGCCAGATCAAACGACGCTTGTCACGTGCCTCACGTGCCACGCCCACCGGCTGATTAAATTAGCGGATTTGTGCGCCTCGGCGGCAATCGACAGCGGTACATATCTAGGCACGGAGGAGGTAAAAAGCGAGCTACCCGTAATTGCCAGTTTCGGATTTCGGTGTTTAGTGTTCAGTTTTCAGTTGTTATTTTCCGTTTCGGAGCTGAGCGCAGGCGCAGCTGAAACGCTCACCGCCCTGATCCCCCCATCCACCCTCTCCCGCGAGGACCGTGATATGACCGGGTCTCGTTACACAAGCCAAGTCTGTTACAAATGTCAGGCGACCTTATGCATGGCGGGTCTGATGTTCGCCGCCAAATGTCGGCAAGTCGGAGTGCGAGAGAGCAAATTAATTCATTTTCAACACCTATTTTGACAGTTCATAAAATACATTTGTCATAAAATCGGCCAGAGACAGCGACTTCTGCTTGGCCGGTCGTTACCGACCTGGCCAAGATTTATGTGGCTCATTGGAAATGCGATTCAAGAAGGGCAGCCTGCCTGCCACGTCAAATTTGTCCCTTTTTCGCCGGACCTTCGCCTCTCTTTTTTCGGTCCAGTTGCTTGGAGCAGTGAGACGGATCCGGAGGCCCCTAAAGCGAGTTGCAAAAATCTTAACAAAGTTATTTTAGCAAACGGTACGACAAAAAATGTCATGTCCCTAAACATTGCAACAGACCAGCGGGCATCCTGCGATCCCATCCCCGGTGACCATCCCCGATGAACTGGCCCAACTGACTACTGACCACTGCTCTGCAATCGATATGCGTGCAGATGCTCCACTTTGATCAGGTCATCAGCGACACATCGTTCATCATTCCAAGCGGACGGTGCGCAGGAATGCAGCAGCTCTGGAGGCTGGGGAAGGGAAAGGGCCTGAGGAGCAGAAAGGATGGAAGGCGAAGAGCAGGAGCTGAGGATGCATACTGGCTATGCATGACCAGTAGCCGAGTTCAAGACAATGGGCCACAGCCATGAAAGGAACGCTTTTCAAGTTTTACGCCAAAGACCCAATGTCTGGGGTTTGGGCTTCGGCTTGGCTTGGCTTGGCTTGGACTTGGACTTGGTCCTGGACTTGAGCTACAGCTGAAACCGAAGCCGGGAGCTGGGAGCTGGGAGCTGGGAGCGGAGCTGGATGAGGATGAGGATCCCAGGGCCAGGGCCGCGACTTTGACGGATGAATTTCACAAATAACTTCAACTGCTTCTGCAGTGCAGCTCTGCCGTTTTTTATTTCGCTGCTGCTGCCTGCGTTATTTATTGTACGAGTATTTGGACGCAAAGCTACACTGTGCAAAAATCGTGCTCCAAATTTGGGAAGAAGGCAAATATTTATTTCAGAAATAAAATCACATAAATGCCTGCTTTCCTGTGTAGTTCAAAGTCGTTTCCCAAAAATGCTGGCCATCCTGCTTAGTCCCATGGCAATTTTTCGCACAGTGTACCTATTTTTGAGCTGAGCCAGGAGCTGCAGTCCGCAGCGTTGACACAAAACCTTGTTGAGTTTCGGAACGCAGGCCAGCGAATGACAGCAACAACGTTGGATGTCCCCGATGTGTCTAAGTTTGGTATGCGTCATTTTTACAAGGAAATTCCTCTGACTTTGTGGCTCTGAGCCCGAGTCCGACTCTGAGTGGGACTCCCTGGACGGGAGCAGTCTGGTCCTGCTGCTAATTTATGTAAACACGCTAAGTACAGTCCTAGCTGCACTTTGCTCCCGTCCACTGCCCCCTCAATTAGAACCCACTGAGCACGCGGACCCGCGAATTCCGGCTGCAGTTTTAAATTGAAATCGCAAAAAGCGCTCACAAATGCAAAATTCTCCGCGAGCTGGCATTCCTTTGGCCGGCCATTGTCTTTTGTTGGCCGGGTCGAAAAGGTGTTGATTTAATGAGGCCCAGGCAGGCCAGGCAAGCGCGGAGCCCAGTTCCTGGGCCCATCGTTCCCTGCGAGGTCTGAGTGAATCCTCAGTTTTGAATCCGAAATCCAGCGGTGATTGACATGGCCTGGGATATGCTGGAACTCAGGAACTCTGGAACCCGCGCCGACAGTTCTTATGTTCGGCAGGAGTCTCGTTTCGTCGGCTAATTAATTGGCAGCAAATGAAACACTTGGACAGTTGAAAGGGAGGCGTGTAAATCCGTGTTTTCCTCACTTCGGAGGCATATAGCGAACGGATCTGCATCCCTCGGAACGATGTCGCTTCGAGGACATAATGGAACCATTCATCCAGCCCGTAAAAGCCCGCCCGTTTCAAGCATATCCTGTTGCGTTCTTTCATGATTAATGGAACAGATTTTCCAGCTTCCTTCCGCCCTCCACGCAGACACACAGATACACTCACCGGCGCACACAGAGACACAGTTGCCACTTAACTTTTTCAAGTGTAATGCATTAATGTGCCGCCGTCGTCCTGTCCCGCATCCTGCAGCCGCACCCCCCTTCATTCCAATCCTGAAAGGACAGCCAATGTCCCTGGAAGTGGCCCTCAACTCGAACAAAGTGCGGTTGTTTTATATTTAAATTTTCTTTATTTTTATTGGGGCTTTGCGCTTTTTTCTGCTGTTTGATTTGATTTAAAAATTACATTAGTTGCTAAAATTTAAATGGGGAGGGGAGTCGCTAGGCTCTTCTGTGATTTGTGTTGCCATTTTCTAGATTACAACTAATTAATTAAATGCTAGCACATAAGGTTTGTTTATGCATTTCTCATTAATTTGATTTCGTTCGAATTTGCCATGTGTTTACTTTATTGTTTTGTTTACATTGCAATCGCGCACTCAGACAGACACTCACTCATCCACTCGAATATATTCATCGATTCATAAATTCAACCACGCACTCACTCGCACTTTAGTCGGTAAACTATCAATTATTTCCTTTAGCTCTTGCTGTGGTTAAATTAAACTAGGGTGAAACACACGCACTAATTACCACTTAAACTAGATTATGTTAATCCATAATTGCAGCTACAGCAAGCTCAGCAGCGAGTCGAATTTCGAGTCTGAATCTGAATCTGAATCTGAATTCGCCTTGATTCGATTGTTTAAATGGGATCCCTTGACATTTGATGCACACATTTGATTCTGCATGCGGCCTATACAAAATGTACACTTGAAGCAATTAGTTAACGCCCAACAGGTTGGTAAATAAGATTATATTGCACAATAAAGAACGAAACCGGGCTCCTCTTCTGGGTGCAGGTAAATTAAAATACAAAAAAATTAAGGGGCATTTATGGATTAGGAGGACTTTTCCTTTTGCATTTGAGATCTGATTTTACTGATTTCTGTTGCTCGTTCTTTTGCCTTTTTTCGACTCTTCTACTCAAGAACAAATCACTCGAAAGAAACTCTAAGATCAACAGCTGATTTCCATTTGTTTGATTTCATTTATTTACGATGTACTCTTTACGATTTATACTTTGTTGTTGCTCACTACATATAGTTACGTTCATATAGATAGGTTTATACATAGTTAATTTGCTAAATTAAACAAAATTAAAGGACACGTTTCATACTCTCTCCTTGCTTCTGTGATTGAGGAATGTTCTCTGCTTTAAGTATTTTTTCTTTTCTTTTTGTGTTGTTTGTGTGTGTGTGTTTTTGTTTTCTTCTTAGCTAGACTACATTTTAGAACGACTTTATTCACGTTGGTAAACATATTTATATTACGTTTCAAATGTACAAAACTTGACGCTTAACTTGCCAGTGCTCTCGCTCGCTTCTTTCTCGACATTTCATAGATATTTTACAGGTTGCTATCATGGTTGTTTATTGTTTATTGGCTAAGATATCGTGTGCTGCACTGCCCCGCCCCCGAAGGCCCTGCCAGCGAGGTCCTGCCGCTGGAGGAGGTGCTGGGCCTCCGCCTGGGCCTGGTGCTGCTGCTCGAGCTGCTCCAGCTGCAGTTGGTGCCCCAGCTCCTGGCAGGAGTGCTGGTGCAGGGACTGGTGCTGCTGCTCCAGGCTCAGCTGGTGCTGCGTCCAGGCAGCCGAGGGCAGCTGGTTCGGATGCTGTTAGACCGCCGGCCAAACACTGTGTGCGAAACGGATCAAGGGAAATGGGGTTAGCGGGGTTAGGAGACTTCGAAAGGGGAATGAGGGCTGGAGCTGGTGGTAAACGGTCTGGTCTGATTCATCGTTTACAGCCAACTGGGTATATCGGGCTGGAAACTCACGTCACTAGTGATGGATTCGTCTCGGGCTGGTACCAGTACTGGGGCACATAGCCACCCATCTGGGGCGGCGGGTTGTGGTGGTGCGTCTGCGGATGTAGCGTTGCCGCTGGATGAGGTGGTTGTGGCGTCATTTGGGGCGGCGGCTTGTGGTCGATCCAGTGCGGTTTCTGGTCCCACGGCGCTTGCGTCGGCGGACTGAGGCCCGTTGGTGGGAATTCTGTGGGCACAAAGGCAGCTGATGAAGTGGTTTCTTGACGCTGGGCCTCCGCGCAGGCAAACTCACCAGGTGAAAGCTCGGACACGGGTGTACTCGATGGCGTTGGACTGTGTCCGGGAGGTAGATAATGTGAGGGTGAGCCGCTGTTCGAGCCACCGCCGTTATTACCGCCTGTGGAATGGACAAGAGCAAGAGTTGCATTAGTTCCTAATGCCGCCCAGAGGAATCTCCCGTTTGCTAACTCACCACTGTGCATTTGATTGGGGCTGTGCTGGCCGGGATTGGGTCCTCCCCCGCCCAGAGGCATGCCGCTGTTGGTGCCCGGGCCCTGGGCCGCCTTCATCATCTTTTTGTACTTGGAGCGTCTGTTCTGGAACCAGATTTTCACCTGCAAGCAAACGTTGAACTCGATTAGCGTGGGAATCGGCCATAAAGCAATTGATTATCGACTAATGCGACCCGACGGCATCCTTAATCGGGGCAGAACCCCGCTAACAGATTCATTTACAGCTAGAGATACATATACTGTGGAGCGTTGGCAGCTTTTCAAACAGCTTTTCAGTTGAAATTAAGAGTGAACGCTTGTGAAAAGCGGCTGGCAGGAAAATGGCTCTATAAACTATGGATTTTGGCAGCGTGCGACACATATTCGCGTCTTAATCGCGCTGCAGCTCGAGATGTGTTTCATCAGTTGCGAAACCCGTATCTTTGAAGCACTTGAGGCGACGGCAGCCGAAAAGTATCTCGCGGATACTTTCAGTTTTCATTTGGAGCTTGAGCTCCAGCTGCTGGTAGAACTAATTGTGCGCTGAGCTGTGAGTTGTGAGCAGAGAGTTGTGAGTTGTGAGCTGGCGGAGCACTTCACTTTTGAAAGCCCCGCAGCTGAAGCTTCGCTGAATCCCCGGCCGAGTCCGAGTTCGAATCTGAGTCTGACTCAGGCCCCTTTTAAATATAGATACAAGCAGTAACAGCGCGTATCTAATGCTGCTTATGAGTGCGAGTATCTGCGAGTACGAGTATCTGCGCCTGCAATCTTGTACATTGATTCTGCCATGGCGTCCACGTTGAGCTAACATTATGCACATGTACATGTACTCGGCATTATAGATACTGTACCAGCACTAGCTATATAAACTTGCCCGGCCAGACTTGCTCAAGGTCGTTCTTCGCGGTTGGCTGAATTTTTGTAGCGCCGCTGGAGCTCGCTTTTTGTGTTTGGCGAATTTCACTGACTTTGGGCTTTCGGTTATTCGTTTTTGCTCATAAAACAGTCGGAGGAGACTCGGCTTTTATGTGCATTCCACCCATCGATTTCAATTAGCCGATAGCTACCAGAATTGACTGTCCGTTCGGCCTGGGCTATTCGCTCCATTGTCGGATCATTGACATTGGCAGCCCCGAACTGCGGTAGCCGAAATCCACGATTGGATTTCCATTTCATTTTAGTGTTCAATCAAGCGCGAATCGTTATGTCAGGCCGCACAGATCACCTCAGTTGGAGATACTTTCGGCTACTGAAAATTCATCTTTTCACATCTGGGTTGTTCCAAGCAAAGGAAGGAACTGCCCTAGGAAACATTATTTTTCGAGCATACACATTTGTTTAGATGTTACGCAAGGCAGGCCAAGCGAAAAATCTGCGGCAATAGTAAAAAACTGTCGAGGTCTCTAAAAAGTAGACACTTTTTGAAACATTTAATCAAACACTTTTCTATGTCACTTGGCATTCACAGAGCTGAGCAGGTGTCAAAACTAATGGTCAGCAGCCTCTCAATTGTCAGCTTTAGAGCCACGATCCAGCGAGTGTGTATATTTATATAAAAAACGAAATAAATGCTCAAACAAGATAAGCGAAATATCAACTCAACAAGTTCCCCTTTGCGAAGACGAGGGAAAAAAGTTTGCATGATAGTAAAAGTGTCTTTCGAATCCATCGGACGGACAGACTGTCAAATGTCAATCAGCCTTATGCCGTTCGCGTTCTCTCTTGCCCCCGCCCCGAATTTGTACCACTTTCGCATGGACAAATATGGCAAAAACGGCAAGAAATTAGCATGTCACTGTGTCAACTCCACAGCAACCACAACGGATCGAAGCTGCCTGCTCGGCATTATCCTTTTAACCCACTTCGATTCAGATAGTCAGATGGCCAGCATGCGGCAGCAACACTTGCTTGATCACTTCCGCAATATGTCACTTGGCATATAATTCATGCAGTCAAACGCAGAATTGATGGCTAGCCAAGAGTCTGAGTCTGCGCCTTGGTCTGGGATGGCATGGGCTCTGGGGCCTGGGGTTCCGAGGCGGAGGCAGGGGCAGATTACAGATGGGTTTTATGACGACGGCAACGCGCTTCTCCTGCAGCCGCTGCTAGATCTTCACAGCCAAGTGGCTGGTGATGACGGGGCTCCAGATGGAGATGGAGCTCTAAGGAGATCTGAAGCCACCAGGGAGGAGCGCGGAGTAAACGCCACTTGGAGCGGGCTTTCTAATTGCGAGCACTTGCCGTTCGAGCGACAAAAGCCAGTCACAAAGACAGAGACGGAGACGGGGACACCTGTGTGCCCCGGCAAGTGGTAACTGGTTCCGTGGGGCATTGCCAAATGTGTCCCAGGCCCCGGCCAGGCTCTAATTCATTTGACAGTTGAGCATTTAAAACGTGGGAAAAGATAAGCCAATCCGTGGTAACGCCAACCGATCCGTCTATTGATTTGTGTGGGATCCCTGGCTGTACGGTTTTCCGCTTTCCGCGGAAACACTTCACGTCATTGCCGTTTTTCGTACGTATTTTCCCTGATAAATCACGCCGCAACGAGCCGACCGCCCCTTGCCAAGTCATAAACCGGAGGAGCCGCCCTTCCCTCGAGCCCACACCCAAAAACTTACGGCTTTATTAGCAAAGCTGGCTGGGAGATGTGCTAAGTAAATAGAGAGACGGCTCGGACACAGAGGCCTTGGCTTAATGACACCGACACCGCCCCAAAAACGTTCCATGGAATAGAGTCCGATGCTCTCCAGTGGCAGGTGGGCACTGCGAGGTGGTTATGGAGCTTAGCACCCTGGGACCTGTGTCCTCTAACCCCAATCGTTTTTGAATTTTCAGCTTGAGGAGATCTCTTTCAAATCCTATTGTGTAATCTTGTTGTGAGATAATACAAATACGTTACATTATTCGATCCTTAGTATTTAGGTAGCCCAAGTCTAATTATATCCACCTCCGATCTGATAGGGTATCTCAGCTTCTTCCTTTGGCAGCTGGTTGTTGCAAATACATTTCCTCCTCGACCCGCCAACGATGTCTGTCTAAAAAGCAACTAAAATGTTTATGGCTTTCCCCGCCACCAGGGGCAACTGCTGCAACAACAACGATCTGCAGCAACAGCGGCAGCAACAACAAATGGCGAGGCATGAAATGGTCTCAGTTTTGTTGCCACAAATTTATGGCTACCAAACCGAGTTTTCCCCTCATTGTTCTCAGCTTGTTGCTTGTTATGTTCGCTGATGTTGCTGCCGCTTTGGTTTTCATTCATAAATTCCGTGCAACAAGATTTTAGCATTTTTGCAGCACATTTTTGGTGCGAGAAATTTCAATTTGCTGGCCAAAGCGGTTAACATGAAAAACCCCTTTTGGCGGCTTCTTTCAGCGGTGGCTTTGAGTTACGGCCAGGACCGGAGGCATTGTCTTAGCCGTTGATTAATAGCCGCATACGATTACGCGCTTGTTTGGGATTATCGATTTCCGATCGGTATTCGCAGGCGCCAAATCCAAAGGTGGCTAAACTTGCGATTAGCTCGCAAATTGATAACCAAATGGCCCAAACGGGCCATTGCGCATACGCCCTGTGAGTAGCAGTCGCAGCTCAAGATCATCCGGATCACTTTCGTTTTATTTTCGGCTACAACCTGCCTGGCTGTCCACTTTTATGAGCAACAACTTTCCTTTGAGTCGCGCAGCACGCGCCAGCTGACCAAACGGTTTTAATCGCGCTGCAATCGCCAGCAAAACGCGTGCAACCCGCTTGCGCGGCAATTTTTAATTTATGCACAAGGGGAAAATCGTAAAAAAAGCACAGAAACCATAAAAATTTAAATAGGCGATAGAGTAGGAGAGAGAGAGGGTGAGGGAGAGGGAGCGGGACAGGGACAGGTAAAAATCTGAGCTGCGCGAAATAAAATTTTGATTTATGATCTTGTCGCTGAAGTTGTTCGTCAACAGCCGGCGACGGCAAGTAGCGTGTTTGCTGTGGTTGTTGTTGTTGGCCGAAGCTGCTGTACAAGTTTGTTGGCGCAACAAGTGCTTTCGGCCAGTATAACTCACTCGCCGACGGTCGGTCAGTCAGTCATTCATAAAAGCAGTGGCCGCGTGGCACTTTTGATTTTGTTGCCGTTGCTGTGTCTTTATTTTGGTAAGCGCATGTTCGGAGCTGATTTTTATCTCGGGACAGTTAAAAACAAAAAGTAAAAGCCAACAAAACGCATTTAATATATTTCTCACTGGCCGAAGCGATTGCAAATGCGCGATTGAAGCGATTGTTGCTGCCGCAGCGACAACAGCAACTGTTGCGTGTGCTGAACGCAGCCAGTTGGAGCTGGGCCCACCCTCGCGAGCAGCAGAAGATACTGCCCCTTCCCACTGGCGGCCACAGAAACATCAGCATATTTCTTCCTCAACTTCTGCCGCCAAGAAGGCCCAAGCCCCGCGTCCCCCGCCCCGAGGCATGCTCTTTTGACTGCCATGGTTGACGGATTACGCAACTTGCCGGCCGTAGCATTTTCATTTTATTATTGTTATTATAAACTCTCCGCATTGTCGGTGGCGTTTTTCATTGTGCTTGGAAAATTTGAACATTGCATGCGATTGTTTGTTGTTATACGCTCCGCGGCAGCAACAGCAACAGCAGAAACAACAGCACCAACAGCTCAACAAAAAATTTGTTTATAATTTTGAATGCAGCGAGCGGCAGCGGCAGCAACAGCAACAGCAATCGCCGCTAGGCAGGCAATGACTTCGAAACATATACAACAATGCCATGTCGTGGCAAAATATGGGGAAAAAAACGCTACAAAAAGTTTTCTTTTGAAAAGGTTTTTGTGTTTCCCGTGTGGCGGGCCTGCCCTAGAGTCAAGTGTCACGCACACTCCGTGCTCTGTGCTCAATGCTCCATGCTCCATCCCCAGTCGCAGCCTCAACTTTCAGCTCATTAAAGCCAACACCGCATGCTAAAGTCAGTTCAAGTTCGCTGCCTAAGTCTTTCGTTCTTGTTAGCAAGGAGAGCGAGCCGCGGAAAGGGACGGCTATAGCGCTTGCAATGGATGGATGGGGCAGAGCAAACAGAAATCTTCGCCGTTGCGAAGACGTGCAACCAAAGTGATTTCCAAATAAAACCGTTGCGGGCTGTTTTGGGCAACGCCTTCCCGAAAAAACGAAATCCGAAAACAGTAGAAAGGAAAGCGGCAGCAACAGAGTTTCAACAAAAAGCGCTCCCAGGCTTCAAGGCCAACAACGCAACAACGCCTTGAATCCGCTCCCCTGCTCCAGCTCTGGACGCAGTTCGGACCCGGCTCCATGGAGCAAGATCGCTGCCAGCAAATGAACGCAAGTTAACACCGGCCGATCCGGTCCAGTCCAGGCCCAGACAAATTGAAAGCAAATCGATGCCCGTTCAAAGTTGAAACACGTGGCCGCAGTGCAGCGGGGCAGCAACGCAACTCTGACCCCGTGGCAACTTGTGAACTTGTGGCAGCTTGTTGGTGGCACGCACGTGGGGCGGCTACCGCAGCCCACTGCATTGCAGACAAATTAATTTGCTATTAATTCCACGCTCATCGGAGCTACTGCTGCTGCTCCAGCCGCATTTCAAAGTTCACTGAGCCCCAGTGGAGCCCAGTGGACATTGGGATGCAAAGTATGCGGTCGACTGACCATTTTTGGGTCACCGCCAGTGCCGGTGCCAGTGCGCTTTTCCCTCGGGGGCCGCGCACGTTGTCCCAGCTATGCCATTGATCTTTATCAATGGAGCCGGAGAAGGAGTTGCACGCCGATAGAGTCGCCAGTGCCATGAATGAAGCTCTCGGCGATCCCGGCTAGATTCATTAATTTATGCATATATAGGCAGTGCGGTGCGTAAAAAGTGAATGAGATGAGCGAAACCAGAAGGCACAAGACGCAGACCAGGCACCGAGCTCCTGGCCAGTTATGAGCTGCGCCAGCGGTGGCAAGCCCCTGCTTAATAAACAATAAATATGCAATTAAGCAAGGCCAGACGAGAGAGCTGTTTATATAAGATGCTCCCTCCGTTCTATAGCCTCTCTAATAGCAATTAACTCCGACTTGGCCACTCGGATACTTGGATACTTGGACGCTTGGACGCTTGGATACTCGGATACTTGGCGACTTGGGGACTTAGATACTTGGCGTGGACTGAATCGAAGCCATCGGCGATGCGATCGTGGTGGCTGCTGCTAATGAGAAACGCGGCAGCGACGAGAGGAACAATTTTTATAGACGGCTGTGTATAAATGAAGATATTGATCTAATTTCTATATAGCCATGATTGCTCAATCGCCGGTCGCAGCATTTCACCAGCTTTCGACCCGAACTCGCTCAAAGTCATATTAATTATGTTGTTAGGCCGGCCGAGTCTGGAGCAGAGCCTCTTTGGTAACGGAGCTGGGATTCTGGCTAAGTCGAGCGACAAGTGCAGCCGCATGCCAACCGCCAAATTAGCCGCGGCCAAGGACAAATCGAGCATTTTACTAACTCAATTAGTGCTTAGCTGGCCGCAGAGAAATGCCTGGGTTGCCATTTCGAGACCACTCCAGTTCGGAGAATCGATTAACGATCAGGGACCGATCAGGGAATCAGCCGAACGGATTGTACTATGCACTCTGATGGCTGATGACGCTCATCCGGCCCAAAGCGATTGTCAATCGGTCGTGGATTCAGACTTCTTGACGCGATCGCCTCGCATTGTGCAACAAAGTGCTGTTGTCAAATCCGGAAACTGTTCCCATGTTCGCTGCGAGTGCGAGCCATTGAAAGCAAAAAACAGCGACTGCTGATCGCTAAAAAACTGAAAACAGAAAACTGAAAACTGAGCACTGAACACTGAGCACTGAAAAACGCCCCAAAGCAACGTTCAAAGCTGTTCTGACTGACTGGCATGCAATGCGACTGAGAACTTTGCTTTTTGATTCACCTGCAAAGCCTTGAAATTTTGTAATTCTAATTCGCCGCTGAAACACTGACTCAGTTCAGCTTTTGTAATCCATCAGCGCGGCAGCAGCGCGAAATTATGATGAAAAAATCAGCAGTAGCAGCAGCAGCAGCAGCGGCAGCGGCAGCTGACGTACACAAATTGTTCAACAATAAATCGGCGGCAGCATTTGATCAGCAATTGTCAAGGTGAGATTTTAAGCAGATACAAAAACAATAACTGCGATCATGACGACGGCGACGGATGGAGCAACAACAACAAGTGCAGTTTCCAGTAGAAGTGGTTGCCCAAGGGGCGGAAAGAGGGGCGTGTTCACATAGTTTGTATCCAGTATAGATTTGTTTCGAGCGGACTCGCTTAGTCAGTCGACTTTCTGCAAGTCGCAGTCACTTCTACAGTCACTGGAAAATGTTAGTCATGTCTAAATTAGTTTTCGGCTTTTTACTTGTAGCAAGTGTCAGTGCAGATAATTTGGCACTATGTATGGTCATTAATTCTTGGAGATGGCATGGAGTACTGGGAGCTGACTAACTTGCTGGCCAGGTCTGGTAGATTTCCGTACAGCTGCAGGTGGGGGAAACCCCGAAACTTGTTTAATATTAATGCGATTCTTCTGAAAGTCCAATCAAAAAACACTCTCAATCAAGCTACACTTCGAACTGGGCCCTAACAATAGACCCAACTGTGGAATAACTGAAAGTGGGGGAGTCCCATTCGATCTTGGGAAAGGAAACTCCTCGGTGGGTGGGGTGCACTTCATCGGCCCGGCCATCAAGCTCAATTAGATGGCCCAATTATAAGCAGTGTCCAAGCAGCCATGGCCGCCCCATCAAATGCACTCGAAGGAAGGCATTTTCCGCACGGCTAACCAGATTCCGGAGCGAAATTAAATGGGGAGACGGGATGGCGGGTGACCCCTCGGCGGGCAGAAATCATTTTGTGGTCAGATCCATCGGCCAGATAATGACAAACAAAACTGGGGGAAAAACGCTAACAAAAAAGTGTGGCGGCTAATTGTGCAATTTATATAAGCGCATTCTTTCACTGGGCAGGTTTTTGTTCGCTCGGGGCTGGCAATTTAAATATTGCTCTTCGGTGTGGTGTGTCCCTCTGTTTTTTGAGTTCGGAGTCGGAAAATGAAATCATGGTCAACTGACTATTATTTGTCGCTTACACACAGTTTCCCTATGCATTTTCACAGCCCGATCATGATAGTGCTGCCAGCAACAAAAGAGTCGAAAAAAGACCCGCGAGTTAACCAAGCGTTAAAAGTTTGTTGTCTCGCCATTGTTGTCGTTGGGGAAAAACCTCCAAGGAAAATTTAAGCCAGTTGATTTCCGATCTCCCGCCATCCACCCCCTCGAGTCCGCCTCCATCAGTGCACGCCGGAAAGTCCCGCTTTAATTGGTGTCAGAGTACAAGGCTGCTGGGGATGCGATAGCCAGGACATTCGAGTGCGGCTAATTGGCATCGCGTTTACAAGGCCAAACAAGTGCAGAAGGGTTGCGGGTTCGCCGGTTCGATATCTGCAAATTTGAGAACCAATTAAAATATGAAACCAGCCTGTGTCTGCCGAAGAGCCACCCACTGGAGCGGGCTATCTCGGCGTGCTCGGGCCCATCACTTCCTTCCAAACCAGTTGAACCGCAGCCTCCGAGTCTCGGCAATAAAATAATAATTATTATTATTATCGCATCGGAGAAATCTGCCAACCAGGGGCATCCTTGGCTCCGCATCTGGCCAGGGCTTGTTTACCTTTCCGCCGTGTGTCAGCAAATGAAGCCGTAATTAACCCTGCCTGCCTCGCTCGTTTTGTTGGCCAATAGACCGATGGCCAAGATACCCACGGCATGGGTATCTATGCCAGGCACTCCAGCTATGCGCGATAGTCGTAAAACTTTATTTATTTGAATACTCTCACTTGAGCAGGCCCATAACTGCCTGCCCCCCTGCCCCCCTCCATCGGACGCTCGTTGGGGCATTTTGTAATTTCCTGAGCGTTGCGTACGATTTTGATCGAAACGCTGACGGATGGGGCTGCAAATGGAGCCGGAGCTAGAGCCAGTTTGAGCATTTTGAAAGCTGCCAATATTGTGAATGAAACGCGAAACTTGCTTTCAGCACAGGGACCTCAAGCTGGGTGGAAAGGCGAGTGTAGTTGTTGTTGATGAACCCATTCTGAAGGCGAGAGGAAGCTGTAAATGTTGGCTGGGGAACCATTAGAGGTTACCCTATCCCCCAGGCTTCTGGCTTTCATTTTTCCATCTGCGGCACGAGGATGCAATATATGTTAGCTAGGGATTGGACGATCAGATACTTGTATAAAACTGTGTTACATGCAGAAAGTTGTCTCTTTGTAAACTGGTCCACTTTGGGTTCTCATCCATAGATCACTCATGCCAACCCGAGCCAAGGTATTTTCAAAGCTTTCAGCTCTTTAGTACTTGTATCTTTGACACTGGTCTTTCAGCTGGAGCATCTTTTTGGCACGCTTTGTGGGTTAATTTGTGTTTCGGATCGCTACCTGCCAACGCGAATTATGTCAGCTGCAATCGAGATTGCACAAGCAGCACGTAGCCACTCATCGGAGCCATCTGCGATACATCCACGAGTCCGGGTATCCACATGTGTCCGCTTGGCTCTTGACTGGCGTTAGATTGAGCTCTCTTCAAAATGCAAATGCGGTCGCCGGAGGAAGATGAAGAAAGGGGCTTCGAGGAGGGGGAGATCTGCTGGAGAACCGCTGGGGAGAAATTGAGAAACGCTCGCTCGGCCGAGCTATGCATCATTGTTAATGGCAACTTGTTTGTTGTCGAATGTCGCTGCTGCGGCTGCTGCTGCTGCTGCTGATGTTGCTGCTGCCACTGGTGTTGTTGTGCTGTAGTAGCACCAGCACCAGCATCAGCATTGATCAAACTTAATTCAAAGTTCCTGTTGCGCGAGCAGCGGTGCAAATTACGACACAGGGAGGCAGGCGGGCGGAGAGTCGCTGGTGTTGCTGCTGGGTCCGTCGCCGATGTTGCAGCAATATGCGTGCGATTAAGACGCAAGTGCGGCTGCTTAGTTACAGCGTATTATGTGCCATAATTTAATTGACATTGCCCGCGTAAATCAGGCAATCACTGATCTGATATACGATGTGTTGCTGCTGCTGTTGTTGCTGCTGCTGCTGCTGCTGCGGCTGCTGCTGCTGCTGCTGCGGCTGCTGCTGCGGCTCTGTCCGCAGCATAAACGAACGTGAGCTGAGCATTTAAATGCGGTCAGCCAGTTTTTCATTTTTTCTCGCTTAGCCGTTGATACTAACTAGACACTTGTATTATTTAAATCAAGTTGTGCTAGTTTTTTTCCTAATACAATAAAAACGCGCGCATTTTTTGCCGCTGCCGTCTGCTGTGTGTATTATTTGATGTGGAAATTAATTTAATTTCGTTACAAGTATTTTGTTTGGCCTGGAATTCCAGCGAAGTATCATTTTGGGTTTCTCCGCGGAGTCCATGACCTTTGCGCCATACCAGAGCGTTGGCCACGTCTCACATTAGGGGTGGAGCAGCAGACTTATCGCGGCTTGGAGACCCCAGCCCCCAGCTCGCCGAGAAGCCCCAGCCGGCGAAGGTGTGCACCGTGGGCGATGCGTCTGCGTCTGCGTCGTCATCAGACCAAGTCTGATCTGCGTGCAGCGGAGATTCGCGGAGCTACAACACACACCACACACACACATCGACGCGGGCGGACTCATAAGCGGGCGTTGTTGATTTTTGAAGACAGGCCCGGGCAGAACCATAGACCCACAGCGAAATGTTAGTGCAAACAAGTAAGAAGCTAAAACGTGCGGCATACAACTTTTCTTATTTCATTTCCATGTCGTTCATCTTAATGGTAGTTGATAATGTATGTTTATAATTCCTATTACTTTAGAAGAAAATTTCCTTAGCTCGCACAATCCAAGATGCATATATATGTAGTTAAGTTATGCAACTTGAAGTACTATCAGTTTTTTTTCCTCGACTTTTGCCCCTTTTTCCTGGGTCTCTTGCTCCCACAAGCGCCGTTTTGGCAGTTCGTCTGCCAAATCCTTTGTTTTCAGCCAGCGTGGCCTCCTACAAAATTTCGTGGCTTTTGTGGCCGTCTCGTTGAGGTTGAAGTTGTTGTGGCTGATTCAGTTGTTGTTGTTGCGCCTAAGAGCCTCGGCGGAGGAACCAGATCAAAATGTGCCGATATGAGCTCATAAACACGCAGTTTAAAAGTATTTTTTATTATTTTATTTCATTTTGCTTGGCGGGGCTTTTGTTTCTGCTCGTCTCCGTTTTTCGGGAACGGAGATCGGAGCCGCGAAGCCTGTTGAAAGGGTCTCGCACGGACTGTACATACACTTTTGTCTGGCGCTGTCAGCTGGACTCTGCTTTTCTGGCAGCGAGAACATTTGGCAGTCCACTTGACCGTTCTATGTAATTATTCAATTAGTCGGGGTGCAAAAACGAGCCAGATAGGGGAAACAGTAGCCGGGATTTTGCTCTAATTGAAACTTAATTATTCTCCGAATGTTTGTACACACTCCATCCAAGTGTTTCTGTGCTCTGAGCTCATTAACAGTCACCGGATGCACTTTCAAATCAAGCGAACAGCAAGTGGCCAAGTGAAAGATGCAACTGGCAAACGAGTTTTTGCTGCCGAAGCAGCAGCAGCTAAAAAATCATAATAAAATTACCATAATTAAAAAAAGGCCATAAAACAGCAAGTAGTATGCCACATTTTTTTTTTTTTTTTTTTGCGGTAATGTTCTCGACTTTTTGCACAGGGAGAGTGGCTGCTGCTGGCCGGCAGGTGTTAGAACGGACAAGTTGCTGTCAGCTGAGAGCTCGGACTGTAAGGCACAACAACCGAATTGTATAACACGCCCCGAAAAACAAAAACTCAATAGTAGAAAGCCACCCCACCGCCCCTGAAGGCTGAAGGCCATTAAGCTGGCCTGGTGTTTGTGCAACGCATAAATCTTAGGGCCAACACAACGGTTTGTTTGCACGGCCCAAACATTGGCGTGTACTGGCGACTAGCCTCTGACCATCCCAGACCATCATGACCAGGAGGAGCAGCTCCTGAACCTGGCCAAATCAATAAAAAACTTCCGTTGCTCAAACGACGAGGGCGGTTTTAATTAACACGCGGCCCGAGTTTCGCCGTCCGCGCGGAAAGCGAAAGCGGCCAAGACTTGCACCCCAAAATGCAGTCATAAATTCAGGATTTTGGCCAACTGTTAAGCGTTTAACCCCTTCAAGGCCCGCGGCCACGGAGCACTGAGATAGATCGGGTTGATTGTGTCGCTGGGGGCGCAGGGGCGTGGCTATTTGCTTAGCTGCCTCGATTGACAGCTGCCACAGTCGCGACTTTGGGAAATCAGGGTCTCTCCCGATTCTGCGGGGTGACTAACAATGGGTCTGGCTTTCGTTGGGCTCCATACCCAAACCCAAACCCAGGCCCAGGCCCTGGCCCAGGAGAATTTATTACACAGCCGCCGTGTGGCACGCCCGTTCTAGACCCGATCCCCGGCACCCGCTCTCCGAGCAACGGTGTGCAGTACATATTCAAATATGTATCTTGATAAACAACTTGCGGCGGAGCAACACCCACGCCACCAATACAATGCCAGCCACACAAATACAGAGGGTCTTCAACTTGTTTTACAAGTTTTCCTTACAACATTATTGCGGCTCTCGCCCCGCAGTTTCGGCTTCTGCCCCTCCGTCGTGAGCACATGAACTTTCGTGGCACACTAATTCAATTAGGAAGCCCACGCCCACTATCAATAAATTTCTCAAAACACGAGACTCATTCACGGCACCGTTTTGCAAACGCTGCTGGTTGCGGCTCATCTGGAAAGCCATTAAATGGAGCAGTGGCAACTAGACGAACTGGGCATCGAGTCTGAGTACTGCAAATACGAGTACGACTATGAGTACTTGACTTGGGTGGGTGTTGCCTGTGACAATGCCGGGCCCCCGCCCCCGGGAAACCTCCCTGCCGTGGGCAGCAGCGCGTGCAAAAACAAAACCGAACGGCAACTGAAAAACTTTTCACAAAGTTGACATTGACACACGTGGAGGAGCAACAAAAAGAACATTACGATATTGCACATACGCCCGAGTGGCGTGTTGTCAGGGGAGAGGGTCACAGGCGTAGGAGGTTGCCATTGTTACTTGCTCGTTGTCTTGGCTCGTTTGTCAGTCAGCATTAGAGACATGTCAACAATTCAATTGGGAAAACGCCAACTAACCACGGGCACAGCCAATGAAATGGTCAAAGGATCCTTGCCAAGGCTTAAGAGCGTTGGTGGTTCGAAGGGTAAAACTTCCCCTGTCAAACTTGAAATTTTGAGTTATGGCACAGACGGTATTTATAATATCAGTATAATATTTATATTTACATATACACTCATTAGTAGGTAGACCAAAAAGAGATGTAATATCTTAGATAAGTAACCCCGTTCGCTGACCGCCAGATTCCCAACCACAGAGATGGAACTCACCTGCGTTTGCGTGAGGCCCAGACTCGCCGCCAGCTCCGCCCGCTCCGGCAGGGCCAGGTATTGGGTGCGCTGGAAGCGGCGGTTGAGCTGCTGCAGTTGCAGCGAGCTGTAGATGGTGCGGGGCTTGCGCATCTTCTTGCCCTTGCCGTTGACGCGGAGGCCGGAGTCCTCGCACTTGTCGGAGATGGAGAAGTCTGCGGGGGAGAGGGGAGAGAGAAAACAATGCGATGAAAGGAGCAGTTGAGTAGAGTCTGTAAATGGCAGGCTGGAACTGGGCAATGATGAATTTATAATCAGGCTATGGAATTATGGCCAGAATGGCCCTTTTTGTGCCCGTGCACCAAATGCATATTTATGAGCGAATTCCAGCGGCAGCTGGAATGCATGAAACTGTTACATTTATGGACCTGCATTAATTGCAGCCGCATCGCTTAGAAATCGCCGGCCCCGCCCGCTCCACTCGAATATCGATTCGTTAAGTAACTTGTAAATGTCAACGAATTAGCGTTAATTGCTGAAGCGAAAGTTCAAAGCACTCCACACGGAGTTGTCCACACAGCTCATAAAACTATGATGATGATGATCGGCCGACACTCAAGTTCAATGAGCGACGACTGCAACTGTTGACGTTGCTAATTGTTTGAAAACAACACACGGAGCCACCAAACGAACTATTATTAAGTGCCAAATATGGCCACAGGTGTGTATCTGTATCGGTATCGGTATCTATATCTCTTTCCGTATCTGTATCTGTGTCTGCCATCCGAGTGTTGGTGTCGGCCGCATATTTTTGGCGCCCGAGCAGGCGCACGTGCTGCACACTCTTAATGGCAAATGGCAAGACTCAGTGCGGCGGAGCAGCAGAGATGGCGGCACTCACTGTCACCTCGGCCACCTCCGCCACCCAGCGCCCATTGCTCGTCGTGGTCTTCACAGAGCGTTAGTATGTGCGAGTGGACAGCCACCATTGGGCCAACTCACTCGGCCACTGCCACACATTCGCCCATAACAGAATGGAGTAATTAATTAAGGCTAACGAAAGCCTAATTGCAGCAATTATGATTACAAACACCTGGGGATTCCTTCTAACGATCAGCTGCTTTGCAGATCTCTTGGCCAGGTCGAAACGGTGCGCAAGTGAGGCGGTTTCAAGAGCAAGTGCACCAAGGTTAATTGGCCCACGTTGCGTATGAGTGACGAAAGTCAGAGACAACAAATGGAGGCTGGCTGAAGCGTTGGCGTTGCCGTTGCCGTTGCGTTGTCGTTAGTAATGCTTCCACTGTTTTTACTGCTTCTGGCGGTGCTCACATCCCCGACAATGGATAAAAATGAATTGCTTTTCACTCACCGAAAAGCGAAACTGCTCAACCAAAACGCATCGAAATAGCAACAAATTGTTCAACAAATACGAGAGACAGCCGCATCAGCAGCAACAACGAGTTGTCACAGTCAAGCGCGCAATTATGCCAGAGACTGGGAAAATGTTCCAAAAAACATAAAGAACACACAAAAAGCAGAGAGATGTAAAAATAAATAAAATGGGAAAATTGCACGTACGTGGATGAGCAACAAAGAGCTTCCAGAGGTCCCACAATTTCAATAGAATACGTTTTATGGGAAGGAAAAGTAACATAAAAGTCAAAAAAAAACTTGCGTGTATTATATTTTACCTAAAACTTAACCTGGCATTTTCAATTTTAGTACAGTCTTAAAAAGGTTGTGTCAACTTAAATGTCTTTATATATTAAGCAAGTTAATCTGTACAGCTTTATAACTAATTAGTGTGAAATAAGAAGACCTTAAAAGAACAACTTAGTGGGATATCTACGAGAAAGGAAGTGTAATAATGAGACACAGTGAAGCCTGATATCTTTATCTTCGATCTGATGGTTAAGTACTTCTGTAGCCGATTGAAATTGAAATTTGATAAAAGTGAAAAGCACCGCAGTCGCAAGAGGACAGTGAAGGCAGCCTAATTGAGACGAGTCGAACTTGAAGTCAACGAGCAAACAAAGCCCGCAGAAGGCGACCACAATGGCTCTCGACGGCGTTGAGCTCTCGAGTTCAAGTGTCGCCAAAAAATAGACAAGGAAGCAGCGAGCGAGATCTTTTCAAGATCTCTTTCCCAACAAAAGACCCGGATCTCTTTGGGAATAGGTACTGGGACTGATCGGATAAGGAGGAACAGTACTTACCATCCTTCGGTGGACTGGCGCAGGGCGGGGCGTAGCTGCCCAGATGGTAGCCGGAGTAGGAGTTCTGGTGCATTGGCGGGAACGGGTAGCCGAGGGCGCTGCGCGGACTGGGGAAGCCGGAGTCCTGGCCGCCCTGCGGTCCGAAATGCTGATAGGTGCTCCGGATGCCGCCGTACCTGGAATGCCGCAAATGCACGGAAAATAATCAATACGGGGCTGTAATGTAGCTGTGGCAGTTGTGGAAGAAGCAGTGGAAGCAATGGAAGTGGCGTACACCGGCTGTGAATGTGAATGAATCGTGCCGGGGACAAAACTTTTCCTCCTTGCGTGTTTTGTCTACACTTTTCACTATTCACTATTAAATTCAAACGTCGCCGAGCACAGGACAAGCGTTCGGCCGGGAAAATATCTAAAAGTGGGCCCAAAATGTTTCATGTTTAATGCAAGAAGCGTCGAAACGAAAACTTTTTCTCTCACAACAAAAAATTAGGCTGGCGGAGAGGAAGGAAATTTTTGCCATGACTTCATTTACACAAACCAGAACAGAAACCAAAACCAAAACCAAACCAAAGCCCGAACTGGATGCGGCTTAATATATCAAAGAAAAATCAATACGAGTGTCAGAGTCGCTGTGTTTTAGTTTCGGTTTGGGCCGCAGTTCCGTTTGCAGTGCCGCCGCTCGCTTGCGGTAAATATTTTGTTAACACTTTGCGGGCGAAACAGTTGAGCAAGTTCCCATGCATTATGTTCCGAGCGAACTGCATGAAATATTCAATGCTCTCCTGGCCCCTCAAACACGGAAACGGAAGCGGGCCGAAAGCAGCAGAAACCGCAACGGGCAGCGGCCAACGGACAGCGGACAGCGAACAACATGGCAGCCACTCCGGGGACGGAGAAAAGTCGTGGCCAGGAACAGCTCCCGAGGGCTGGTAGGCGCAGCCAAGCATTCCAAGTCCCGTCCCAGCCAAGAGCCCAACACGCACAAATGACAGAGCAGTGGAAACCGCAAGGCTCAAAACCAAGAATGCAATAAAATATGTATAATGAAAAATCGAATCGTGCGTTGGGAAAACAATTTGCGGCTGCAAACAGTTCGCCGAGTGAGCGGTAACAGTAAACAGACCACCGAGTCCGACTTATTGCTACCCCATGAGGAACGAGTAGTTGGACAGGAACAGAACCCTCCGGAGCAGACGCTTATTTAGCACACGGACCGGGAGTAAACTACACTTAATTGAATTTATTTTTGGCTTCCGCTCGAAGCCAGGCAGGCACCAGCATGAACTGTGAGCCGGAAAGTGCAGCTGAAGTGATTTTCTTAATCAAAACTAATAGTATAGCGAGAGCCCAACGCGAAATCGATCCCGAAAATTGTATCATAAAGATGGAAAAAAAAGCTGACGGGAACTTTCATCGATTTAGTCTAAATCGAATTGGCAAATTGAAATTTAAAATTGTGATTTCGAATGGATACTACACATTTGTTACTTTAAAAGTAAAGTTTTAAGCAAGGCAAAATATGTTTTAACTTTGGCTTACAATGACGAATCCATAAATCTACAATTGGTAGCTTTAATTTTAACTATTATTATATTGTTATTATTATTGGTTATTGTAATGTAATCTGTAATTAAGACCCTAAACAGTTATATGAACGACTTGGACAAGACCCTCTTGAGTTAACCTGACTTTATTTAACTGCTTGCTTTTACCAACTGTTAGTTGCTATTAAAAAAAATTTAATTTGTTTATTGTAATGTTAATTTACTCGTAATATTGTAATCTATTTATGCAATTTTGCAGTTTGTAGTCCTATGCCAACTAACTTTTCCCCATGAGTTTAAAGACTAAATGGTTTTATGGTACTCTTTAGATTCATTTAAAAGATTCATATTAGAGTTTTGGTAACGCCCTGTGTCAACTACTCTGCACAGATTAAGATTGAGTTCCGATGGGTTTGGCTTTGGAAGGGCTGAAGTCTGGAGGGGATCGAGTCTTTGCGCCGAAACACTTTCTGCTATCTTTTCAGTAGCTCCACTCCACTGATCTTGGGGACACTCACCCGGCGGCGGCGTGCTGCTGCAGCTCCACGAAGGCGGACTTTCCGGGGATGTTGATGCCGGGCGTGACGCTGGCCGCCGTGTTCCCGCCGTCCATGTACTTGGGCGTGTGCGGCGCGTCGGGGGCGTCCATGCCCGACTGGGGGGTGCTGGGAGGCCCCTCGTAGGGGCTCCCTAGGTCCGTGAAATTGAGCGTGTTGGCGCCTATTGAGGCCACTTTATCAAGAATTTTGACGGCTGTTCAGGGGGATGCGCGCGGGAAGGAAGTTCTCAGCGATCCGATGGCAATGATCAGCTATACTTGGACAGTAGGAGTGTGTGGCTGGCGTATCTAAGGTTTTTGTAGGACACAATGTCTTGGCTTCAGTTCAGTTCGGCGACTGTGATACGGCGGAACTGTCGAGCGCGTAAATCCTTTCAGCTGGCGAGGAGGCACTTTTCTCAGCACTGACACTCAACTTGTTAGCAACTCAACTCACTCGGAATTGCTTTCATGTATCACTTCGATTTCTGGCTGTGCATATTCTTTGTCGATTTTCACGATTTTCAACTCCGTTTTGCGAATCAATCAAATCAATTCATATCAAATCAGATCAGATCAGATCAGATCAGATCACAACGAATCACTTTCTAGTCCGCGACGGATCACTCAGCTCGACGCAAGAACGCAGAAACGCAAGGCGCAAAACGCTACGACGGATCGACGACGGCAATTCAGCGGCGAGAACAGCGGCGACGACTGCCCACGAACAAAGTGCGTATACGACTAGGTGAGGTTTTCGCGGCGCGGTTGCGCGAGACTTCGACTCGCTGCGCTGTCGCTTTGCGGCCGTGCCGCTTTGCCGCTCTGTAGCAGTGGTGTGCGAGCGGTGCTGCTGCCATCCATCACCGTGCGTCGGAGCGGGACGGCTGCTGAGGCCCGAGCCGCTGGCAGCGACTCTCGCCGAGCGTCGCCAATCGGGTGGTTTGCAACCGGTTTTCTCGGTGGTGTCTCTGTGTGGTGGTGCAGAAACCGCACCAATACTATAAATTTCCCCGTTGCGGGTGCACGGGGGTGGGGCTGGGCTCTGGGACCCCGTTTCTGTGCCGCTCAACTCGTCAACTTTGTCTAGGTCTAGGGCCCGCATCGAGATTGAGGCGTGGCCTGTCGCCCCGCGTCCCCACGGATTTGGGGAACTTACGGCGTGTATATGCAAATTCCAGGGGGAACTGCCCGTGGAAAGTGCAAATATTTTGACGTTTTAAATAATGTTGATTAAATGCAAAGGTCTCAATTATTAAATTGATTGTTGAACCTGTAATTTGTCTTCTTATTTAGCCGCTGCTCCTTTCGGGTCTTATTTTCGGATCAATCGAAACTGTGGCACACGCATTTCCATGGGTAATCAACAGTTGCGGACAACAGACGAATTAACTTAATGATTTGTTTACGTTTTACAATCGGTGGGCTTGCTTGCAAGGGAAAGAACGCTACGCACACGAACCACATAGCGTGGTACATATGTAGATATGACAGGTCTACTATCATTTTCTAATGGAACCTTTAATTTGAAAATCCTTTTTGGGGAGTCTTAAAGCCTCCTTGGAGTTGGCACTGGTGGCGCCACCTAGTGGCCGCCTTTGGCAGCGACAAACCAGTCTATCGGGCCAACCTGCTCACCTGTCAAACACACACACACACCCTCGCAGTCACAGTCGCACTCGTACACACACATACTACCTGCGCACCCAGCACGCCCCCTGCTGAGAGCAGAAACTCTCTCGGCACGCCCCCTTGAGCGTTTCGAGAGGGAGAGGAGAGCGCGCGCAGGTCCAATTCAAAATGGCGTCCTTTCGGCCACATAATGTCGCTTTGTGGCTAGGGCCAAGCGACACGGACCGTTTGCTCGAGCGGATTTTTCATTCACAAGACAAAGTCGCCGACCGAAGAGAACAGCGGAATTTCCACCTTTGTCCGCTCAGCCTAACTGGCAGTTGAAGCGGCGGTAAAGCGGTCTCCACTCCACCCCCCTCCCCTCTCCCAACAGCAGGCAGTTGTCACCTGAGAAGGATTTCCGCTAAAAGTGGAAAATATGCATATGCATGAGTCGGAGCGGCGCTATTAACCAGAACCAGAGTGCCACAAAAACCGAATTAAGTTTATTCGGTTTATTATAAAAGTATTTAAAAGTAAATATAAATCGAGCATCCAGCGGTAATTGAGCGCCTGATCCGACTGAAATGCTAATCCCCTCGTCCGGATTCGATCGGATCGGATCGGCAGTGGAGCCCGCCGTTCCGAGTTGTGACCTGGTCGGCTGCGCTGCACTAATTTAAGGTAGCACTGCAAATGCACGTAATTGTTGCAATTACTTAATGAAATATTTATTAAATGCAAATTATGATTAGCCCGGGCTAGCCACTGCACTGCACTGCAGCTACTGTTCCTTTTCCCAGTGAGGCGCCTGGGCTGCGCTGCTTGTGCTGGACTAGGCCAATGGTAATACGGGTGCCCCTCTTGGGCCGCGATTAATTGGCCATAAATCAAAATCAAATTACCGCCACACGAGACACGTGCAAATATGTCAAGCGAACACGTTTGCAAGTCAATCAGCCTGGCGAATTAATTTATCAACTGTCGCAGATGAGCTCGCGACATCGATAAATCAGCAGATATAGGACATCTGATCTATAGGTTGACTTGACCCGTACACCATTAGTGCTGATAACATACCAGATATTATAACGACAGTTTTCAAATTTAACTATCCAAACAAACAGAAGTTACAAGATGGTTATTGCTAGTGATTGTTGTATTAGTACGGATTGATTAGAATAACTTCCACAACCCCTCTTATTAGGAACATTAAAATAGATTAAGGTAATGAACAATTATCTCGCCAACGTTCCTATTGACCTAGTCCGCTTGCCTGTCGGCCTTTCTTAGCCATTATGGCTGAGATTAACATAATGCCACTGTGTTCCATGGAAGGTCATAAGTGAGCAGGAAGAGAGGAAAGCCCTTAAGCTTTTCCCATTCTGATATCTCACTTGGCCGAGAAATCACTTCCCGAAGCGGGCAAATACGGAAGCCAAATCGATTTTATTACCAAACAACATTAATTCCCAAATTAAAGCCAAGAGCGGGCATTCGGACAAATGAGACGATTAATTTTCGGCCAAGAAAACCCAAGAAGAGCCGCTCAAAGGAAATCAACGGAAAACTGGAAACGAACAGCCAGAACGCCCACTACAGTACACTGGTACAGTGGTAAAGCAACTGGGAATCGGGGAAGGAATCGAAGGGGAAAGCGCACGGAAACACCCACGAAACTCCAGGCCGCGACCAAAGTTCCCGGCCGAATACAATTTATCATTTAAATAATAATGTGCCACAAATGACGGGACGAGTGAACGTGAACGTGAACGTGAACCCTTGTGCGAGCGAAAGGGCATAAATCAATCCGACTCGGGCCAGAAAGAGATGGCGACCTGGGCTAGCTTCTGGGGGTTGCTGCCGAGCAGTTGGCCAATTCAATGAAATGGAAACTGCCTCGGACTCCGACTCCGCTGCGACTCCAAGCCACATTTGATGGCCTGCTCACTTGACCGTCGCCACTGCAGCCAAACGGCCAAACGGCCAAATGAAATGCGAGGCGCAAGGCGCTCAAATTACATTTTAATGAGTCAAGTTGGGTTGGGGTTGGGGTTGAGGATTGTGTTTGGGTTTGGGTTCCCGGCTAGCAAAAATCAAACTGCAGACTGACCTTACTTCGGAAACGGGGCAAAATAGAAGGAGCGCGGACCATTCGATGCGCCTTTCAACGCCGTAAACTGTGGAGCCCGCGAAGTGCAATGCGGTGGAGGGGGGCCAGTTTATGAATCTGTTTATGATGTACGAGGAGGCTAATGAAAGCGCCTCAGCAGGCGCCAAATTGGGTCAGGACCGCCTGCGGTTCGCCAGAGCCCAGAGTTGCGGACGCGGCCGTGGACGCACATGGAGCCAACTGGGCCTGTGTGTATTGACATTCAATTCGAAATAAATCAGAGTTTACGACTCCAGCCGAGCCAACGACTTCATCGCCCTCCTCGAGCCACTTCCACTTCCAGGCGGCTGCCTTCAAAGATCAACGCTGGTGGCTGCGGCTCCACGCTCTACGCTCGACGGTTGGCTCTCATCCTGGCGTTAATTGGCCGCGCCGACACTGGCCGTGCCAATAAATTTCCAGACCAACGGATGGCTCGGAACAGTGTTGATGTATTCATTGGATCCTAGGATTTGTGGCTCTGATCCCGGGCGTATCGCGCGTGACTCGTTGGTGCTTGCTTCCTCCTGGGACTGGGACACAGATGCCAAGTGCGCCAATTAGCCACCGAATCACAATGGCCGGGAAAGTGGCTGTTGTGGAAACGGGTTGGCTGCACTGGCGAAGATCTGCTATTGGGGTTTCACTCTTCGGGATGAATATGGCTTCACTGTTCTGGGGATAGTAAAATGGAGCTATTTATTAGAATAATTGGGATTTTTAGCATTGGAAAATAACCAATTAGTTGAAATTGAATTGATAAACACATTTCTCTAGGTAGAACTCATGTTCTATTTGAACGAATAAAAGCCCGTTTCAAAACAAGAGACTTAAGCAAAAAACCCGATTGCGAAGACTAATTCGCGTAATTCGCTTTAATACTCCAATTGAATATTTTCGATCAGTATCTTTATAAGAGCAAGTGTACTAATTTATTTATTTGAACTTTAAAAGTTTGACATTTCTTAAACTATATTACATGAGTAAGTGCATGAGTATTAGATAACTCTTCTAACTTGACTCGTTGAACCCATTACTGAATATTTCCACCCCTGAAATCCGCTCAACTACGAAGGGGATGCGGCAATCCCAATTTCACACTTTGGAAACCTTTTAAGCAGCGTCACTCGAAAGGAACAGCCACAAAGCACCAACCAAAACCCCAAAAAACATCAAATAGCTCAGCACCGAACCAAAATGAAATGAAATGTTTGGAAATTTGAAAATAATTGTTGACACTTTATTATTGTACTGGCGTCGGCAGTTGTTGTTGCCGTCGTTGTTATCCCAGCGACGTAACAAGTGTCTGGCCCCGCACCTTCAGCCCCCTCCTCCTGCCCTTTGACCTCTTGGCTGCACATGCGCAGGCCCGAAAAACTTCCGGCACAACAAGCTGTACAACAACAACAACGAGCCGTATGTAAATGGGAAAAATTTAGTTGTGTCACATTAAAAAGCAATTATCACCTTAAATTAACCGACGGAGTCGGAGTCGCATACATTGCCATCGAAATATTCAAATTGCGCGACTCGACATTTTTTCTAATGACTTACCAAAAGGAGCGAAGGTAGGCGGGGGAGGGGCTGTCCAAATTAACTTGTTGCTATTTTCAATTGGATGCCTTCGGTTCGGTTTGTTTGGGTTCGGGAGGTTTCAAACGGTTGCGCTTTTAATTCGTTTTAAATTGTCTCGTCGCCGTAGTTTTGTTTCCGTTTTATTCGAACGGAAAAGTTGGCTGCTCCAACTCAAAGTAAAGTTAATCATTGATACTGATTAAATCATATCTAAAATATCATTTGATCTACAATTGATTTAGTATTCAGGCATCTCTTGTAAAATATATATTATATATTTATAATTGCCCCCAAAACATGTGATGCCATATTTTCACATGCTCCCATTTCCATAGACCGCAGCCCACTGTGCCCGTCCACCTCTGGTGGTGCTATGTGGCCTGGACATTGACAAAACAAAATGAAAACTTTTTCTGTGTTTTGATGGAAGCATTTGTCAGCGATTTTCCAGCGCCAGGCCCAAAAGCGCGCTGGAAAACATTTTGAACAATTTAATTAGAAGCACATAGGCCAGACCTCCAGCAAGCCACCCTGGCCAAATTATCATGTGCAGCAAGAGCAACGGGGAAAACCGTTTCCGATGTGATTTACGAGCAGCATGTGTGACATTTGTCGCCTCCACCTGTCCGCTTACATCAGCGGCAATTACGGAGAGAGAGAGGTGTTGGCTCATCTACAACTGGAGCAGCTTCACCAGCAGGAGCAGGAAGAGGCTTTCTAGGAGGGCGCACCACCAGGGAAGCTTGAGCCTCTTGGCTGTGACACTTTGCAAAGGGTGGTGGGCTAGGAAGATCTCCTCGTGGAGGTAGCACTGCTGGCGTCCGAGAGTTAGTCCTGTACTGCACTCCGCTCCTTCGTTTGTTTCCATCGGCAGACCCAGCAGGACCAAGAGAAACCACATGGATCTGCAAGGCCCTTGAAACCTATGAATCGTGGGGTCTCTGAAATCTATCAAATATGTTGTTGAATTTGGTTCCGCCTCCGAAAAATGCAAAGTTTGCTGTGACTTTCGGGGCTCAAAAGGAAAATTCGAAGCCTGAAAAGGTGTCTATTCTGGAGCTGGGCAATTAATTAACAAAGGCTGCGGTCGCGGCACTGTATGCCAGCTTACCCCTTCCCCCGCCCTTTGTGTGTGAGTGATATGATTTATACTCCCTGGCCGGCGCCACATCGAGAATCCTCGGCACCGGTCGGCATCTTTCATGTCTTGGAACTGGGAACTTAGAGCTCAGAATTGGGACCTCGGTGCCCAGAATACAGAATACAGAATCCAGAACCCAGAACTCAACTTAATTCCCTGTGTGCGTGAGTGTTTTGCGGACGTTGCTAAGGATGATGCTGATGATGATGAGAGGCGGCTGCGCTTTTAATTCCCGGCCTCGTCTACCTCAACTTCAGAGTCCTGGGCTCAGTTTTCGGAAATTCTGCATCGACTTTTCACACTTCCTTCGGCTACGCTCCAATTTCAATCGGAACACCCCCGCTGACTGGCCGGCATTAAAAAGAGATTTGCTGGCTCGCTAATTATATTTTGGTACACGGCGAAAACACCTTCCGAGCCCTTAACCCGGAAACCCTTGACCTTACCCCTACCTGGGTGGGTGGTGGTGTGGCTAATGAGGTGCCCTGCAGGAAGGAAGGATTAGGCGGGTCGCAACGGAACGGATTTAGCTAATCCAAGGCCATTGCCTAGCGCCGGCTCAAAGTTCGTCTCAATTGGGTTCGCAATCGGATTCGCACTCGCAGTCGGATGCAGATTCGGATTCGGGTTCGCCCGTCGAGAACTGGGCCACCGAGTTTATGGCCCGATGCAAATGAGGCCCAAGCTCACAAGCCAAGTCAGCTAACGGTGCAGCTTCTGCTGCTATGCTACTCTGCTACTTCTACTGCGACTCTGTCCTCCAATGTTGCACTGCAGCACAGCAGCAACGCCCCCTGGTAGATCGCTCCGGGAGTCCGAGTCTGCCGCATCTATCAAGCTGCGAGGAGGGGCAGATACCCACTCCGCGCCAGAGATGAGAGCCATGTTCCCGGGTATTATAAAGTGCATTGTGGCTACCAGTTAAGTGCATGTTGCTGGCCAGAGGGTTCGGCAGACGGAGCCCAGCCCCCGACTTCTACTCCGACTTCACTTCGACTGCGGCCTCGGTAGGTGTGTAAACTATGTTGCTGCTGCCCCATGTTGCCGTTGCTGATGCTGTTGCTGCATGCCGCATGTTGCTGTTGCCGCTGCCGAGCAGTCAGCAGAGCCAACCCATCAAAAGCCAAAACGCCACGGGGTAGGACCTTTTTCTTAGCTTTTTTAAGCCAGTTATTTTGATACCCTGAAAGCGGGGTATATGCCTTTTTATGAGCAGCGTTTGCAATATAACCGAAATATACAAATATGGTTGCAATCTATATTTCCTTGATTGTTTAATCTTCTGATTTCACAATTTGCCAGATTATGGTTTTCGAACTATATCCATAGAGAGTAGTAAAAACTTCGGCACTCCATGGCTGGACTCCTACTTCTGTCTTAGCTGTTTGGAGCGCTTTTTGCAGCCGATCGGAGTAACCGAGTGGGCGCGTTCACGTACAACATCCACCACAAACAGCCACATCCACATCCACGTCCGCGTTCACCTGACGCCGCCACTGCTGCTGCAGTAGAACAGCTTCTGTTTAGCATGGAAAACAGCAAACTGGGCTGGCTTTCTTCCATTCATGCAGTTGGGCCAGGCTGGCAACAAGTTGCCAAGCTATAATTACTGCATCCATGTCGCTGCAAGTTGCTACTTCATAAATTAGCATGCTGCTGCTGCTGCTGCTGTTGCTGCATGCCGCATGTGGCTCCTGCTGCTCCAGTCAGCGGTCAGCTCTTTGTCATTGCCAGAACTTAGGCCAGAAATGGCGCGTTTTCCAGGGAAACAGATCGAGGGCCAAAAGCACAAATCGCAAATCACAAATCACATGGCCAGCATTAGGCTTCCGTGTGTAGTCTCCTGAAGAATAAGATGGAGCTGGAGTCCAGAGACAGCAAAGCAGCCCCAGACGAGGTCGTTCCCCGCCTCCGGGCAGGCTCCTCATCCTCATCCTTTTTCTGTTTCTGTTTCCCTTGAATTCCTTGAAACAACGGAACGCCCCATGGCCCGCTCGTCCTCACCCTCATCACCACCCCATCCCCATCGCCATTCGCATCCTCCTGCTCTTGTTAGGCCCTGCCCCGCGCCACGCTGACCCACAAACAATTTGTTTTTGCATTTCGCTGAAGGGGACGCGGACCTCGGACCATGATATGGCTACAACCCCAATCCGAGTTCGTAAAAAGAGCGAGAAAAACTGGCTCTCGACATCATTATCACTGCGATCTGGGCCCCTTGCGTGTCTCTGGCTTTGCAGCTCGTCTCAAGGTTTCGATTTCAGGAAATCAATCTTGTTTTGGCCAAATACTCGTACCACCTCGGAACTTGGCCAGCTGAAATATACGAAAAGCTGGCTGCCCTGGCAATCATTAGCCCAGGTCGGTCTCCCTCGCTCTGTCTCTCTGCCTCTCTGATTCTCTCTGGAAGGGAGGACAGGAGCTGCCAGATGACCCCGGGCGCAGTCTGAGACTGGTCAACACCCAGGCCAAATGAATGGGGGGCAGGGACAGTTCCAGTCTCAGTCCCAGTCCCAGTCCCCATCGGAATCGGATGCTGGTGATGAGGCTCTGACTTGGACCTGGGCTGTGACGGTGCCCCGAGCCCCGGGGCTGCAACTCGTAAGCGTTTTGAAGACCTCCAGTGCAGCACGCGATTTATATACGACACCCAGGAAACGGGCTCCGCCTGCCCCCCGAACCAGGGGCTCGTGCTCTTGCCCTGGGTCTTCTTGATCTTCTTAATTCCGGACGGGCTGGACTAAAACTTTATGCGCTCATTAACGATTTCACTTGAATCCCCATCGGATCGATGAAAAATGTGGTTTTAATTGGGATTAGGCTGGCCAAAACAACTCACTCAGGGCAGCGCAACACGTTCAACGCATCGGAGTGTTTGAAATGCTAATAAAAGATAGATTTATCATCCGATGCACAGGCGCTACCACAATGATTACAGCAAATACTCGTAGTCAACGGCAGCGCCTAACCAGGCACAACTTCACCGACTGCTGGCAACTTCATTCCCGAAAAGCGCTGCATCATGACGAGGGTTCCTTGGTTCCGCAGGCCTCTCCGGGGAGGATGATCGCGCTCCAGCGACAGGCCAAGCACTTGCGTGTGTCACTGCGGTGACGCTCAAGTGGTCGACTGGCTCCGGCTCCGGCTTCGGCTTCAGCTTCGGCTCCATCGCAGCCAACGGCAGAGGCACCTGATCCGGTTGGGTTAAAGGTGCTCGGGAGCACTGCGAGAAAATAGGGTCGCCACGCAGAGGATACTAGTGCGGAACTGAACTGAAAGTCATACGAAGTTTCTTCCAGTGGAGGTCGGGTCGTGAATTAAGTCATCACGCCAGGCAGAGCTAGGCTGAAGTAGGTGCTGTAAGTTCCCCAAAATCAAGAAAGACAGAGATATATGCTTGCGAACCGCCAGCCAGACACTTCTTGATGAGATTTGAGCTCATCAGCCAAGTGTCTGGCGACTGTTTGCTACCTCTGTCTGCGTACCCGGCTGGCAGATGATGATGAATGGGCCGAGTTGACATATGAGGGTTTTAATCGTCATAGAAAACCTACGCATGCGATTCGGGCATTAAAGTTGTAGAAGCAGCTTCGAAATAGAAATCACAGAACGAAAAACAGAACATCGCCGAAATAGAGACAAAACAGACTTCCTTACTCATCGCCAGAAATTGATGAGTGGACTGGACGGCTGGAGGGGGCAACTGTGTCCAGGCACTCCCACGCTCTGCTCCGCGGCCTTGTTATCCTGATCCTGGACAACCGGCGGCCCCTTTCAAGCGCCTGCACAAACACTTGACTTTTGGGCAAATCATCTGCGCCGGAGGATCAATGGGGCAGCGCCCCTTCTGGCCTCGTCAAAAGGATCAATCGGCTTTCAACAAGTTTGTGCGCCTTTTGTTGGTTCAGTTTGGAAGTGCCGAAAAGAAAGCAGAGCTGGGCGGGAAGCGGCAGCGAATGTCAGTCAAGGGGCATTGATTATGATCATCAAATTATTGAGCACCCATGAGCAGGCTGGCTGGCTAGCTAGCTGGCACAAAACGCCCCTTCCGCAGCGCAGTAAGATGAAGACGTGAACTGTGCGCGGTGCTACATGGATACATGTGTCCGTCCGCTCTTGGCCACAACCACCTAAAACTGCTGACACAATCGCAGCAATTAAATCGTATGACGCTGCCCAAACCCAAATGCAATCGAAGTCCGATGAGGAGATGCGATGGAGATGGAAATGGAGTTCCCCATGGGCCGAAGTCAATCGAAGAGGCTTCACCTCTCGAGGAGCGGCAGGCGACGATCTCAACAGCGATAAATTGTTGTTTTCGAGTCTTTACAACCTTAACAGGTGAGAAAATGGGTTCACTGGTTGCCCCGGCCGGGCTGGAACATGCTGATCTCATGCCCCCGCCTTGGACCGACTTCACTTCGAGGTCTGGCCAGGCCCATTCATGAGTCCTGCTCTTCTAATTCGATTGTCCCAGCCGGGGCCCTGATGCCAACCAATGACGATCGCGGCCGGGTATCTCCAATCTCCATTTATTTCCACAGCTCAGCAAATCTTCACGAGCCGATGGGCGATGGGCGATGGCCGAATCTCCCGGCCAGTGGATAATTTCACCCATAAATTGAACGCAACTTCCGTTGCGATTGCGCGCCCGCGATAAAGGTTTTTGGCCCGGTTTGGGGTTTGATCTGATTTGGTCCGGTCGAGGTCACCCATCAATGGGTTGCACGGATGGTTGGGAGTGAGTGGTGGTGAAGTGGATGCGATTGGTCTTTAATCTGTTGCAGTCGAGTGGAAGCCAGAAAAGGGCCAGCAGGAAGTTCGTATCTACATTTTCGAGTTACAATTTTACAAAATACGAATGCAGCTCTCGATCGAATAAATATATACTAACCTGAATAGGTTTTTATATATATAATATTATAATGCCATGTTAAATCTTCTAGAGCAAGAGATAGGAGGAAGTAAAATAACTGATCTAGGGAACCAACTAACAAATGACAGGTTTAAGGTCAGCTTAATATTTCCCATTACTCAACTGGCAGACTGCCGTAGTTCGAGTTACTAGCGAAACGAGTTCGAATCCGCATCCATCGGATGGGGATTTGATTCAGATGAAAAGCAAAGATCAGAGCGAAATCAATCAGTTGGCATGGGGCTTATGCAATCGGCAGGTCTCAGTGCGAACCAAAGGCAATTAGGCTAATAGCTGGCAGCACAATCAAATGATAACATGGCTCAAACTCCGACTTCAGGGATACCAGCTGGAAGAATATCAAGCAACGCAGTCGAATGTTTTTCAGATATTTTCCAGATTTTTGCTTTTCGATTTCCGTCGACTTTTCCACGCTGGCAAGGCTAGCGGCAAATTGGCGGCAATTTATTAATTCAAAATGGCCAGCAGAAAAAAAAAAATTAAAATCGGGGAGAAACGCAAATCCTATTTGTCAATTTATTTGCCCAAGTATGCGTGCAATCACAACAAACAACAGAGCAGCAACGAATGCCAATTGCTTAAGCAAAATTGCGCATAATTGACATTTTTCCAATTTTCCCACTCGTGGGTTCAGCGGGGGCTGAGGTCACTGTTTGATAGCCCATCCCCTTCCCCAGCACGAACCCTCCCTCCACCGTCCTCCCTCCTCCAATACCCGCCACGCCCGCACTATAAAACTGTCCGCGGGAATGATTTAATTTCCCAAATATTGTCGAACATAAATTCCATGTCTGGTGGAATGGGTATCCTAGATCTTGGCCAAGTGTCAAGTGGTATTAAAAGAAGTTGCCGCCGAGGCTGGACCGCACGAAATCGGCATTTATGGTTTGTTTGCGACCACTCATTAGCCTGGTCAGCAGCCCTACACTACCGAGTACCATGCCATGGACCACAACGAAGGACCGGCAGTCCCTAGCCTCGTCCTCATCCCCGCTCTCGAATGTGTCGCATTGTGTGGCTTCCACAATTATGAGCCTTTTGTTGCTCAATCTGCCGCAACACTTGTTGCATTGTGCTGGCTTTGTGCCTGTGTGTGGGTTCCATAGTTTCCGCCTAAAAGGATTTCACAGCTCATAGATAATCCCATTGGCACAGGAATGGGATTGGGACTCCTTTGTCCGTTCTGGCCTGTTCTGCGGCAGACAGGCAGAAGGCGTTGGCTCCCAGCTCCTCTCTCCACATGTCCATTTGCGGGTATTTTGAGCACTTTCGGCGACCTTAAGCCATAAGGCGATATTCGGTGTGGATGGTCTAGATCTACATACATATGTACAAATTAGTAAGACTAGCCTTATTTATCCAACTCGCATTTTCTGTGCGGAAATGAAACACTGTACCGGCAGATACACCCTTTCACAGACTTATCCGATAGCCCACTCCACCAGTTTGGGAATTCTAAGGCTGCGTGAGATGTCGTCTTGGTATTTTGCTGCCTCTGACAATGTCATGATGGCGTCTTGAAAACACTGAAACGGAAACGTAGATGGAACACAAACACAGTGTCTGACAAGTTGCCCCTTTCCGTTCCAACGGCCCTGCCCCCGCCCTGCCCCTACCATCCCCTCATCACTGCCATCCCCTCACCCCGCCGCCCATGGGATCTTGGCCATATAGCGTGCGTGGCGGCGGCGGCAAAAGTGGCCCCTATCATTATGGCTGTCGTCTTAGCCGAAATTGGTCGGAGTAGCAGCAAACAACAAGATTTCTCGCTGCGGATGCTCTTCCAGAATGGGCGCCTCCTTTCCCTGTCCCTGGCCGTCCCCGATTTCTGATTTCTAGGCCTAAACCTAATATTTCGGCTGAGAGACCACTCTTAAGCATTTTCCCCATTTTTCTGTCTTTGGCGGGGAAAAAATTGATTTACGACTTCCGCTGGCAATGAAAATTCACTTTGGGCTTTGAAAACACTTTGAGCCACTTCTGTCTTCAGTCTTGTGGGTTTTTGGCCACTGGGTCCGCGAGATCGCCGATTGAGCTCTAGTCGCCGCTCGGGGTGCTCATTTTTATAGACTCATTTAAGGCGATTATTTAGCAATTTTTTAAGACATTTCTGTCGACGTTTTTTCGCATACAGGCTGGCTCGGCTCCTCGCCAGTTAGTGGCGAAATTTATGGCTCAGAAAGTGAATCATTTAAGTTAATGACTTTCAAACGTGTTTCACACCGAAGTGCGAGCGGGATGTCCATACGGCACTCAGTAGAGTGCGACGGAGACCGAGCTAGGCGATGGCCGATTGACTTGACTCACTAGCCAAGACAAGTAGCCGCCGTGATTGATAATGCGCTGATTGAATTATGGCCATAAGTGTAATTTGGCCAGTGGCGTAGCCAACAAGAACGAATTCGGCTTGGAGAGGAGAATGGGGACTATCGACCGACCACAAGGATCTATGTGATAATTGGATGAAGTCATATGTTTGGAGATCTTTTCAAACTGGTCGACTTACGAATATTACAATGTATAAAATTAGACCCCCGTTGTCCATTTCCTTGGCTCGTAGTGGGCCCTTGATAGAGACGCTTTTATGGACACCATCGCAGGTCTAGGCCACCTTACGATTTGTTGCTGCTCTCCACCGATCCAAAGGTCCCAAATGGAAGTCGGAATTTGTCTGCCCGGCCTGGGGGCGTTTTTGGGGTTTTATTTTTCAGAGTCGGACTGAAGCGAGCCGGGTTTTGTTTTGCGGTTCGTTTTGTCTTCTGTGTTTTGGCGGCAAATCAAACCGAGTTTATGAAATTGGCAAATTGGCTTATGGGCAGTCGCGGCGGCAAACCAAAGCGGCTTGATGGGCGACCCAGACCCAGGTCGGAATTGAAGTTGGAGTTGGCGCTGGAGAGTTCCAGTTCCAGTCACAGTCGCAGTCGCAGTTGAAACCCAAGTCCAGGTCCCAATCCTATCTATGCGTGCCAAAGCGCCAATGGCGTTTTAATTTGAAGTTGGGACCGGCGTCAGCTGCCGAGCGTTTATGAGCTGCCTGACTGACTGCCGACTGCCGTTGACTTTTATTTATTTAATGTTTCGGCCTTAGTATGTGCTTCTTTATTATTTTATTTGGCTTTTCCTGTGTCTGTGCCAGTGCCAGTGCGAACCTGGTCACCGTCTACCTGCAATGACGAGCGAGATCGCTGCAAAACTGGATTAAGTCCCTTCTACGCCCTAATCCCGGCTGGACTTGCTGGTCCTTGCTGCGATGCTCTCGTACTAAAGGAGAAGTCCTGACCGAGACCTGAGACCTGAGACCTGAGACATGGCGCCAGTCAGTCAATCGAGGCCCCTGACGAGCACTAATAGGATCAGCAATGCTGTCTGAGCCCTGGCGTGAAATCCGCAAATGTTGTTTACCCTGCCCGGAAAGGGGTTGACCCCTGACCTCTCTGCACACCCACTCGCCCGAGTGCAAAGTATGGCAAGTAGGTGTCTCTGTGTTTATTTGTTTTGAGCCCTACAACGCAGCAACTCCGGTTCTGGCCTGCTTTTTCGACTGTCACCACTGCTCAGTCTCAGACTTGAGCACCGCCAAAAGCAGAGGCTGTCCGTCCGTTGGATTGGGATGAGTATGAGTCAACAGAAAAGAGGTGATGGTCTCGAAAAGTTCGCATCGATGCGATGCTGATGGGAAAATCGGGCGAACAATGAGAGCCGAGAAAGGCGCACAAAGCTCTCCTCTGGAGAGCCGCATCAAGATATGGAAGCATATACTGGAGTCGGGGTAAGTACTGATCCGGCCATCATTATGGCTTTCGATAGCAATTATCCGCTACCGTTTAATTGCGCGCTTGGCGATTTTGTGGGCCGCTGCTGGCTGATTTTTCACACGCACTTGCCGCTGCCCACCTGCCGCTCCTCCGCTCCACCTCCCCTCCTCCGCACATGGGCCGACTGAACCACCACCCACTCTGTGAATGCTGTCATGTGTCTAATGAGTCGCTGGCCCAGTTCGCAAGTTGGCCCAAAGTTAGCGTCCTTTGTGTAATTTGCACACTTGCATGGGCATTTGCATTTCCTATTTTCCCCATTTCACAGTTCACATTTCCACTTGCCACTTTCGCATTTCCATCTACCACGCACTCCGATGGACGGATGGGCTCGCCGGAAACTTTGAGGGTAATTTGCATATGGAACTTTTAAATCATACTGCTCGAAGTTGGCCCACGACACCTGGGCTTACGTCTGCAATCGCAGGAGGAGCAGCTGCGTCGATGGACACATTTATCAAGGAGCTCGCAGTGCGGCGAGCCCCAAAATAACTATATACTCGCAAACAGTATCCCAGATTATATTTCACAATTGTAAATTTATCAATATAGTAGTAGTATTAGCCCAGGGGGCCCCACAAAATCCTTAAGATTCGCATGGTATCTATAATTAATTCAGTCCGCGGAATATTTCCCAGTTTATGGGCGCCATAAAGCAGTTCCCGAGATCCCGAACAAACGAGGCAAGTCATCTCATCGAGTGGACAGACGCGATCACTTAATTACCTGTGCGAACTTTTCAACCGCGCCCCAGTAGGAGAAGGTACAGTGAGCACTCGCTACGGCGGCGAGGCGGGCGGGGCAAGCAGTTGCAGGTGGGACTGACGTTTTCACCTTGTTAATTATGCGCACGGTCATGCTAAAATCGCGTAATGAGTGACGGCCATTGAGAGTTGCATTGTCAGCAGAGAATGATAGTTTAATCGTGAGGGGTTCTGGCGAGGATTGGGGAGCAGAGCGGGCCGGCTGGTCACAGGGTGTCCTAGCACATGTACAGCTTGGAGGGCTTCATTCGGCCGTACTCCCCGTTCTCGGTGACCGCAACTTTGAGGCCCGTAATGCCGTCTTGCTCCAGCATCTTCAGATCCTCCAAGCCTTCGGCTACCTCCTGGGCGGTCACCATGAACTTCTTGGCCAGGCGCCTCCTGTTGGCGTACTTGAGGAAGTGGCCGTCGCCGTACCGCTGGCGACTCGTCAGATAGATCTGGTCGATCCGCTGGTAGTGGCAGCACTGCATCTTAGGGTACCACGCGAAGGTCTCCTGCCAGTGCCTCGTCGTCCTTTCCATGGCATGGCTGAAGGCGAGCTGGTAGCGCAGCTGCTCCGTGGTCACTATGTCCGCCGGCATCTTGTCAGGGGTGTGGGGTTGTGTTTACTTTACTTCGTGTCCTTCTGGTTGTGGAGTGGATGGATATATGTGTCCGAAATGTGTGAAGTTTGTGGCTGGCCCACCTGATTGGCAGCTGAGTTGCCAGTCCCAAGTGCCAATCCCGTTTTCTGTGTGCTCCCTAATCGCATTAGCAGCCACTTGACAGGCGACAGGTGCAGTGCATCCAGGTCACTGCCAGCCGCCACCTGTGCAGAAACTCTGCACATAATTCTTAGCGCTTATGAACTGGGCTGGTTTGAAACTTATGTACGTGTTTAAGTTAACTTCCGTCACTACACTATATTTATTTTCGTAAATCTCAGTAATGTGACAAATACATCACATCAGACCCACTTAGACTTACTATGTTGATATTGGTCCTGCTGACCGCCATCCAATACTAAAACGGCATAACACCTTACCAATATTTCAGCTTATGGGTTGAAGAGCTTGTATATCATTGGATATGACTGTTTAGCTCTTGGTGAAGTATAGGATGACATCGGTGCGCGGAATGCCCGCGACCATCCATGTGCTGTTCATCATGTATCTGCCATCGGGGATGATCGACTGGACCAGCTTGTTCAGGTGCTGCACGGGAAGCTTGTCGAGCACGATGTCGTGCTGTGGGTGGGGGACAAAGGCGGAGATTAGACGGCAGGACATGGCAACGCTCACTCACGTCGTAGGGGCAGGTGTGATTTATGTTCGAGTAGGGGGCGAAGGTCTGGTAGACCCAGTTGGCGACCACGTGCTTGCGGTCCCGCAGGAACTTGCAGGAGTCCACCTTGAAATCAAAGTTGTACAGGAGTCGCCTGTTCTCGCGCATCCTCAGCTGGAACCTGGTCTGGAAAATGGTCGGGTGTTGTGAGTTGTGAGACCGACAGAGTTCTATCCTCTTACCTCGCAGTTGTCGACGGGCAGGTGGAACACCTTGGTTTTTAGCGAAAGGTACTTGTAGGTGCGATTCACGGACTTCAAGTAGCAGTACTCAAAGTCCATGAACATCCTGTCGCGCACGAGGCAGACTACATTATTGAATTCGAAGTGTCCTCGGATCTTTGGATATCAATTGTTCTATAGTGCAGTGCCTTCAATTAGCCATACGCATTCGATTCTTACTGCCATCGGAGCCATCGAAATCAACAGAAAAATCCACAATGCGCGCATTCTGAATGAGGTCTGGATCACAATAACTACAACATCGAGTACCAAAAGCTGAAATACTCCAAAAGTTATTAATTGTGATTGCTCGGTCCATTGCTGTTCTGAAATTGCCAGCCGATATTAAATAATCGCTGAGAATCCATTGAGTGTTTAATAACTTATATTAATGGACATTTAAAACACACAGCATTCGAATAAACCTATTCCAGCAAATTGACCCTCAAAATGCCAGCGATTATGCGATTAATTAAGAAATTTGTTGATATTTGATTATTATTTATAGAGTTACAACATATTCCACCATTGTGGTCCATTTTGTATGATCTAAAAAGTTAATATTTCAAAATGTGCTAAAATGTGCCCACGGAAGTTAGATTGTGTTGGTTTGTGGCACGGATATATTCTCGGCAATGTTTTCGGGCGGCTTAAGTCCACACTGAGTAGTATCAGTGTTCCAAACCACCGTACTTTAAATGAACCGATATCGGTTTTGTTCCATCCCTAATGCATTGTTTACGTTTTTTGGCGCGATTTATTTACTAGCGGAAATCCAAACTGTCTGTGCGTCCTTATTAGTTGAATAAACCAAGGAGCGAAAATGCCGGAGGCGGATAGAGAGCTGGTCAACATCAGGCGCTTCCTGAAGGAGCGCCTCCAGCGAGACTACACCACCCTTAGGGGCTACGCAGAGGAGCGGTCCAATGTGCGCCTATTGCTGCAACGCACGGCTGAAATGGGGGAATCCAACTCCTTGCTGCTCATTGGGCCGCGGGGATCCGGAAAGACAACGGTATGAGTCCAGGACTTACCGGAAAGCCAATACAGTAATCTATACTCTCAACTTCCTTAGCTCATCAACTCCGTGCTGGCGGACTTGCTGCCCAATAAATCGTTCGGGGAAAACACTTTGATCGTCCACCTGGACGGTAATCTGCACACGGACGACCGAGTGGCCCTGAAGTCCATCACTGTGCAGATGCAGCTGGAGAACGCTGCGGACGGCAAAGTGTTCGGCTCGTTCGCCGAGAACCTCGCCTTCCTGCTCCAGTGTCTTAAGTCGGGCGGTAAGAATTCCAAGAGCGTGGTCTTTATCCTCGAGGAGTTCGATCTCTTCTGTGCCCACCACAACCAGACTCTGCTCTACAACCTCTTCGACGTCTCCCAGTCAGCCCAGGCGCCCATCTGCGTGCTTGGCGTTACCTGTCGGCTTGACGTGATCGAGCTGCTGGAGAAGCGGGTCAAGTCGCGCTTCTCGCACCGACAGGTCTTTCTCTTTCCCAGCTCGCAGCGCTTCGAGGAGTATGTTGACCTGTGCAAGGATCTACTGTCCCTTCCGACCGGCAATTCACTGTTGCTGGCGGCGGAGAGAATCTATAACCTACAAAACATCCAGTCGGGGGCACTTTACTTCTCCCGAAACCATTTTGACCCCGGGGAGTACGGCTTCTCGCCCAGAATACGCGACGCCTGGAACAAGCAGATATGCAAAGTCCTGGCCACTCAGCAGGCAAAAAGCACACTCCAATCGCTTCATGACTTCGACATCAGCGAGGCCTATCTCAAGAACTTCCTATTCCGCCTGGTGGCACATCTCCGACCGCAATCTCCCCACATTACAGCCGAAAAAATGGCTGCGGTGGGATCACAGTTTGAGGGCGACGACAAGATAGAGCTGCTTTGCGGGCTCTCAGTCCTGGAACTGTGCCTTATCATCGCCATCAAGCACCATTCGGAGATTTACGATCGCGACCCCTTTAACTTCGAGATCATCTACGCGCGCTTTTCCAAGTTTGCCAAAGTGTCCACCACAATGCAGGCCGTGGAGCGGTCCATTGTCCTGAAGGCCTTCGAGCATTTACGCATCGCAGAGCTGATCATGCCGCTCTCCGGTGGAGCTGGCGGGGGCGTAGGCAAGGTGCAGAAAGAGTTTGAGATGCATAAGCTGGCGCTGACATACGGCCAGATTCAGCACTGTGTGCAGCGATACCAGGCCCTTCCCACAGAGGTTGCCCAGTGGGCGCAAAGCTCTCTGATCTAGCAGTAGATCAAAAATCCTTGTTATATTTATTAAGTATTTCGAAAAAAACCGTACAGAATCATTTAGTTGGTATTGTTTAGGAAATTAAATAAACTACTTTTAATCTTCAAAACGTATATAAGAGAGAAGACTTAAGCATATATGTATGTAAGTGGTATGTGCTATCAAATTTGGTTCTTATACAAATGTAACGTAAAAATGTATGCACTTTATTTATGGCCAGGTATTTAGGTCAGGTTAGTTCAGTTTTATCTGCTTTGCACTTTCCGATCGATAATGCTAATTCCTGGAGTCGCCCGCATTTCTGTTCCACGCAAGATGCGGGTGGATCTCGCTATATAAAGACCACCAATTGTGGAGCAGGAGTCAGGTGAAGCTTCAGTCGCATCAGCATGAGAATTATTACAGTCCTGTCCGTTTCGCTCTTGGTGGCTCTTGTGGCCATCAGCCAGGCAGACGACAGTAGTCCAGGATTCTTCCTAAAGATCACCAAGAACGTACCGCGGCTGGGCAAGCGAGGCGAGAACTTTGCCATAAAGAACCTAAAGACCATTCCTCGCATAGGACGCAGTGAGCACGTGAGTCATACCCAAGGGCTTTCCTAAAGGGTATTTATAAACCATAAACGATTTCCAGAGCTCTGTGACTCCTCTGCTGGCCTGGCTATGGGATCTGGACACGAGTCCAAGCAAGCGCCGCTTGCCCGCAGGGGAATCAGCAGCAAAGGAGCAGGAACTTAACGTGGTGCAGCCCGTCAACTCGAATACGCTCCTTGAGCTACTCGACAACAACGCTATACCCAGCGAGCAGGTGAAGTTCGTCCACTGGAAGGACTTCGATCGTGCCCTCCAGGCAGATGCGGATCTGTACAGCAAGGTTATCCAGCTGGGACGCCGTCCGGACCAGCACCTCAAGCAGACCCTCAGCTTCGGCAGCTTCGTTCCCATCTTCGGCGACGACCAGAATCCGGACTTCATGATGTACAAAAACAACGAGGATCAGGAACTTTACGGCGGGGGAAATCGCTACGGTAGCCAATTCCTCAAGTACAACATCCTGTGAGAGGTGAAGTATTCGATTTGAATAGGGACAAAGGAATATGACATTATAAATAACTTACCAGCACTGCTAGCTAGTGTATTCAAATATATCCGGAACCTTGAAAATGTTCCAAGCAAGAATTGGAATATCTTCTCATTTGGATAATCCCAGAAAACAAATGCCTCTTTTGGTAATTCCAAAAAACACCTCTGAAAACGATAGCAAACATAATAAATTTCGGCCATATGGAAATGATTCATCCTCTATAAGGTAAGTCTTCGTTAGAATGCTTTCCCATTAGTACGTATATACGAAAGTGTCAACCAAATCCGCGTTCTGGAACTGTCAAGAGAAAGTCGAGATCCGGATTGCGGTTGCCTGTAGCAGAGCCTTTCTTTATCGCATTCCCGGAAGGAATCGAATGGGATCAGCGCATTAACGGTGCTTCTTTGACCAGGTCCACTCCACTGCAATCCGCATCTCAATCTGGCGAGTCAACAACCCAGCGGTCTTCTTTTGGCGGCGATGTGCGAATGTGGGGTGGCTGACTCAACGGAGCGAGCTCGGGCTTATCAAATTTATGGTTCCCGAGATGTTAGGAAATTCCAGCGATCGCATTCTTCTGCTCCCTTTTACCGACTTTTACCTTTTGATTGAATTAAGCGAGCTGCCCGCGAATTGAATTCCCAAACAGGATGATGGCGCCGTCGCATTCTGGAATTTGATGTGTTTATTTTGTTTAATTAGCGTGCTGCTGTTAAGTATGCTGACCAGAATTCGCCACAATCCAGTAATCCCGCGGCTCATCAACAACTTCAATTACAAGCCCGGCTTGATCGGACTCAGACGCGATGACGACGCAAACTTGACTTTGAAATTTTTGCAATGCCTCACTGATGCTCGGCTCGGTGCGGGTTGTTATTGTTTTTGGTCTTTTTGATTGTTTACTTTGGTTTTTAATTTCTATTTTCAGTGCAAGCGAGAACAAGTTTGCTAGTGGCTCCAGGGGCTTAGGCAGCCAAATGTAAGGGGGGACTGCGAGTCGTCCTTAAGTCTTTGGCTCAAGAGCGACTGAAACATTTTGCTGCATGAGAATCCATAGTCTATGAAACTAGACTACCTAACACACAATATTTAAACATTCCCACCCATTGAGGTTCCAAATCCTCGATGGCATCGACGCGCGCCTCTGTTTTTTTCGGGGGGCTCCCGATCTCCCACCCGCTGCCGCTCTCCCTCTCGCTTTCGCTCCCTGCCACTTTCGCTCTGCCGTGCGATTGCGCTCTCTGCGCTCTCCCGCCGCCAAAGCCGATCTCAGAGCTTAAATACGTGTGGAGCGCCAGCGCCGTCCGAAGACGACTCACAGACATCGCCGCGACCGGTTGTTCGACATAGTACTGCAAGACTATAGTGCTCGCTCCGTTTCCGTTTCGCTTGGAATTCGCCGTTTTCGTGATCGACTGGTGGGCGCCCCTCTCCCTAGACCGACTGACTCCCCCATCTTGCCGAGAAACCGATGTGTGAAACAAGCTTTTGCGTTTCAAGCTGAGACACACGTACACCCGAAAACAGCGATAATACGAATTGGCCACGCTCGTTGTTTGGTTAATTCAATTAAGTGCGTCGGACAGAAGAAAGCCACTTGGCTAGCCCCCGAAACCAAGTGATAATCCATCAAGCCGCCACAAAAGCGCTTTTATTGGGCCCTAAAAAAAAGAAAGTCGCCGCACAAAGGTTACACAACCGAAGCGTGCAATTGACCCACGGATCACGGATCACGGAGCACGAATCCCCTGAACTCTCCGTGCAGTGCGGAGTACGCAACATAAAAGCAGCAACGCCACCATGACGACTGCGGCGAAAGTAATCTTGGCCTGCTGCCTGCTGGGCGCCTTCCACATGCAGATCAGCTCGTCATCGGCCATTCCCATCTGGGAGTTCCTGACCCGAAACGAGAAGGTAAGCGAAATGCACATTGCGCATACGCCGCGTGCGCCAGGTGCAGGTTGCGCATACGCCTCGTTTACTCCACTTACACACGGCAATTGTCCTTGGCATTGCGCATCTGTCGAGTAGAGTCTGTTGAGTCTATTGAGTTCGATTCAATCTGTCGAATCTAGCGCAGCGCTGAATACTTGATCAGCAGAGCATGATCGTTAATAATAGCGATATTGATATGGATATGGGTATGGGTATGGGTATGGGTATGGATATGGATGTAGACATGGTGTTGTGATAACTTCAATGAGTTCGCATATTAACGGCGCTTTGCGCGCTTCTGTTTTTGGGTTTCTCTCCGCACTTTTCAGTCCGTCGAAGACAAAAAACTAAAGGAATGAATATGAATGTCAGCATGAATATGAATGGTTGACAAGACGCCGTTCATTGTCAGTGAGCGGTATTCGCTGCTCATTTGCATAACTGTACCGCGATTGGCATCGTAACCAACATGGCACAACAAACACTCGAGCCGAAAGCTGAAGAAGAACGGTCCTTGGCATAAATAGACGCCTGCGGAGTGCGGCTTGACATTGGGCCTTATCAGCGCCGAGTCTGGCGAGGATTATGCGGTGTGGTACAGTGGGGCCTGGTCTGTTGGGAATACCGGTCCAGCGGTACAGCGGTCCGGCTGGAAAGCCACTTGACTTCGAGAGCGTTCGAGGGAAGTCCACTGGCTGGCGTTGCCAAAACATCAGCCATCTGGTTTCACAACTGATGAAGCGAAAAGGTTATGCCGCCTGGGATCTAGCCGCGATTAGCCAGCAGCCAATCCCCCAAACAAGCGAGTGCGGTGGAGCGTAGAGCAAACATTAATTTTCATTTATGAGGAACAACAGTTTCAATTTACATTCGCAAGTGCTGCAAATTGCCAGCGAGCTGAGGAAAAACTTAATAATGGCTAAAAGCTTTTCACTTTTCTGCACAAATGTTTGTGCAACAAAGCGTGACAACGCTGTGGCAATTTTCTCCGCCGTTTTTGTTTATTTGCTGTTTTTTGGTTAATGAACTCCGCCGAAGTGGCTTCAGTCCGCTCATTAATTAGCCGCCGGACTTTAATTTATATGTAGCGATTTGCCAGTCATTAGATCTCTGTGCCCTGCTGCCAGCGCATCAATCCCCGACCGAATCTCTGCCTTTCTGACCGCTAAGCACGCGAACTGCGCCTTAAATCCGCGGATCGAGACAATAAAGCCCGCAGACAATGTGACCCAATCCGATCCCGGGCCAGAAGTGATTGAAAGCCGCATCCGGCATCCCACACGAGTCTCTCGAAATGGGAAAATAATTTCTAAAAGGCAATTAGCTGCCGAAACGCAGTTTGTGGGGCTATGGCTGTACGGGCTATATCTTTTTGCACTTCATGTAAATTTCTAACCAGACTCGCCTCGGAACGATCGCTTTGGGTGTATTTATAGAAGATGCTTCAGCTTCCTGTTTCGAGACGACTCTTCCCTGCTCCCGGGTGATCGCAGCTATTTGAGCGCTTTCGATTTTCGATTGCAAAAATAAACAACAGCTTAACAATTTGTTGTTGCCCTTATGTTTTTATGGGTGCAAACGCGTTTGGCCGGTTTGCGGTCTGGGCCCCAATAAATAAGTTATGTTCGCATTACCGTTTTGTTTTTACGTAAAATATGCTGGGATACCCAAACATGTCTGTAGTAATGGAACCCTTTTCCCATCCGATACCCGATCGAACCGGAGTCATTACCGCGTCTTTTAGCTTTTTATTTTGTCTGTTATGAAATGTTTCATTTTCGTGGCTGTCTTTGCGTTGGTCTCTTTGGTTGGCCATTTCGATGTTTCATAATGTAACCTGCGCATATCAACAGGTTATTGACCGCCAATCCGCTGGGGATGGCATGTGGTATAGACCAGGGGCCCGGGAAGCGTCTGCAGACCCACGAGACCGCTTTTGGCCATCTCTGGGTCTCGCTTCTCGGGGGTTGTGCGTCGACTGAGTATCTCGCATAGGCACAAGGAAGTTTGAGATATAGATACAGATGGCTCGGGCCAAGATCAGTGTGTCTATAGGCTAGACTTGCGCACAAAGCAGGCGATGTCAGCTCAGCTCAGCTCACTTCGCTGGAAGGCTAATGAGTTACAACCTGTCCGCGACGATCTCGAATCAACATATTTTTATAAAAACGAGCGTATATTATATAAGCGAATTAAGTACGTGACTTTGACAACTCCCGCAAAGGCTTTTTGGAATATTTGCGCGCTAAGCCATAAATAAGTTTCTGTTTTGCTGAATTTGCAATTTTGACTGGCTTAATTATTTAATTGTGCCAGGGCCTGGACCATAAAATCCCGACAGAGTGGCTTCCACTGGCGGAGGGGTGGGCACAAAGGAACCGATTTGTTCAATTAATCGCTGCCCCACTCAAGTACACATCTGAGCAAATGCACACCCAGGGGGGTGCTGAGGTGGTGCGATGGTATCCACTGCATTTCGCAGTTCGCACACGTTTGTGTGGCCCCACTGAGTGGGTAACGGTAATTGGTAATGTGAGCCAACCCGCCAACTCCCCAACTTTGGCCCCTCCGAGTCCGCCGATCCGATATATCCAATGCATTATGCAAACGGCGTAAAATTGTAAAACCCAAAGCAGAGCCAATGCAAATGAAGCTCTTGCTGGATTTTGAAGCAGATCAAGGGTATATACATATATACATATATATATATCTAGAAGGAGGCTACAGACCCGATACTGGATCCCCTAGAGAAGTAACCCAGTTCCCCGCATATTTCTTTGTTCTGCTGTTTGCTCGTCGACTCTTCGATTGTTTGGCTGTCTGCCGGGAGAGGTGCTAAATCGTGACCGATGCCGGATTCGGAACTCTTGGGGAGCTTCTGCTCTGTATTACCACTAAATTAGCATCGGAGCTGAAGCGATCCACTTGACGTCACCGGCGACCAGAGAAATCCCACAAATCGCAGATGCAGATGTGTCACCGCAGTAGAACATTCGGCGCTAATTAAAAGTCCATTCGACGCTTCGCTGGCCACGGAGAATAGACAATGAGCTGCTGCTTTGGCCGCTGAACCGTAAACCCATACCCATACCCAGCCCATCCGAACTGGGGCACATGAACCAGATGGCAGCCATCCGATCGCGCCCTGGGAGGCAGTTGCTCAACTCGCGAGCCGCGCTGTCGAAATGCATTTCGTTTGTGCAACGAAAGTGCAATCATCTCCCGGCTGACACACACGCACCTTGCGAAATCCCCCATTGAGAGGCACCAGGCAGCTCCACCTCTGCCCTGCGTTACCCACGAGACCTGGTCGAAGTATGATTGCCTCGAACTTTCTTTTCTGCACGTCGTAAATCTGCTAAAATGAAATCTAAGAAACTAAGAATCTTTAAGTCTGCAAGTTTTTTAGGAAACCAATATCACCCACATACTTATGTTCTCCGATTTCCGCTCGTGCCAAATCAATACCATATTCGGCTGCTGAACAGAGAAGCGATGATTTGCTTTCTAATTTATATAACTTGATTCTTAAACACAAATTGCCCTTAAAATAATCCCCCATTTTTGTCACCCTGCAGATGTCCCACCTCTACTCAACATTCGCCCAATTGGTTAGCGTGCACTGCAAGTCAACAGCCGCCGTCGGAGGCCTCCCAGTGAACCAGTGCAAGCACAACCTGCTCGGTTACGGGTCCGCCAAGCTGCAGACGCTCTCCGACGCCCAGCTGGAGGCACTAGATCCGTATCAGCGCGATGCCAACGAGCTGAGTAAGTGTCTCTATCTGCGTGGGAGACTGATCGATTTCCGCGTCAGAACTTCCGCAGTGCGCAGTCGCGACGTGCTCGACGTGAGCTCTCAATCTCGATGTCGATCTGACCGCTCTTTTCTTCCGCAGTCTGGTCATCGATTATGCGGGACCATCCGAGCGGAGCCAGCCTAGTGACCACGAGGCAGCCGCTCCAACAGCCCCTGCCCACTCCGCCCGCGTCCTCTCTGATCATCCTAACGCGCCAGCAACTACCGCACGGAGCATCCCATGCCCATGCCATCCAGAGCTCCGGCTCCGCCACCAATCCAATCTTCGAGAGCGGCGAGCAGAAGCACAAGTACGCCATGGACATGGACATGGCCTACGGCTACGGGCCCCAGTCCAGCAGTGAGCTCCCAGTGGCCGCCGCCCTGACTTCAGAACCGCCCAAGAGATTCCTCACCGGACCTCTGGTGATCCGCGTGCGACCCGATGGCTCACCGGTAGAGGAGGACAAGAGGATGCCACTGCCGCGGGACGAAGACCTGCCCTACTTCCGCCTTGGTTTGGCCGCCGCTCAGCCCAACAGGCATCGCAAGATCGCCACAATCAGCGCCTTGAAGCAGCAGCACTTCGCCTCCATCCTGCAGAGCGACCTCCAGCCACCCCACCAGACGCAGAGGCGCCTGTTCCGCCAGCAGCAGGCGTAAGATCGCGTCCAGAGGATCCGCAGACCTAGACCTAAGTCCTTGTGTGAATGTGATAGAGCAGATCAGGAGGTCATCCTGCATCGTAGAGTGCGAGAGTGAACTAGTGAGCCTTCTAGTTGTAGCCGTTTGAGGAGTTTTCTTGAATGCACTTGAGCTTTAATGGAATTTCGTATCGTATTCGTTTAAGTTTTTTTAATTTTATTTATTCGCGTGCATTAGCCGTAAGATCACATAGAGATTCTTGAGTAATAAACCGCATGATGATTATCATTGTTACGAACGTATTAATTCTAAAATGTGTGGATTGGGATGGAAATGAGGATGGGGATGCGGTCTCTGCACATAGCCAGGAACCGGTTGGTTATGGTAATACGAAAGTCGCATCTCGGCCAGCCACCAGTTCCTTGTCGCGAGCTCCACTCACACCTATATTTATCACGCGAAAGGCTTATTAACCCACATCTACAGAGTTGGCCCGAACAATGGAGGTACTGAATCCGGTTTGGCGGGTTCAGAACGCACTGCCAGGCCACCAAATGCGCCGGCCATTAGAATTTGCGAGTTTTGGCAATTACATTTCGGTGTAATTTCGCTGGCAACTGGTTTGTCAGGCTCAGGCCTTTAGGACGCGCCCATTAATCTCGGCTGAGCAACAAAGGAAGGTAAATTGGGATGCACGTCACTGGGCTTGAATAAATGATGCCGGGACTTTCCACCGCCCTTGCAGTGCAAGCGCCTTCATATGCACGAGTTTTGGGCGTGTAATCTGATTTATTGATATTAGCTGCTTTTAAATTAGGATAGACGAGTGCGCCGATTGTCGATAACAGTTCCGATTATGACACAGTGACAATCAATGAAACAAAAAAAGGTACATCTGAAATGGCTGCGGTCACACTGGTCAAAGCTGTTTGGTAAAATAGTAAAAAGTAAATATTATTCCGAAAAAAATTGTGTTTCCTAACAGCTTGTCAGCAAAGCAAAACGAGATAAGGAAGGAACGCAGTAGTCTATAAGGTATATATGGAACAAGCACGACAATTGTTGATTCCATTGTGACGCGGCGATGTAATTCCCACGCGAAATGAATCATTGCCCTAAAACTCATTTATTGTACATTTATCCTTAGCGTTGCCGATATCAAACTAATCGATTTGGCTAATCTTTGTCGTCTAGTTTTTGAAAGAGGGGATTTCCCTGATCTGTGAACGCAACCGTGAAATCTCTGATGATTAAAACCAACCATTGCTACCGCGACAACGGAGATATGTCGGAGGAAGAGTCATTCGTCATCTTGGGTAGCTCGCCGTGCTCTTCGCTCATGCCGGACAGTTCCTTGGGGTCCAACGCATGTGGTGACACGCAGGAGGCGAAGGAAACCGATGCCTCTACAAGCACTCAGCCACCAACAGTGAACTGTATTCCAGTCAGCATGACTGCATCGCAGCAGCAGCACAAATCGCTGGACTCCGGATCTTCCCAGCACCAGTCCCTGGCGACCAGCTTCATTATGGGAGAAGTTCAATCCGATGTCCTGAAGGTGAGCGCCTGGTAACCTCTTGCTGGCTTCTAACAACAGTCTCTTAATCCATCCACAGAACAGTGTTTATTCGCAGTTTCCCAGCCTCTGCTCGTTACAGGGCTCCGCTGAGGAAGTAGTTAAGCTGCAGAACCTGATGACCGAGTACCTTGCGCTAAAGAGTGAGTATTTTTTGCCACTAAAGTAATATACAGCAATAATACGGCATTATCCGGCTAGGCACACTTGACAAGGTCAACCAAACCATGCTGAACTACCACAAGCTGACTCAGAAATGGCGCCAGGAAGCCGCCGACCGAGAACGCCAGTACAAGGAGCAGGTTAAAGAGTGTCAAGCGCAAATCGCGACCCTTCGCGAGGAAAACCAAAAGCTGAAGAATGACCTAGAGACGAAAATCGAGCAGATTGAGGTGGTTCAGACTATCAGGCTAAAAGAGCAGGATGAGCTTCGTCAGAGCGTATCTGGAAAGCAGGCCCTGATCGACAACATGCGCGTGGAGATTGACAAACTGCAACAACTAAATGTATGTCTACCAGTTGCACTTTGCTCCAAGCACTAAACTGTGCAGTATCTCTCTAAAATAATCTCTCCGGGGCTCACCGCTCTTTGTCTTCTGTTATTTCAGCATTCGTTTGAGTTCGTACCAGAGGATGCAACCAATTCGAAACTTGACCCGAACATGGCTTTGGACTATGTGCAAAGGGACGAGCACGACCGACAGGTGCAGAACCTAAAGGGCCAGCTCTCTAAACTCGTGGCTGAAAGCCTGAAAATGGTTTGTGATTTTATTCTGCTGTGCGATGCTGAAACTAAGCTTTAACTTCTATAATTATGACTTGCAGAAAGGAACCTATATTGAGGAGATCGATTGCTTAAAGGTTAACTTGGTGAGCGCTCAGGAGCTGATGAACAAAATGCAGCTGGATATTAGCGAGCTGCAGGCAAGGGACATCCAGAAGCAGGAGGTGATCGAACATCTACAGACCCAAAACGATATCTACCGCAAGGACTTCGAAATGGAGCGGGCAGATCGTGAGAAGAATGCCGGCGAGAAAGATCAGTATCTTATGGATTTGCGATCATTGCAGCGGAGGAACCAGGAGCTTATCGAAGCTCTGGCTGAGTCGCACAAGGCAAGCAAGGCGTCCTCGACCGCTTCTTCGCTGAGTTCAAGCAGAAGCAATTTGCGAGAGGAGCAGAGACCAGTAAGAGTATGCTGATTCCAAAGTCCATAAATGTCAATACTAATTTTTGTATTGGCAGATTCTCGACCCAACAGGCGCCTCATCCCGGACTTCGGACACCACCTTGCGATGTCCGATCTGTTCAAAGTCCTTTAACGCCTTAAGCGTGCTCCAGAGTCACGTTAACGATTGTTTGGATAAAAACTAAGCACAATTTCTTACCATATATTAACATATATAAGCCATATTATATAAAAACACTACAGTTCCGTTAACAATGAAAAATGCGCGGGTCTCCTCAGAGTTTGCTGCGAATGGGGGGCATTTCCAAAGACCAGACGCGGTGTACATCTGGACTGGCTACCAGGTTGCTAAGCACATTTAAGTCTGCAAAGAATTAAGATTAGCTAGAACTCATCGATTCGACTTTCTGCTCACCGTTGGTGCGTGCAAACTGCTGCAACGTGTTGCGGATATCACAAATAGGAATGGCTGTGTTTATGTTTGGGTAGACGACGTCGTCTAATTTAATGTTGGATACACAAACGCCTAGGATGCATCCATTCTGGTCGAACATCGGTCCTCCACTTTGGCCCGCCTGCACGCTGCCATCGGACATAATGGCCCCGGTGTCACACTTGATGATCCTCCCTTGAAAAATCGAAGGGTTGAAGTCGTGCCTGAAGCTGAAGTTAACGTAGTAGGGAAACCCGGCATTGTACACCATTTGCCCGAGGGTGGCTGGACTCCTGGCCAGTCGCACGCAGCATCGTTCCGGCACATCCTGCGGAGCTGTAAGTAGAGCCAAGTCGAAGGGCTTATCGCTGTCCGGGTTGCACCAAATCACCTCAGACTGGAACTCGCGATCGGCAGCACGGCAATTAACAGTCTCAATGTTCTACGTGAAAGACATTAATTTAGTGCGCCAAGGTTAAGGACATCCCATGCTTGCATACCTGTCCCACCACATGTGCACAAGTGAGGATAAAGCGCTTGTTGTGGACTCGTATGAAGGTCCCGGTACCTTGCTGACCCGCCGACTCGATGACCACAATGGTGCGCTCCCCTAGAACGGTGTGTAATTACTATAACAACAACGTGGAATTAGTCTTAATTTACAGGCAAAGCTCGACGGCTCTCGACTTAGCTGGAACTCTGTAGTAGACATGCCCAGTTGTTCCATAAAGTTGCGCAAAAGGTAGCCAAAGTTCGCGGCCAGTGTGAGGTTGACGTTTTCGTGATGGCGTTGGAATGAGGTGCATATCACAATGCCAACGAGCCGCCTGATAAACGGAATATTATATTTTGGTATATTACGGTTCGGTTTCGTATTTATCACCTACAGCTTGTTGTTGAACACTGCAGAGCCTTCACAGCCCAGGGGCAAAGCGTTTGAAATGGCAAACAAGCAGCCACTGCGTCCCATAACATTAGACACTTTTCCAATGCTGATGGTCTTATAAAAGTTCTCCAGGCCAAAGGGCGAGCACATGACCAGCACGTCGTCCAAAGTGTGCATGGGCTGCAGGTGTCGCAAGTAGTTAGCGATGTGCGCGAGGAAGCGTTTGAAGGACTCCTCCTTTTCGGGCTTTCGCAGGCCCAGCACCACGAAACTGGAGCGCAGCACCTCACCCGCATCGCCGGAGTCAGCAGTGAGTAATATGTGGTGCAGGTTGCGGCATACTTCGTCCGCACAGAACACGTACAGCGGATAGGCAGTGAAGCGGGAGAGGATGTGTGGTTTGCGCGACCCAGGTGCAGTGTTTGGCCTCGGCCGTCGTTGCTGCGGATCGAAGGTGGCCACAAAATGTAGTGAGCGGATCTGCGCATCCTCTTTCTGCTCCTCATTTTGAACATCTAGCAGTTGACCCCGCTGCAGTCTGGCAACAATTGCCTTGTTCTGCGCTCCTTTGTCCCCATCTACGGCCAAATGTGGTTGCAGAATGCTTCCCGAACTGATGATGACTTCGTTGTTAATAATGATCGCGGACTGCTTCGCGGCCGGTGGACTGGTGACCTCCAGCAGGGCGTGGCGTATCTTCAGCAGCATTATCTCTAGATTTGATTATGAAAAGGCCCTTGTCATGGAAAACTGCGTTGGCTCCAAATGGAACCTTTGTGTTTGGATTCCGATGTTGCCATTCGCAGCGACAACCAGCTGTTTGCAAACCAAAACAAGTCAGATTTTGTCATTCACCGCGCGCCGATCAGCTGATGGCTCCAACCTCAAAAACAGTCCCTTAAGGAATTTTAGAACTTTCCAAGGAGCTTTGCATAATGTTGCCTCTGCGCCGGAGTTTGCTGAAACCGCTCCAGGATGTACTCCGACATAGCCATCGCCAGCTGGCGCAGAAGAACCTTCTGGAGCTCACAGATCGAGGCTTTTTTCAGGGCATATTTCCTGATACAGCGGCGTAAGTACTGGACCATCTGCAAAGAGAGAAGATTGCGATTTTATCTATGAAAACTGCTGCTCCACAGTCCCAGGATGAAACAGCTTTTCACCAGCGGCCGACAGAGCATCTACGCAGGATTCGATCCCACCGCTGACAGCCTACACGTGGGAAACCTGCTGGTAATAATGGGCCTGATCCATTGCCAAAGAGCCGGCCACAGACCTATTGCCCTCGTAGGAGGAGCAACTGGACTCATCGGGGATCCCAGTGGACGCAAGACAGAGCGCAACCAACTGGGCGAGACGGTGATCGAGACCAATTTAAAGGCTATCGAGCAACAGCTTCGCCAGGTGTTCGAAAATCACGAGAACTGCCTTTGGGACTCTAAGAAACAGAAATTCCCACTGGCTCCCCTAATGTGAGTGTGTAGCCTACATTAGGCCGTGTTAATCTCTTTCTAATCTCCTGCAGAATCGTCAACAATGCCGACTGGTACGCGGACCTGCAGCTCATCGACTTTGTGGCCAACATGGGACGACACTTTCGCATGGGGTCAATGCTCTCCAGATCCTCGGTGCAGTCCCGCATGGAGTCGGAGGATGGAATGAGCTTCACCGAGTTCACCTACCAGATTTTCCAAGCCTACGACTGGCTGCACCTACTGCGCCGCCACAACTGCTGCTTTCAAATGGGAGGCTCTGATCAGACGGGCAATTTAATGACTGGCCACGAGCTCATTAGCCGCGTAGAGCGAAAGCGAGAGGTCTTCGGGCTCACCCTGCCACTGGTCACGACGGAGGAGGGCGATAAGTTCGGCAAGTCGGCAGGCAATGCAGTGTGGCTAGACTGTAACAAGACCTCGCCTTTCGCCCTCTACCAGTTTTTCCTGCGCATGCCAGACTCCGAGGTCGAAAAGCTCCTGAAGCTGTTCACCTTCATCCCGCTGCCCCAGGTGGAGCAGTTGATGCGGGAGCACACGAGGGAGCCCGAGAAGCGGAAGGCGCAGACTCTGCTGGCTGAGGACGTGACTCTGCTGGTTCATGGAGGTTGTACTCTATATCATTGTTCCCTTGTATCAGGACTTTAGAAGTTTTCAATTCACAGAAAGTGGGCTGAAGCAGGCGGAACGGGTGACCAATGCCTTGTACAAAGGCAACGTGGAGGGTTTAGCGCAACTCAACCTTCCCGAGATCCAGCAGACCTTTCAGGGAGCGACTATGGTGAACCTGTTGACCGAGCCCGGAATGTCCATCCTGGAGCTGGCCATGAAGGCGAAGTGCTTTCCCACGGAGAGTAAGTTATCTTCGACTTTGGAAATACGGGGCATAACCGATTTGTGATCACTCCTTAGCGGATGCTGTACGTATTATAAACGCAGGCGGATTTTACGTTAACCAAAAGCGGGTGCAGAATATCGCCGAAGTGCTAACTACGGGCGTGCACATCCTGCGCAACGGAATTTCTCTGCTGCGCGTGGGCAAACGCAACTTTTATATTGTGCGCTGGCAATAGTGAACAGTAACCCTTTTATCCGGTAATATTAACTTTTAATTGTTGTTAAATAATCATAGAATGGCTTACATTGTAAGAACTTATGCTATTTATGTGGGTCTGGGGGCGGGATTTTTGCGCCACCGCTTTCGCGCCAGCATTTCCTTGGCCTTCTCCTTTTTCAGGTCCTTGTCGTAGAACTTGCCGCTCTTCGTGAAGGTCTTCTGCTCGTTGCGCATCTCGGCCAGCTTTCGGTTCTTCTGCTTGATGATGTTCTTCTTGTTGGCCGACTTCTTCTTGCCCGCCTCGGAGATCTGCACCTTGATGTTGCGTCCCTGCAGCTCTGTGTTGTGCAGCTGGAAGGCATTCTGGAAACTGCTCAAGTCGGCCATTTCCACAAAGGCGAATCCCCCTCGCCGCTTCTTGGGAATGCGGATGGACTTGACCGCGCCTGCCGCAGAGAAGTGCAGCTCCAGGTCGTCCTTTGTAGTTTCGAAGTTGAGGTTCGTCACGTACAGGACGTGTCTGTTGGTTTTTGAGGCTCCTCGAAGCAGTGAACTCAGCTGGTCACTGGTTATCTGCCCATTTTCCGCAGATTCCTCTTCCTCAGCTGCGGAAGCAGCACTGCCCTCAGCGGCTGCCTCGTCGTCGGACCTGGCCTCATCCTCGCTGTTACTATCCTCTGGGTCACTGGGATTCCGTCCGTCCTCCTTGTCCACATACGTGCCCTCGAAGATCTCCCTCCGCTTCTGGTCATCGAAGTTTCCCAACAGATCCGCACTGTCGTCGTTGACCGTGCGCCGCACCCGCTTGGGATTGATGAAAGCCTCCACCTCATAATCGCTGCCAGAATCACTGGCCATCGTTATATTTCTGGTGGGGATTGCAGTGCACACCGATACGCAGACACTACCACGTGGGATTCCCTCTGAATGGCAATACTCTGTGCTGTCCCAGACATTTTCCAGCACTGGCTATTTGCGCGCCAAGAAATTCAAATCAGAGGCCATATTGCATTCGCAGCTTGATAGAAACCGGTTGCAACTGCGGGAGCAAAATCCGACAGCTAATGGAGTTATGCGAAAATAATGCTAATCGGCGATAGCATCGAAGGAATAGACCGGTTAGCTCTTATCAGCTAAAAATTGATCGTGCGGTGCCGACAATTGATGAACGCGGTTGTTTTGGGAATCTTCCGCACAGATCTTCATAGATAACCCCGCGAATATGATATGCCGAGTGGGGCGATAATTAATGCCTGAAGAATGACTGCATCAATGTCTTTTGTTTAATTAAGACAAACGACCGCTGGGAGCCAGTTATGAAGAAAATTTATGCAGTTGGTAATTCCGGCCGGTAAAATGTCAGGGGAGAGCTACATATAAAAGCGCAATTTTCGGCAACCAGCAGTCAAAATTGTTTCGTTATCTATTAGCACACACATCCCCTTTCCAACAATGAAGTTCGTGGTAAGTAGCATCGAAATTTCATTTTGGGGACCTCTGAACATCGATTTGTCTTTAAGATCGTTCTTGCCTGCCTTTTGGCCGTGGCCTTCGCCAACGAGGAGGCTGATGTTCTGAAGAGCGACTCCGAGGTTAACGTGCTGGACTTTAACTACGCCTATGAACTGTCCAACCATATTCGCGCCGTGCAAGCTGGAGCCCTGAAGGAGCACGACAACTGGGTGGTTTCCGGGGAGTACGAGTACGTGGCCCCCAACGGCAAGACCGTCAAGGTGGTCTACACCGCCGATGAGACCGGCTACCACCCAAAGGTCGTCGAGGCCTAATAAATAGGACCCACTCCCGAAGACCGAAATAAAAAATTAAATCCATTGCAGCAGCCTACATTTTGAATTTTCGTTCTTTTGGTCTTGTGTGAATAGACACTCTTCTTCTTTCTGCCGCTAAAATCTAGGGCTGGCAAATTTCGGCCGAAATTGTATACAATGTTATCGCTTGGCTCGCAATTTATTTGCATTAATGTGTAAAGTTTGGTAAAGTAATTTAAAACTATGTCTGAGGAGCCAACAGCCATAGACTGCTTAGAGAGCAGTGGAAGCACAGTGGAGGATGTCCAGGAAACACCAGCGTCGAGCGAAAAAAGTTACGGGTTGCCGGTGCGCAAAAAAGAATATAGTTTGGAGTCTCTTAGAGTCTCTCTAGAAAAGGGAGAAAAAGCCGCAAAAGATGTGGAGATGGAGGACCTGACACAAAGTGAAGCAATCGCCGGCAACGGTTCAACAATGAAGCAGCGCCCATATGGAGCTAAGGCTTCTGATGAACCTGGAAAGTTGGCCGACGAATCGGAGGACCACAAGGGAGAGAACACGAAAGCTAGCAGTATCGCCATTGAAGGCAGCCCGGTTCTGGTAGCTGTGGATTCGGACAGCAGCGTTGAACTAATAGAGAGTCCTGTCAAATCCTCCTCCGCCAACGAAAGTGAGGAAGATCCGCCAAAGCCAGATGCTGTCAATGAAGCTGCGGCTGTTGAGGCTAAAAAGACCAAGGAAATGAATGATAGCAGTATCAGCAGTCCCACATCCGAAAGTTCTCCCGAAAAAGATGAATGGACAAATAAGAAGGGGCAACAGAGAAATGAGCAAGAAGCTTCTGGCATGGAAGTAGATCAGGACGTTGAGGAGTCAATAAATCGCCCAGCAGAAGACAAGATTGAGAAGACATTAAAAGATCACAAGCGTATTAGCTCAACGGAAATCGAAGAACACTCAAAATATGATAAAAAGGACGATGTCCTAGAGGTGGAGCTTGAAAAGGGCACTGCTCCGAAAGCTGCAGAGGACGCGAAGCTGAACTCTTTGTCATCAGATGGAGATGTGTTCTACGACAAGGAATGTGTCAACTGCAATTGCACAAAGCTTCATAAACAGTACGTGTTGGCTAACATGGCCACTTTAAACTTTTACCAGGTGCTCCGAAAGTCTTCCAAGCAGCAGTTCCTCTGCATGGGATGTCATGACACAGCAATGGACTTGTATGAGGTCAAGTAGCTCATTTATATTTAATTAACTTTGAAGGTAAACCAGAACGAATTTCTTTTTTTAGGAGTATGCGGGTCAACTGATGGCCAAGCAGCCGCTGCTGCTGAAGGATTTCCACCAGGATCACGCTGACTTTGTGGCTCTGGACAGCAGCGATGAGGAAGAAGAGAAGAAACAGCCAGGTGAGACTGCTATGATGGGCAATGAACAATAGCAAACAAAACTCACTAAATATATTTTATCCGCACAGAAAAATCGGACTTTTCGAAAAAAAAGCTGCAGCTCATTGAAGATGAACTCGATGATGCCATCAAGAATGTTCTCAACAAGGTGGATTTTACGGCTCAGATGGCCTGGTCAAAAACCATTCTCCAGGCGAAAGCAGACCACTTGGAGCGACAATTCGCACTGGCAGATGTGGAACTCGAAAAAGTTCAGACCACCGCTGACAAAATGCACTGCGCTCTGTATAATTCGTGTCCGGTGGCACACAAACATCTACCCATCCTGGACATCGAACCCAGTGACTATGTGGTAAGTCAGATGGGATGCCATTTGGATCCGTTTTAATACCACCATTTACTCAGCATGAAGTTCCACCTGCCGGCGAAATCGTGCGTCCTCCAATCCAGTTGGGAGAAACCTACTACGCTGTTAAGAACAAGGCTATTGCCAGCTGGGTATCCATAAAGGTAATCGAGTTTACGGAGAGCACCGCCATCAACGGAAACACGATGAAGAGCTACAAGATTAGGTACCTCAACACTCCGTACCAGATGATCAAAACAGTGACGGCCAAGCACATTGCCTACTTCGAACCACCGCCAGTGCGACTGACCATTGGTTAGTTACCAATAGAATGGTTATTTGTCAATCTATAAACTAATCCACTCATTGTGTACTAGGTACCCGCGTGATTGCGTACTTCGATGGCACTACTTTATCGCGGGGCAAGGATAAGGGCGTGGTGCAGAGCGCCTTTTATCCAGGCATCATCGCTGAGCCGTTGAAGCAGGCCAATCGCTACCGCTACCTTATATTCTACGACGATGGGTACACTCAGTACGTTCCGCACCGCGATGTCCGTCTAGTTTGCCAGGCTTCCGAGAAAGTGTGGGAGGACGTACACGCCGCGTCGCGCGATTTCATACAGAAGTACGTGGAGAAGTACTCTGTGGATCGTCCCATGGTGCAATGCACCCGGGGCCAAAGCATGAACACTGAATCGAACGGCACCTGGCTGTACGCGCGCGTCATGGACATCGACTGCAGCTTGGTGTTGATGCAGTTTGAGGGAGACAAAAACCATACGGAGTGGATATACAGGGGTTCATTGCGCTTGGGTCCTGTCTTCAGGGAAACCCAGAACAATATGAACAGTTCAAGCGCACAGCAGCTGCGTGTCCCAAGAGTAAGCATAGTGTCCATTCATCCAGCGGCCCTCAATACAATATTTCTTTCTTTTTCAGCGCACGGAGCCCTTTATCCGGTACACCAAGGAGATGGAGTCTAGCAGCAAGGTGAACCAGCAGATGCGTGCCTTTGCCCGCAAGAGCAGCGCCTCTGCGCAAAATAACGCATTAGCAGCTGCATCTTCGGCAGCCACCTTAGCCGGAGGACGCACCAATGCAGGAGGTGCCAGCACCAGTAATAGCTCAAGTGCTGTGCGGCACCTGAACAACTCGACAATATACGTGGACGACGAGAACAGGCCCAAGGGCCATGTAGTCTACTTTACAGCCAAGCGGAATCTGCCTCCCAAAATGTACAAGCGCCACGAGTGCAGCCCGAACTGCCTCTTTAAGATCGTTCACCGCCTGGACAGCTACAGTCCGTTGGCGAAGCCTCTGCTTTCTGGCTGGGAACGTCTTGTCATGCGGCAGAAGACCAAGAAGTCCGTGGTATACAAGGGACCTTGTGGCAAAAGCTTGCGCAACCTGGCCGAAGTTCACAGGTACCTACGAGCTACTGAAAATGTGTTGAACGTAGACAATTTTGACTTTACGCCCGACCTCAAGTGTCTGGCCGAGTACTCCATTGATCCCTCGATCGTGAAAGACACGGACATTTCAAAGGGGCAGGAAAAGATGGCGATTCCGCTGGTAAACTACTACGACAACACACTGCCGCCCCCATGCACCTACGCCAAGCAGCGCATCCCCACCGAGGGGGTTCATCTGAATCTGGACGAGGAGTTCCTCTTGTGCTGCGACTGCGAGGACGACTGCTCGGTAAGACGTCTTACAGATCTGATTACCTCAATTTATACCCAGCCGCCCAATGTTTTGTGTATCCCTACCAGGACAAGTCAAAGTGCGCTTGTTGGCAGCTAACGGTGGCGGGCGTGCGGTACTGCAACCCGAAGAAGCCCATCGAGGAGATAGGCTACCAGTACAAGCGACTCCACGAGCACGTGCCCACCGGCATCTACGAGTGCAACTCGCGCTGCAAGTGCAAGAAGAATTGCCTGAACCGGGTGGTGCAGTTCTCCCTAGAGATGAAACTGCAGGTGTTCAAGACCTCGAATCGTGGATGGGGCTTGCGCTGCGTTAACGACATCCCCAAGGGCGCTTTCATCTGTATATACGCCGGCCATCTGCTCACGGAGACTATGGCCAACGAAGGCGGACAGGACGCCGGCGACGAGTATTTCGCGGACTTAGATTACATAGAGGTTGCCGAACAGTTGAAAGAGGGATATGAGTCGGAGGTGGACAACTCGGACCCTGACGCGGAGGAGGACAACGGTGGACCCGATGCCGAGGACGATGACGACTTCCGGCCAAACTATCACTACCAGCGCAAGATCAAGCGCTCTTCCAGAAGCAGCTCCACGCAGAGCTGCTCCACGCAGAGCACCGAGTTGGACTCGCAGGAGCGTGCGGTGATCAACTTTAACCCAAATGCCGATCTGGACGAGACGGTGCGCGAGAACTCGGTGCGGAGGCTTTTCGGCAAGGACGAGGCGCCCTACATCATGGACGCCAAGACAACGGGCAACCTTGGACGTTATTTCAACGTAAGTTGGAAGTCTATTGTTCCTTTGCGGTGTGGCTGATTCTCTTCTTCTCCCGCAGCACTCGTGCAACCCTAATCTCTTCGTGCAGAACGTGTTCGTGGACACCCACGACCTGCGTTTCCCCTGGGTTGCCTTCTTTTCGGCCGCGCACATCCGCTCCGGCACCGAGCTGACCTGGAACTACAATTACGAGGTGGGCGTGGTGCCCGGCAAGGTGTTATACTGCCAGTGCGGGGCCCCCAATTGCCGCATTCGTCTCCTTTAAGTCCTAGCTTAAGTTTTAGATCCATATGGGAAATTTGCTTATTAAAGAAAAATTTGAATAAAAAGTTTAAACTTTAAACATTATCTGGTCACCCTAACGGAAACATCGCATTTCTACCGTCTGCTGCTGTTCTGCACCGTTCGTTTACTTTGAAACCATTACACCATATATTTTATTCACGTTTAGTGTTAAATGGATAAATATAGACAAATTAATTTAAAAAAATTATACTTTAAATAAATATCATTAATGTCGGTAATTACCGGTATTCATTTAAGTGGTATTTTAACGCAATTACCTAGTGGTATACTTATTCATCAGCAGTACGGTATTTTTAATCGTTATCCAAACGGTCACACTATCCACCGAGCAAAAAAGCAAATTTAGGCTTTTTAAAATTCGAGAGTAGCTAAATTAGGGGCCGCAATGCGCCAAGCTCACCTGTAAGTGGCTCCAGCAAGTGTCTCGTCGCAGGTGCACAGGTGCGAGGCAGCGGGACTCCGCCGACGGCTGACTAAGAGCAGCTTATCCGCCCCTTGGGAAGAAAAAATCGATTTTGTGATAACGGGCTTACGCTTACGCGTTTTTGCACTGCTAGTCGGAACCAATTGGCCAGTGGACTCCACACCATGAATGTGGACTTTGCGAGGGTGTGCGGGAAGCACATAGGCGTCTACGAGGCCTACTACAAACTGGTAAGCACACCACGAATCCAAGCCGCACTGTTACCAGGATGGCGGCCAATGTTGGGCATCCGTATCCACACCCACCCTCTATCGATTTTTGCAGATTGACCCCAAAGGCACCGGGGCAATTGAGGCCATGACAGCGGCCAAGTTTCTCAAGAAGTCTGGCCTCAGCGACGTTGTGCTGAGCAGGATCTGGGACCTTTCTGATCCGAGCGGCAAGGGCTTTCTGGACAAGCCGGGCTTTTTTGTAGCCCTTAAGCTGGTGTCCCTGTCGCAGGCGGGACAGGTGGCCAGCATGGCCAACATCTACCTGGACATTGCCAACCCGCCCAAGTTGGTGAGTAATCGCATATTCGCCCGAAATGGGAAAGACGAGATATGCTACATTAATGTCGCCCCAATCGCCAGGGTGAACTACCAAAAACGATGCCGTCGCGTATTCAGACTGTTCCCGTTGCTAGCGGCGGAGTGGCAAACGGAGACTGGTCCATCGGGGTGATCGATCGGCTCAAGTACGAGCAACTCTTCGAGTCCCTGCACCCCAGTAATGGAATGCTGCCGGGCAACAAGGTCAAGGGCGTGCTCATGGACTCCAAGCTGCCCATGAGCATACTGGGAACTATATGGGATTTGGCCGACCAGGACAAGGACGGCAACCTGGATATGCACGAATTCGTGGTGGCCATGCACCTGGTCTACCAGACGCTGCAGAAGCGCACCATCCCCAGCGTGCTGCCGCCGGAGCTGCGAAAGCCCGGAGTAGCAGGTCCGCCACCGAAGCCAGCCATGCCACCACCGCCAGCGGGTGCTGCTATGCCACGTGCTCCCAGCGGGGAAGGTTTTGGGGACGGCGGCTTTGTAGCCAATTTTCCCAAGGACATCGCTCCGCCGGCGGCTATTCCGCCGCTCCCGGTGGCTGTGCCCCCCATGACGCGCATTCCCCCGGTAGGAGCGGTTAGCTCTCAACCGCTGATTCAGACGGATCCATTGATACCGATTGGAGCTCCGGTGACGGCGAATGCCGACTGGGTTGTCACCCCAGCGGACCTTAAGCGGTTCGAGGAGATCTTCCGGCAATCGGATCTGGATAAGGACGGCCTGGTCTCCGGCCTTGAGGTGAAGGATATTTTCATCAAGTCGGGTATTCCGCAGCGCAGCCTAGCAGACATCTGGTAGGTATTTCGTGTATAGATATGGCCAAAATATCTTTAATGCTGCCGTTCCTTTTAGGGCTCTTTGTGACACCAATCAGTCCGGCAAGCTGACTGTGGAGCAGTTTGCACTGGCCATGTGGTTCGTGGAGCGAAAGCAGCGCGGTGTGGACCCGCCCCATGTCCTCAACGCTAATATGGTGCCGCCCTCAATGCGCGCCACTGTGGCTGGAGTCGATCTGCAGCCGCAGGAGGTCAAGCCCACTTACTCAAACCCGGAGCTGGAAATGATCTCCAAGGAGATTGAGGAGTTGGCCCGCGAGCGGAGGGTTCTGGAGACGGAGATTGCCCAAAAAGAAGCGGATGTGCGCATCAAAAACGGCGAAGTGCGCAGTTTGCAGGCGAGTCTTCTTTAACTAGTATCCAAGTTGAATTTAATAATTCAGAATCTCCACCCACAGAGTGAACTGGATACTCTTACCGCCACGCTGAAGCAGCTGGAGAACCAGCGAGGAGAGGCCCAGAAGCGGCTGGATGACCTGCAGGCTCAAGTAGTTATTTGCATGATTGTTCGGGTGCTTTCGGCCCCTGCGCCACTGCTTACCTTTTCCTTGCTCCTGGGCTTACGTTTAATTTTATATTTAAATTCAATCTTTGGTTTCCTTTCTTTATCATGTTCCCCCCACCACTTTGTTAACAATTGGCTAAATCCATACTAAACTGGTGAATGCACTTACACTTACAATTACGATCGCATAAGGTTTCCCACAATACGGCCGTGCTGGCCAACGTAAGTCTTGACATATCGCGCACCAACGAGCAGGTTTGTTTCAGTTTCTCATGATTTCTGTATATATTTCCTTTGTGTTTTGTTCTCGTCCATGTAATTTATATTTTGACCATCTGTTGTGCGAAATATTTTTAAAAAATAGCCTAGTTATTGATCGAGAAACCCGCTTGCTTGCAGGTGACCAAGATTCGCGACCAGTGCCACATGCAGGAGGAGACCATCAACGAGCAGGAGGGCGAATTAAACGCAAAACGCTCGGAGCTGCAGAAGCTCAAGGACGAAGAAGCTTCGTTGCAGAAGGAGTACGACAGCAACAATCGGGAGTTATCCAAGCTAACCAACCACCTGCAGGCAACCCAACTGCAAATCAGCTCGGTAAGACTACACGTGATACATCAAGTGATCAGAGATTAACATAAGTCTTCTGAAGGTCCGATCAATGGTCACACAGCTGCTGGAGACGCAGCGACAGATGACCGACGCTTTGCTCATTTGTCGGGCTGCCATGGAGAACCAAAACGCCGAACTCGTATCCGAATACCAGTTGAAGATAGAGCCGGACTTTGATGAGGCGCGCAAGACCCTGACAAAGGAAGTGCAACTGCCCAAGGATGATCCCTTTGAGGAGAACAACAGCGGCGTCGCCAATAAAGCTACCAACGGCTTCGGCAGTGATCCGTTCTCCGGTCAGCCGGCCAACAAGCCGGCTATTTCTACAGGCTTTGATGACAGCTTCAACATGAGCTCAGGTTTCGATAGTGGCTTCGATGCCTTTGGTCAGAGCGGAACGGGCTCAGCCTTTGGTCAGACCCAGCGGGATCCCTTCGGCGGGGATGCCTTTGCGGCCAACAAGAGCAACGCCATTACTCCTGAGGTAGTATTTAAAATAGAACACTCTAATTTGTACCCTAATCACTATTCGAATCTTCTACAGCCCGGCAAAGACGACTTCGGCAGTGATCCGTTTGCTGCCCTGCATGCTCCAACCGGCCAGGGTCAGGTGCTCAGTCCCAACGCCCAGAAGTCCGGACCGCCGCCCAGACCGGAGTCTCCTAGTCCAGCATTGCCGCCAAAGAAGTCCAAGGTGCCGCCTCCACGACCAGCGCCACCACGAGCAGCACAGGTAAGACGACCCCTTTCTGCTGTACAATGGAGAATCCCTAATTTATTGTCTTTGCCAGCCCACGGGTGGTTTCGGAAGCGGCGGAGGAGGATTTGCCGACTTTGACGACTTCGACAATAAGGTTGGTACCCCACAATTCAGTGTCCGCTGGGATCGGTGGTAATGCATGCGCCCCGCACCCGCATCCCAAATTTTTTTTATGTAGCGGTCATTTGTTGCCGCGCTAAACCCTGGTTTTACGTTTATTATCACTAACACTTCCTGAGTTTTGTAGAAATAAAACACTTTGATGCACACTCCAAGAACGTTGCCCTTGAGTATTATGATTTCTGACTTGATTTGGATTTGTAGCACCTTTTGTTTACCCTTAGTAGAAGCTACTGCCGGAACACATCCCACCCAGATCACCTCACTACCCAACCTCGTACATCCCAGTAGCTTTGCTTGGTCTTGCTTGGTGCCGTATTGAACTAACCGTCTGGTCTCTCATCTCTGCAATTCTCTACTTTCAGTGAACACCTCAAGATAACCCATTCTATATACGACATATACCAGTACTAACACACATACTCAGTTAATGAATGGCCTCCTCTAGCAGCATAACGAAACAAATCAATTTGAGCGTACAAAGCTATTTGCAGCAGCATATTAACGTACATATATCAGTCACGGTGCATGGTATAATATCTAGAGGACGCAGCATTATCGTTCATGCCTAATTAGCTAAATGTACTAAATCAATTCAATCGAAACTCAACCGAACTCAAAACAATTTCAAGCGTTACGTATCGTGTTATAAATGTAGTCACAAATTAAAACAGACAGCAGGCGGGAGGAATCCCCAGAGTTCCAAGCGTTCAACTCCCTTTGCTGTGCAGTATTGTACTTACCTACTATTATTACTATTATGAATTCCCCTCGAATCGTTTCAAGGCCAGTGTATTATCCCGATTAGGTTTTGTGGGTAGAGACCTCCTCTGTAAGGAATTTAATGCAAGTTGTTAGTTGTTTTTGCATATGCGAATACTAAAGTTTAAAGCAATTATACATCCATAATATAAAGCATTTTACACATAAGGCTCACGAACATACAGATATTTATGTAACTGCCGCGAAAGTTCGACTTTTACGGGCGGTCCGCCCCCGGATCCGGACTGCCCACTACTATTTACCGCAACCCTTTTCCACTCAGCTTCTAGAGCCGCGCAGTGTTCCCGGTCAGGAGTGCGTCGCGGTGTAGCCAGCAGTTCATCTTGAAAGGGGGTTGGTCTCCCCTCTACTATATAAACTACTTGTACACATATAAATATATATAAATATTTGCCAGACCTCGATTATCATAGCCACAGACGTACGAACACCCACACCGAAACTAAGAAGCTTCCGAGCATTGATTTACCGAGAATACATATTCCGTGCATACCACATAAATACTTATAGAGCAACTTTTAGAGAAGCCCGGCCTAACCGATACAGAAATGTAACCGACACAACGTTTTGCATTATTAATAAAGATATCTATGTTCGACATCATTCAACGTACGCCTGTCGGAGTTCTCTTGCTGGCGAAACCCAATATCCTCATGGTGCTGGTCACGATCTCACACGAATCACACAATTCCTCGTGGCTGCTTGAACGCTTTTGTTGACCCTGATGATTGATTTCGGTTTCCCCTTTGTTGTGTTATCTTTTCGATTCCGCTTAATTTGAGTTCGTTTTAATTTAATTTTGTTTCATTCACTTCTATTCCCCCCGACACAACGCATCTACACAGCTCCACAACATTCCAAGCGCACCCACGCCCACGGCCACTGCACTGTCCCTTCCCCCACCCACGCTGCCGCCCCCCATTCCGGTCGTCAGTGGATCGTCATTGCTAGACAGCTTCTCGCTATTCGACGATCCCGGTCAGATCCACAAGCAGGCGGCAAGCACGCCCAATCCCACGCCCATCACTGTTCCCACCGTACACACCCTGCTCCCGACATCTTCATCCACGCCAGCAGCCCCATCACCGGCATTGCCTTCTCTATCAACATCAGGATCGGGATCGGTAGCGGGAGCGGGAGCAGATCTCCCCAGTAGCGTCACCATTACCACCGCCCCCAGCTTGAATAACCAGCATCTGTCGCGTTCCAATACACCGCTGCAGACCCAAAAGACGACGGATGTGAAATTGGAGCCCAAGGCAGTAGCCAGTGTGTTTGATGCCTTTGGAGAGATTGGCACTCGGAAGGCCCCGACTCCGAGTCTCATTACAGGGCCAACCGACTTCAAGGACGATCCCTTCAAGGATTACCGTTACGAGGATCCGTTTAGCATCAAGGATCCTTTTGCCGAAGAGGACGAGGAGGAGTTGTCAGAAGCCAAAGGTGCTGACCACAAGAGGAACTTTGCGGAGGACTTTAGCTCGGGGGGTGAGTATGGTGCTATTCTCGGGCCTATCCCCATCTAATAAAGTTTCCAATTACACAGATGAGATGGGAGCACCAGCCAAAACTCTGAGTAACATCGTGAACAATAATAGCAGTAAGCCCAAGGCGGCCACGCCGCTTAACAACGACCTGATGCAGCAGTTCGACGCCTTCAACTTGAACTCGAGTCCTGCGCCGTCCCACCACTCAAGCACTTCGTACCACTCCAACTCCAAGCCGAACCACCATTCGCAGACGGCGCTGGACGCATTCGCTGACTTCGACGACTTCGCAGCTACGCTGGCAACCACTGGTGAATCTGGGGCTGGAACCACGGCCACAACCACTGGCAATACGAAACTCAACAATTCCTTTTTTGATGCATTTAACGACAACTTCAGTGTGGTCCAGAGCTCATCAGTACCCACTGGCGTTGTCAGGCCCAACGATCAAACGGCAAAGGCCTTTGACGCCTTCAACGACAATTTCGAGGACCACTTCAAGACAAGCCCCAACGCCAACTTCGCCAAGTTCGATGGCTTCGAGGCACACAACTTCTCGAGTGACTTCGGAAACACCTCCTTCGGGACGACGGGCAAGGAGAAGCAGAACGGGCAGGTGGACAAGAAGCTTCAGAGCAAGGAGCCGGTCAAGGACAAGTTCGCTGCAGACTATTCCAAGCCGGAGAGCTTCGACGCGGACCTGGAGGAGGCGCTGAAGCGTAGCGTACTGGACAACTAGATTAGATGACAACCTTGGTGGGTTGGATGTGATTGACCCACGAGATATTGCAGTGGCACATGCAAAGACCTCTCTATTCGCACCCGATCCGCTCTTTAGTGTTAGTGCTTTCTTTCCGCTTCGATCAAGACATCCTGGAGCCACACGCGTACATATGTAGCTTCCATGGTATTTACTCAGTACTCCCCGTGCTCAAGGATCCGGGCGAATAGAGGAGACCAACGAAGCCTCAGCCGGTATTACAAGCTTCATGCTATATACAACTATATATAATTTCGCGTAACCACATACTCGTAGAGCCTAATCATGTTGCGATTTTTAACCTGTACCAAAACCCTATGAATAAACGTACGAAATAACATCACCGCTACGGAGAGGAGCAGAGAGAGAGGGAGCAGAGAGCGAGGCTCCACACTCGCCCACACCAACACCACTGCCGGTGGGTTCTCAGCAGAGTCGCCGGCAGAGCTAGCGGGCCGCTATGAAATTTCATGTTCGCGATTCAGATCGCGTTTGCACTCCGGAGAGGACGTTCGTGCGGCAGTTCTGTATTTACTTTTGTGGTCACAGAGAAATGTGAGTTGCGAGTGGAGTGCGCTTGTGTGTGTGCGTCAGCCCCCCTGAAAACAAACACACACACACACTGGCCCACAAATTGCTGCATTGACATTATAAAAACAATTTGCCGGCGATTGCAGGAGCACACACTCAAACCTGGGGGCGCCTTCTGCATGTGTGTGTGTCGCTAATTACATTTATTTTGTAAACTTAATTTCCAAGTCGCCAAAAGGGGGTTGAAGTGGGGGCGGTGCGCGAGCGATATATGTATGTAGTTCCAGTATCTTTCCTACGCCGTGTGGTCGCCATGTTAGTTGCTCTGATAAGTCGCCAGAGATCCGGGGTTATCTGATATTGCTGTGGGTGCGACACGGATTCGGTGCTGATATAGGGGGGTACTGAAATTGTAGTGGTGTGAGTGCGGTTACCAGTAATCTGGGATGCTATCGCTGCTAGACCCGCCGTCCGCATCGCGAGGTTGGGGTTGAGCAATCTATAGGCAGACAGTTACTCTAGGTACAAGTATTGGAATATTCCCCAGATCCAACCATGTCAAAGCCAGCTCTGTATTATGCCACCCTAAGTCCCCCATCGCGCGCCGTCCTCCTCACGGCCAAGGCGATCGGGCTCGACCTTGAACTACGGTAGGTTCCCACACCGTGCCACTTAACTCAATTAACAGAGTCTTCGCCCGAATGCAGGCCAATTAACCTGCTGAAGGGAGAGCATCTGACTCCGGAATTCCTGAAGCTGAACCCCCAGCACACCATCCCAACCCTGATCGACGGCGAGGCCACTATCATTGACTCGCACGCCATCTGCGCCTACCTGGTGGAGAAGTACGGCCAGAAGGAGCAGCAGCTCTACCCGAAGGACTTGGTGCAGCGCGCCAACGTGGATGCCCGGCTCCACCTGGACTCCGGCCACCTCTTCGCGCGCCTGCGCTTCCTCTACGAGCCCATCCTGTATTATGGATCCACGGACTGCTCCATCGACAAGATCGCATACATCCAGAAGTGCTGGGAGATCCTAGAGGGATTCCTCAAGGATCAGCCGTATTTGTGTGGTTCTGACCTGACCATCGCAGACTTTTGCGCCGTGGCCACCGTAACCTCGGTGAACGACGCCGCTCCCATCGATGAATTTAAGTTTCCCAAGATGCACGCCTGGCTGAAGCGTCTGGCAGAGCTACCCTACTACCAGGAGGTGAACGGCGACGGCGCTGACGAGCTTAAGAGCATCTTCAAGGCCAAGCTGGCAGAGAACCGTGGCAAGTAGGCGGCGACTCCATCATGTTTTGTTTTGTACCCACACATTCTATATGCATATCCACTCTTGAATAAACGGATTAGCTCAAAGTAAGATTTCAGCAGTTACAGCGACTTTGATCGATCCTTTATTAAGTGGACTTAACTTACATATAGCAACAATACGCTTAGGCGGTAATGGAAACGGGCATCGACTTGGGGACCGAATCGCTAAAAGTCGGGGCGCCCAGGAGACCTCCGCTGGTGTTGGGTGATCCACACATACACAAACGATGGCGAGGATTATGATCTACAACATAGGTCGTCCAGGTAAAGAGTGTATTGGTAACTAGAACCAAAGTATAAAATATATCTACAGAAATTACAAATATAAGCGCCCTCTAGCGGAGATCGGCCAGTTCCGCAGATCTGTTAGGGTCCGGAATCGGGCGTCAATGAACTAGCGCTGCAGGCGCATACAATATATATGGGTAAACAGACTATCACGACCCAGGCTCATGCACACTTCCCCAAACACGCATTTCTCATTCACACTCACTGGGCCCTATTTCATAGAGCTCATGGTCCAGAGCCCTAGTCGCGGCGCAGCAGGAATCGCTTGATGCTCTCTGGTAGCGGCAGCTCGCTGATCGCGTCCTCCGCAAAGTTCTCCAGGATCACGTTGCGACAAGCGCTCTGCAGGGACAAAACTGCAGAAAGGGGGATGGATTAAATAATAAGATGTCCATCTCACATCCCGTTCTGTTCCACTTACTGCCCTCTAGCTGGATAATTCGAATCTGCTTAGTGGTGCCATACACATCGATCACCACGAACAGAGGCGCTCTGTTGAGCGGAATGTCTCGGGAAACGGGGCCACGGTCCACCCCGTTGATGATGAAGTGCAGCTCGCCCTTCGAGTCGCTTTGCACAGTGGGCACGTAGATGATGCCGATGCGGGAGCCCTTGTCCGTGAGCAGGATGTCTGAGTCATTGCCGTTGCCCATCGCCGGACGTAAAAGTCTCTTTGGTAGCAGGCCGCGGGGCGTCCTCACGTGCGTGGCGTCGCCAAGGAGGTTTCCTGCGAAAGATTGGCTATAGACAAGGGCGCATGGTAGGGAAGACTGTACATACTGTGGGGCGCGTCGTCCGTCTCAGGCTCGATGATGTCGTTTGCCTCCTGGCGCTGGTTCATTTCGAACTTGGAGATTGGGTAGATCCAGCTGTTGCCTAGGTTCGCCAGGTCGGGAAGTGCGAAATGGGGTAATCCCTCGCTGCTGGTGCGAATCACATTGGGCGCTAGTTCGGTGAGACCAAGGCGCATATGGCCCGACCAGCCGCGCTCTATCTTTTCGATCTCTACCAAGAAGATGTCACCAGGGGCCAGCGGGCGCTCCGAGAATGTCAGGGCGTCGGCAAAACTAGCTCTCCGGTAGGCCACTGTGGCGTCGTCGCCCAACTGGATGTTGGATCCGTGGTATGGATGGAAGCGACTCAGCTGCCGCTTGCGACTGCTCAGGGTGGGGGCGCACTCCCACGAACCAATGGGCGATTCTCGGCCCCGGTCCTGCTCCTGGTCTGGGTCTGGATCTTCCTGCACGGCGGCCGCGTAGGCTGCTCGCGAAGGCTCGCAAAGGGCGGCTGGTGCTGTCGCCTCGTCGCGCTGCTCGACGGCTTCCATGTGCGCGTGGTCTTCGGTGATCCTTGAAGAATCTCCTGGCGTGCCCGCAGGTTGATTATTTACCTTTTGTTCCACGGAGACTCTAAGTGTGACCGTGTGCTTATGTTAAACGATATACCAGGGCTGCAGACGTACTGGCAATCACCGCCAAAAGCAGGAACCAGTTCGTGACGTAATCTGAAGCAGCTGTTCAGTTGGCCAGGAGTCGGTGGAAATTACGAGGTGGGTAAAATTGTATTTTTTGACTGAAATGACCGGACTCACTGAGCCAAGAGGTTTCAGATGCGTGTACCCGGAGCCCTGTTTGCCGCCCGCGGCCGAGCGCCTCAAAACGAGAAGGACGTGCCCTTCCAGGAGATTCTGCCTCTGCGGCTAAAGAACACCGTGAGCGGGAAGGCGGACTCCGGATCCGATGTGGCCTGTCTCCAGGAGATGGGTGTGCTGTTCGCCTGCTTGAAAGACAACGAGTTCGTGGAGAAGTACTGCCACAAGGAGATCAGCCAGTTCCAGAACTGCTACAAGTGCTACATGGACCGTAAGTTCGAGGCGAAGAAGACCGTGAACCAGGGAATCGTCCAACCGGGCAACAACCTGAACTACAAGCAGCTTAACAAGTACATGCGCCGCTACCCCAATCCCGTCTAGCTTTAAATCATTCAAGTTGTTTAATAATACACTATTTACAATGTACGCAGCAGCATTGATTCCTCAGTAGACCACGTCGGCGTCTCCCAACCCGGCCGAGGATTGGCTGACCGGCGAGGGCTGGCTGAGCACGAAGTTGGGCATGGCACGCAGGAACTGCGGATGGGAATGAGAGTGCTGCGCGTCGTACAAGTCCGACAGGAGCGGCGGCTTCTCGCGAACCCGACTGAGCAGATCGGACATCTGCCTCGGTTTTGGGACGGTGGGTGTCGGCAGAGCCAAATTAATGTGCAGTGGGTAGCCGCCATGCTCCCAGGTGTCGGCCAGAATCTGGAGGCTGCGATTGGCCTCAAGAACGCGGGCGCGCTGGAAGTTGAGCCTTTCTTGCTGCAGTTCAGACCACTGTTCCTGTGCGAAAACCACGAAAGGGGTTACTATTGATCACAAGCTAGAGTGAGGACTACTTACAAATCTGGTTCCTAAACGGCCGAAATACTTAATCTGCTCCTGTACATTGAGCACCTGCATCATATACCAATCGCGCGCCTTCTCCACGCCATCGAGTCCGAAAAGAAGCAATTCCCGCTGCTCCTCCAACTGCTTCAGTCTTTTTAGCATGTTGTAATCGATGCCGTGTTGCAGAGTGTGCCTCCGCGACTCTCTGCGCTTGCTGCTGGTCTTCTTGGGCACAGCCGGAAGGGCCAGGCTCCAGTCGGTGGCCGAGGCGGAAGTGGAGGAGGAGCCCCCGTCCGCCGATCCACGGTGCTCGAATTGTTCCCTCGACTGCGTCGTTTTTGGTTTGCCTGCATCCGCCATCAGGTTCAGTTGCCAGTTTTGGAGGGCATGGCGAATGTCGGCTTTACCCAGAGCAGGGGACTTGGGCACCTGTCGTGGCGGCTTTGGCGGCGGAGCAGGAGAATTGAACTCCATCTCCGGAGCAAGAGTTCCGTGGGAACGAGGCCGCAACTTCAGGTCTTCTCCGGCATTTTGCTGATTGCGGAGCAGGCACAGCTTGAGGCCGGCGCAAAAGCGCTCGAAGGAGAGAAGTCCGCTGCTGGGAGTGACCCGACGCAGTGAGTCCAGAACTCCACGGGGCAGTCCCTTGGAGCCATCATCCTGCCAGCCCTTCTCGATGTCCGTAAAGCGCACATATCCGGTCTGCTTGTCATCTAGGATGTCGAAGAGCTTTTTCATGGACAGGACAAACTGCTTCGGCAGCGAGTCCAGTTCCAAAAATTGCGACTGCCCCTGTGGATGGCTGCCTCCCACATCGCCTATGCTTAGGTTCAGCAGACTGGTACTGGTGTTCTTGTTCTGGCGGAGCATCTTCGTCTGCGGATGGCGCAAAATGGAAAGTGGGATGAGATTATGAATCGTATCGTCCCACGCTTGGCACCAATGCATAACTTATATTAATAGGAGCTCATTTGCATGGCTAACTCCAAATGGAATGTGTGTGAATCTGGCACGCTGCCTTAGGACTGAATCTCTGAGGTAAGATATTTCCCACTTATTTACAAGCAGTTTTAACAAATTTGTTTTTATTAATTCTAATCGCCACACTAAATTACTTGATTTCAAACTCTCCAATGTTAAGTATACTAAATTTTATTTCCGCAATTGCTCAACCAAGACTTGCAAATCAATGATTTCGAATGATTTTGTTAGTTTCTTGCCTTCAAGTACCAAGTTTACTCAGTGTTATTTTTTGAAACGTTGTTTATCTCAGCTGCATCTGTACCTTGTGGATAAGTCCACTTTGGTTGCTTATTTTGTTTATAAACAAAGAGACGGCCCTCCAACTGGCTGACTTACCCAAGCTATGCGGAAAAGTGGCTCCTGAAATCCGAGTCCGCGGCTCGTCTGGCAGCCTTTTGAGGCCGTTCGTCAAGGCTTCTGCGCAAACTCTGCAACTATTCTGTGTATGTAATGCAGCTCGGTCGCTTGGATCCCCGGCCAAAACACCCAAACCCAACCAACTGGTTATATTGACTGCACACTAGATCAGCGGCCGAGGTTTTGGGCCCGAGTCTCGCACGCATGCGCAACTTGCGCGACTGGTTTCTGTGGGTTTTCGGTGGATCTTCCAACACAAGCGCAGCTGAGAGAGTGCCAGGAGGCTAACACACACAGGCTAGGCCAAAACCACACCGCAGTCCCAGCGAAGTGCCGAATAGAGAGGCTCTCTTAAGATTAGGTAGAAACGTATTTATTAGTAGAAATGCAATGCGCTTGGCTTAATCAGTCGAAAGAGGGAGCTAACCGCCTAGGTTAAGATTGTATCTGGTAGATGCACGAACTGCAAACTCTGCGTGATCCGCATAGGGCTGTGGGGCACCCGGATGGATTACTAGAATGAGCCTTTCACCTCAAAGTTGTGTTCCTCTAAAGGCTAGAACTTAGTCTTATTCTAAGGATCTCCTTCGAAAATCCTGTCCAGGAAGTGTTCACAAGTCGGCCACCGACTTCCGGCGCACGTACTTGGCGAAGTAGTCCGGGCGCCAGCACTTGCAGGAGCCGGGGATGAGGAACCAGTCGTAGTAGAGACGCACCTGGAAGCAGCCCAGTTCATCGTGTCCATCGCAGTGGGCGTCCGCCTGCGACGCGGAGCCGGCTGCTCCAGACGAGGTTCCGTCCGAGGCGGTAGCCACGCCGGCCCTCTTCTGCAGGTATTGCTGGTAGGCCTGGAAATCCTGCACCGAAGGGGCCTGAGTGGTGGTCGAGCTGGTGGGCACCGTGTCCTCCGCATTGGGGTAGAAGATCTCCGCCACCAACAGGCTTACCCAGCGTGGTGACGACAGGCAGCCGCCGTCCAGGTAGTGGCAGCGTGCCTGGATGCAGCGCGTCACTTCCACCGTCTGGGTGAAGTAGCCCTCATAGGGAATCTGGACCACATAACGCCAGGCGCCTTGGTAGTTCTTAGCGAAGACGGGAGTAGCGTACTCCACCTTGGCGGGACACGGAGTGGGAGGGCCCTCGTACCGGATGGGACCCACTTCCTCGCGCCTTTCCGCAGTGGGCGTGGCAGGGGCTGCTCCTCCGGTGTCTCCCTGAATGGCCCTGTATAAGGTGCAAAATCTGCGGGTGGAGTTAAAAATTTAAAGATCTTTTATTAATTGACCCGCACGCAGTTGTGTCGTCCAAATGCTAAGCAGTTGAATTCCCCTTAACCTAATCAACATATCTATGGATGCCGAGTCAAGTGTTGAGCTTCTTTAGTTGTTATGATGTGCAAAGTGAAATGGCAAGCTCATTTTGGATCTTTGCCTTGATAATTCTTCGAATCTATAATTTTATAAAGATGACTCATGATTATCAAGTGGTGACCTCTTTAGCTTTATATATGCGCCTTTCCCGTGCTTCAGTAAATACGATCTATTTATCTGTCAGGGACTCTATTGCTCATTCATGTAGCAGTTAAGATTGGAATAACTCCACTCCCCCATTTCCATGTTAAGGACTTACACTCCACCGCCATCGCAGAATTTCCGTGGCTTCCTCTCCTCGGCGGCCCTTCTCTGCTGGTTACTCCGATCCCTTTGCTTGTGCTGCTCCTCCTCGTCCAGGGCGGGATCGAAGTAGCTGTACTCGTTGGACTCTATGCCCTCCGGCAGGCTGCGGCGGACGCGAGTGGAACCTCCTGCGGGATAGGGCCTGTCGATGTTGTTGCTGTCCAGCTGTTCCACGGGCTCATCTCGAATGATCTGGGTGACCTTGGGCAGGGTATCGTCGGCCTTTAGAACGGGCAAAGTTTTCGAAAGGAACTTCAGCGTTTGGTTGCGAATAAGTTCGCTGTGGAGGAGGTGCACATTAGAGATGTCTGAAATTTGTTACGCAAATATTTTCACCTACAAGGGATAGGGCTCCCCGAGTACATTTTGTCCCAGCGGGTTCTTGGGTATCTGACCCTTGTTTAGATCTCCGCAAATGTTGTGAACGGACACGGCAGACTTCTTGCCAGCAGCCACGTCCTTGCACTCCGCATTCACAAAGGTGTAAGGTGGCGGCCTGACCTTGGGAGGCACCGCATTCGGAGACTCGACGAAGGCGTAGTAGCCCTCCGGAGGCTGCTCCTCGCCGTAGTCCGATGGCGACTGCTGCTGCGGCTGGGAGAAACCCAAGTGGGCCAGCAGCAGAAAGCTGAGAATTTTCTACAAAACAAAAGACAGTCACAGTGGAGGTGGAATCTGGGGCCGTAGCCGTCTGGAGTCGAGTTAATTGCCCAGAAGAGTCGGTGAATGGCCCAATATTGTCCGGAAAAAGAAGCGAGATCTTTTACCCGGCCATACATACACATTTCGATGTTTTGTTGTTTGGCGAAAGCGCGAAAGTTTCTGTTTCTGTGAAGATAAACAAACCGAGACGGCAACTGCGATCGAGACGGCACTTCAGCATCTCTCCGCTGTGTTCACTTGACCATTAATTGTTCGAGGGAACTTTCCCTGAAGTTCTGGGCAGTGGCATCTCAATGAAACCAAAAGTTCCACGGACAGAGCCGAGTTATCCAGGTCAAGTGGTACAGCTCGGTGGGCGGCTGCAGTGCCAAGAAGCTGTGGAATTTCTCTCTTTGTGACACGGTTCACAGCGCAATTTGAATGCGGCGTCGGGGAATCCAAAATCGGGTCAGCCGCTAAGCTCGTTCTTTTGTTTTTTCCCTTCTAATGAGGCAGAAACTTGTTTGCCCTGCGAGAGAGCTCCCAAATGGAAAGAGCCCAATTTGCATAGGTAAATATTGGTAGCTCAATTGCAGAATGGAGACCTAACCGCCTTTCGGGGCCAAGACAGGCTGATTTGATCTGGTCAGGGGAGAACTTGTTGGCGGTCTGTTCCCAATATGCGTGCCACACGCCTAACGGGAAAGTTGCTCGGCACCCGGCCAAAAGCCAGTAGTTAGAAGACCGAACTAGAAGAAGGGGCAGAACGGATCGGAGCGTACGCTGCTCCTCGGTTAGCTTAATTCATTAGCATGCTCCAGAATCGGGCGGTTCCCAGTGACTGGGTAACAGTAAACGTGAGCGGTTAGCTCGCCAATGTTAACGCATTGCAAAACAAAAGACTTGGGCAACGAACTTGACCAGCGAGCCATAGAAGAAGTGTGCAGTTAGCACACCCGTAATGATGACATACCAGCACTAGACGATAATCCATCTCCGCTCGTTTGCTTCTTGTAGAAGGTTCTTGGACTTGGCCTTCTTCAGGCTTGGCTTAATCCGCAGTGGTGGGAAGCAGAACCAGACGCGTCAAGTGCAGCAACTGAACTGAGTCGTGGGCCAAGTCGCTGCAGACGTTGAACCTCTGGCTGCTCGCTCGTAAGTCCGGTAAACTAGCCAGAGCATGAGAAAGTGGAAAGAAAGAAAGCTTTACCTTGAATTTTGCATATTTCGAGAGAGCCAAGTATGAAAACAACAAAAACAGAAGCATACTTTCCGGCTGAAAACAATGTAAAAATTTTGTCGAGTACCACCAATGACGACAATCTGTCAGTTGTGAATAAGATAATGGCCAGAATTGTGATCCAGGATTACAAGAATTCGGAACATGGCAGGATTCAACAATATTTGAGAAGGCCATCAGCTTCCTAGCCCCAACCAAGTGTTTTTTTTTCGATTTTTATTAGTTCACTTCCAAATCATACTCATATTCAACAACTTCACGTTTATTTATGAATACAATGAACATTTTACACCGTAATAAAGTTCTTTCTCTCCAGAAAACAATGTGGTAGAGTCCTCAAACATTTTTTATCAATATAATGTTTTGGTGTAATGCTTTCGTCTACATATAGAATACATTATTTATAAAGTAATATATATGTTTGTATATAGATCCGCATTATAATCAATTCACAAAACGCAGCCCGACAACGAATCGAAAGAATCATATGCAGTTGTGCCAGAATTTTATGTTTGTGGAAAAGTTACAATCAGATAGATTAATGTACAATTCAAAGTAATCGTAAGTAAAGAGAATACATGTCCTTACATTTATATCTATGCGCATAGATTTTAGTCTGAAACTTGGTTTCATGTACAAAAAGCTTAACTTAGGCATGCCAAGCACTCCATCGTTACGTAAAAATCGTTAGGGAACTATACAAGAAGGTTTATAGTTTGAACGGAAAACTAAATCAAATCAAATTGTACTTCATTGTTTGGCTAAATAAATATCGGTAGTCGTTAGGGTAAAAAAATCTTCGTCGATTCGGTGAAATATAAAGAAAACTAATCCTCGTCATTGGCTTTGAATTGCTGTCGAATAAATAGTCTAATGCTTATAGATTATATTCAAGTTTTGACAAACTTTCAAACGTTATGCAGTATTGCAAGTATCGTATATATGAGTACGTATCTTAAAGTAAACAAAGTTGTATAACATCTTCATAATGCGTTTTGCTTATCGCTCGGGAGCTCCGGTTAAGAAATATCATATAAAGTAAACCTTAGGCTTATGGCTATAGTGCGTTTTGTATATTCTTGTTTCGGCTTCGCTTTCATTTTCGGGTTTCTTTACCAAAGTATACATCCATAAAGTATAACCCAATTGGATTATAATATCGCATCTAATTCTTGGGCGAAACAGTGATGAGTTTGTGTGGCGTCACGGGCGATATCTGTAACAGGATGTTTAAATTTAGTAAGAATGCCTCCAGGTATTCTACAACTATCTCGACTTACCCAAAGGGACCTGCCCATGTATGAATCGTCGTCATCTTCGATCAGTCCGGCTGTATGATGGTGACTCTGTTGGTCGATAAACAGCAGCGTGTCCTTGCTGCATGTATTTGCTGACTTGCGTAGCAAGGATGAAAGTGTCTCAGTGTAATTTGAACTTGTGGAAAACGAATGACGAAGGCTCAGACTGGCCGCCGCCTGCTGCTGTTGATGGTGCGTAGCATTCTCTACTGCTCCTACGCTGCTCCTAGATCCGTGCCATTGATGGTTGTGCAGCACATGCCGGGATAATTGCAAGCTGGACGAGAGCTGCGACGTATTTCCATTTCCATTGAAAAGCGCTGGAGCGGCGCTCATGTGGCCGTTGAACTTGCTCTGCAGAGTGGATGCAGCTGTCACTGAAGTGCTCAATGATCGCGGCGAGGAGCGGGACGAGAGCGAGCTTTCCGAGGAGGAAGAGCTGGACGAAGAGCTCACGTGGCCATTGGTCTTGGGCTCGGCGGTTGGTTCGCTCGCATCTGGGGCTTCGCAGAGTTCGTCTTCCTTCTTAACGCATTCCTCCTTCTTCTCCTGTCCAGCCTCGGCACAGTCTTCATCCATGGCAAATATAGGCGTGGCCTCCTCTACCTCCACCTTCTTGGGTTCATCCTTTGCCGCTAGATTTACCTCCGCCTTGCTGGTCTCACTTAGACTGGTGTCTACATCTGCATCCGCGAATGCCAGTTCCTCAATATGTAAATCATGTGGAACAGATGTCTGTTCTTGAACAGCGTCTGGGCATTCTTCAGTAACTGAAATAAGTGCATAATTTAAGATTAATGTATATCTTCATATATTTTTGGTAACATTTACCTTTCGCCTTATCCTGGCAAACTATGGGTATGTCCACCGGCTTGGACTGAGCCTTCTCCGCTACTGCTGCCGCAGGAGATTCTGTGTTTTCCTCCAACTTGACCGGCTCCCTCTCCTTTCCTGACGTCGATGATGCGGACGACGTTGAGGCTGGCGTAATTCGCGATACCCAGTGATCACCGGAGTTCGAACTGGACCCGGAACACTCGCCTGCATCTACACTGCGTCGCTGGTAGAAGAGCATGTAGGCCTCGTTATTGATGATGTCCTGCTCAATGTCGTCCTCTGGCACCTTGCTCACTCGCTGGTCGTCGAACTTATACCACTGACGGTCGTACGGATTCTTGCAGGCGGCTGTATAATGCCCTGTTTCCAAAGTATCTCCCTGATGGTAGCAAACTGCGTAAAGGTCGTATCGCGTGTCCTTTGCGTCGCAGCGCGAGTTAAGTGTGGAGGAGCGCGAGTCGCCGGAACGAGCTTTCTTCCAGGGATTCGACCCCAGACCCAGTCCAAGTCCTAGGCCCGTCCCCATACCGAGCGAGCTGCTGGCGCTTTCATGCACGCCACGTGCCAAGTGCGGTGACATGTCGAAAGCGGTTAGTGGAAACTTGACCATTGTTGTCAGCTTGGCCGCTTGCGGACCCTTAGATTGATGTTGCCGGAAGCGTTTGAAATGCACTACTAGGATGTCGGGCAGCGACCACAGACCCAGCGTCTTCACTACTGGAAGGTATTGCTGGCAGTGTGGACAGCGCCAGGCATCCTCGGCACTCAGAGTCTCTGCCTTGGTATAGTGCTCCAGGCACTGCTCCAAAGTCAGCGCGGCGGTGTCGCTCGGCTTGCTGGCACTCAGACGCGCAACGCTCTCGTGCTCCACGACGGCTTCTTCTGTGTCCTGCTGCTTACTGATAAAGTGTGCCTCGGGTGAACTCCACTCCAAAAGGAGCTTTATATGCTGGGGTCCTGCCTCGGATGAAAGCACGGAAAGCGCCATGTCGATCATCTCGGTAAGCAGCGGGTGCTCCACCTGCTCCAAATAGGTATCAGGGTCTGCGGAGGGATCTTGCAGCCGAATACGGAACATCTCGGCCAGTGGGGTGGCATAGGAGAACACCTCTGGCTTGAGCAGCTGCGCCATTTCGCGGAGCATTCGTTTCTGCAGATCCTGGTATGAGCAGTCACGAGGTGCCTTCATACTGAAGGGGGCTCCAAAGCGGGTTATATCCGCGCCATCCTTCGCCCGGTATACGTTGGCCACTAGGAGCAACAGGTCCGCCTGCGATTGAGCTGCAGCAGGAGATGGAGTCACTGCTGTTGGAGCAGCCTTATCCCCCGTCTCTGAAGGAGTAGCAGCCTTGGCAACAGGAGTTGGTTCCGGCACCTCGATGCAGTAAATGGTTTCAATGCTAGATAGCGTCTCCACGGGTTGTGTATCGTAAAAAACGCGCGTAAATCCTTCGGCGTTTAAGTCAACCAGGACCATTCGCGATCCCTCGATGCCCGTGTCCGTCTGAAGCTGCTCGCGAAGCGCTACTATTGGCGATCCGGCTGGAACTCGCAGGCCCATCCGCACCTGACGTGGGAGCTGCTTCATGTAGACTACCGTGACAAGTATCGTCTGCTGGGTGAGCTGCGGCAGCTGCACGGAGATGCAGTGAAAGGGGTCGAATGTGTTTGACTGCTTTTCGCAGCGCGGGCAGGTAAGCGATGAGCGAAACTGGGCCTGGAACACGGCCTGGACGAAGCTGTTGTTGCACCGGATGTGGTTGGCCAGCGTCTCGGCGGCGATCACCTCGTCCGAACGGCCGTACGAGTTCTGCGAGGAATTATGAAAAAGAAAAATTTGTTGCTTTGTCCGAAAAAGCGGATGCCGCCAACTTGAATTGCGCCTACCTTGAGGCTCTTGTAGCGCCGCTTGCTGGCTGTGTTGAGGTCCTCGTGCACCTTGTCAAGCAACCAAAAAAGAAACTCCTGGGCATCGTGCTGCGTCGAGCTGCGGAACTGCGTTCCGTACCGATCCACCACTGCCTTAAAGCTGGTGCTGTGGTCACTCTCGTTCTTGCAGGTCCACAGCGCCTTCAGCACGTTGGCCAGCTGCTCGGTGAGCTCTCCCTTAGTGCCGAACTTTCGCGAGTTGATCTTGTTGCGTCGCTTGAGGTCAGCCTGTAAAGAAAGGTTGAGGATTAGATGGAGATATTTGGAAAGTGAATAAGTATATTTACCTTGTACTGATCCAAAACAAAGTACTCGGCCAGTATGTCTGTGTGACTGAGGCACTGCAGCACCGCGTTCATAAAGCAAGTGTTCCCGTGGTTCTTCAAGCCCATTACACCTGGAGTCTGATCCGCCGGCCACTGATAGCCTCCGATGGGGGGCACTCGCTCCCCGCCGCCTGGTCCTCCTGCTCCTCCTCCGCCGCCCGCCGAAGAGCCCGAAACCGATGGCTGACCATGTTTGTTCGCCTGGGGAGGAAAAGGGGGAGAGTTGTGTTAGTCGCTGGGGGTATCAATTGGCGACCGGTGAAGGATCTCGTTTCCAGATTGCACTGGAGTGCAGTGTAGTAAACTGAGGCTATTCGATTGGGTTTCAATTTCGTTCCCAATTAAAAATTGTTTAGCGCTGCGAGCAGCCATCAATTTGCGATAAATGAAGATATATTTAGAAAACAAGGCAAAAAAGAAAGGCCTGTCGGCCCAAACGAATAGGTAAACACTCTTCTATTAGTTTACACAAGCTATGAGTAGTAGACATTTTCGGTAATCAGATATGTTAAAGCTTCCGCGAATTAGCTTTACTGCCATGCAAATATTTAATGAACCAATTAGAAGTGCATATTTAAGGAGGGCGTGTGATTGGGCTCAATGGTGTGGAAAATTTCGGTGCTAATCAAAAAAGAAATCGAAATTGCTTCAATACGATGAGGAGGTGTGTCTGGTGTGTAGATCTCTAGAACTGGAAAATTTTCCTTGTTACATAAATCAAACGAGCATCTCTTGAAAACCGATAAAGATGAGCCCCAGTCTTTCGATGAATGATCTCTAGCATTTAATATGGTGTTCGCTCGTGGCAGTTCCTTTTCCTTTGTGCAACGGGAGCAAAACCTCCCAAAGGCGCCGAATTTCACGATTTGCGATATTACAAACCAGCCATGGAATCGCAACGAAAACGAAAAACGATGAAATTATATGCGGCTGGGATTGAGTCTGTTTCGATGTGGAACTTTCGACGTGGCCGAGTGCCTTTAACGGCTTTGGTTGCGATTAGCAATGAAACTTGGTGGATTATGAAATTGGCAGCCGCACGGGGAACGCAGTGTGCAGTTGGAGGTCACTTGGCTGCCGGAGGTCAATGCTAGATGGCTTTCCCGATTCCACTGTTTCCCGGCGAAATGAAAGACTCGGTGACGAAAGCAGACTGACGGACACAAGATGAGTAAGATGGTAACGTCATCGTTCGATGCCAAAAGAAATATACCCGAAAATATCAAACAAAAGCCAGCGAATAATGGATTCAATAGAGTCAACAAAAAGTGGGCAAAAAAGCGACCAAAATAAGCGCAAATCGAACACAAAAAACCCGTTTCGGAAAGCGAAAACCCACGCAAACCTAAGAGGCAAAGAAATAGGCGGCCAGTGGTAAATTGGCCAAAAGGAAATAAATCTCTGTGTGGGATGGGCATTGATGTAGGGATGGTGATCATGACATTACCAGCGGGCTGTGCCATGCTCTGGACTGCAGCCCACTGATTAGGTTGGTACCTCTTTTCTGCGCCAGCATCCGGTGTAGAATGGCACAATTTCAATGAAGGCGAAGCGATTCGCAGGCGAGTGCTGCTCCTCCGACTGAAGACGCGGCATTTCCGGGGGAGAAATGAGGAGATAGGTTAGCTTGGTCGACAGTTAGCACATATATACATATATTCCCTCGCATCACGCTGCCGGAAAGTTCCGCAGTTCGTAAGTTCCCAAGTTTCCGAGTTCTCAAGACATTAGCCCGGATTTCGTTGTCTCATTCGCTTAAGCTTAGCGACACCACTGGGCCCCCATCGTTGGCTTTGAATAATTGTTGCTTTTGTTGGCAATTTGACATTGAACTGACGTTGACTGCATCGAACAAATGCCATTTGTATTGTGATCTGTGGGGAAACCGAGACTGAGCGGGCGGGTAGTGGCCACGTTGAATGGCGGCCAAGTGGCTGCTCGAGTGCTTGCCGGACAAAAGAAAGATGCCCTGCAAAGGGCACGAACCGGGGCCAAATTTAAGTGCCACCCCTCCCAGTGCTTGGAGCTTAAAGACTAAACCCTGGAGCACCAGGTTTTAGCCTGGGATCCCCGCACACTAAGCGGATTTTCTTAATAATTAGAGGCGTGGCGCTAAGCTGAAAGGGTTCCGAGTTGGAGCAGCTCACTTCATTAGACAGAACCCAATTCAAATGTATTGGGCAGTGATGTAAACTGAGCCAAAGCCATTGCTTAGAGCGGAGCTCTACGATTCCGCAGTTGGAACAGCGTCTCAATGAATAAATTGAGTGGAATTTCTGCCCCAAACGAGTGTCCAGAACTCGTCTAAATATGTGTACGTATATCTTCCCGTTCCCATTTCGTATGTGAGTCTGCTGACCTAATCGCGGTGGTCATTTCTCACACAGCTGGAGACAAAGCAGCAGACTTTGAGATGTTGCGCATACGCCGCGTTCGCCCGGCTTCCATTTGTACTTTTCTGGCTGGTTAATTGAGCCAGAATCGCGGAGGCATAGAATGAAAGTAGCCACTGGCCACTTGTCTCAATTTGCGCCGGCAATTTTATCATCATCGTCATTATTATTTATAAATTTAAGCAAATTTCTTTCGTTTTGTTTGTCCGCGGGCGAGTCGAGCAGTCAAGTGGCCCCAAATGTTTTTCTTTATATATCAAGTGTCCTCCTCCGTCCATCCTCCCATGGCTTTGTTTACATTCGCGTATTTCGCTTAACTTGATGTATCGAATTATTAGGCCCTCGACTCGGGTTCATTTAGCCTTTTCCTCGTTTTTCACTTATTCCAGCCAGCAAAAATTCCATTCCGCCGGAGCAAATGTGTGCTCATGCGGCCAGAGCTCTTCTGATAAGACGGTGGGGGCCGACGGGAGGCGTGGCGGAGCGGCAGCGCGCCAGATAACTTAAAAATATTGCACTGCACTCGAGTATTTGCTTGCCCTTACGTAAGCCACAACATGCCGCTCCAGATGCAGATATATGTAGTATCTGTTGTGCAGTTACGTTTGCGTTTTTATTAAATAATTGTAAATAATTGAAGATAATTGCCGTTGATGTGGCTGCCACGAGGTTGTTATTACCTACGAGATCTTGGCCACAGCATGAATGAAATTGGCTTTCCGGCTGGGCACCAGAGAAAGAGAGAGAGAGAGAGCGGGAATGGAATCTCGGTAGGATTGAGATCGCTCGTAGATCCGAGACCGAACCGAGTTCTCCTACCGGTTGGACGGCATTTTATTAATGGAACGCTCGAGCAGACTATTATTAGAGCCCACTTGCCCCCATATATCTCCGCGCCTTATCGCCACCCATTCGTCAAGCGCCTAATCGGCAAATCGCCAAATCGCAGTCGATACTCGGCGTTCCGAGCTTTAGCTCCGATCTAAGCGATGGCTTCGACCCGCAAACGATCACGTGACACCTGAGAATGTACTACTAATGCATAACGTCACCATTATCATTGATTCCGGCACGTCGGCGCCGGCGAGGGTAAATCATTTCGCCGACTGAGATTTTGGAATCGCCTGATAAGATCTTCAAATAGCGTTTGGCAAACACACTGCTTTGCCTTTATGGGTCTATTGTCTCGCCAGACGTAATCCTCAGAGCAGTCTCGCCTTTTCCACCTGCCAGTAAACTAATTAGATCCCCCCGCTCAATATATTTAATTACGTAAGTGGGGGCACTGGCACGCCCATTTCGGAAGAGGCGCGATTACGTGGAGGAGAACGCGCGGCTCTGTCAAGGTTGCGCCTACAAAGGGGCTCTAATCAGGCCACCTTGCGAACACGCCGCTTATCAGAGCCGAGTGCTCATATCTACATATACAGCGCGCGGCATGGGTATAAGTACTTTCTGGTTCGTGGGGGTCTAGATTTTCGAACTAACTCTACTTGATGAATAGCAGAACTTGTTCGATGATCAGGTGATCAAGACTTCATAAGCGACATTACATTACTGGCAATGGAAGCCAATAATTATGCTAAAAAACTAACTGAGCACTGGCTGGCTTTACACTTATGATCGGCACTGTTTGCCTTCTGTCAACTTCAACTGATATCTGACGTTCATGGACCGACAACGTACATTTTGTGGCTTTTTCGGGCAAGGGCAAATCGCTTGACAGCAGACCAGCGATAAATTTGCACTTTTCACTCGGACCTGATGTCACATACGTTTGGCACATAATGGAATACTACGGCCGGGAGGCCCCAGTGGAGCGAACTACTTGATGATGGTTTTTGGGGTGTTTGTGGGACTTTGTGGCCATATATCATTGTGGGGCCACCGGAGCAGTGCGTAATTAACTGCGAATGACGTGGATAATTTCTGGCTGCCGCCTGGGAACCAAGCTAACATGGAAGAGTAACTGCTATTTGGACAACCTAAGCGCTGAGCACATAATTCTATAATACCTCGCCATGGAGCGGACTACTACTTTACCCCCGAAACCGAAATTTAATTCTAAAATGATTGTTTATGAAAATAAACGTGCCGGGCCATGGAAGTACGAAAATAACTGCAAAGGCTAAAAATTCCGAAAACATTTTTTCAATTAGTTTGATCTCAATTGATTTTACCTTGAAAGCGAATTCAGCCAGAACGGCAGAGTGAAAGAGAGGGAGAAATGGGGCCGAGCGGTACGGAGAACGTGCGGAGCAACCCCAGCGACAGCAACAACAACTGCACCACCAGGAATCGCACTGCGAGCACAAACAACAAAGCATAGACTATAGACAATAATTCGCACAGTTGTACAACAGCAAAAGTTACGTGTGAGCCAGCGGGCGGAAATACGGAATACGGAATACAAAGACTACTACGAGTGCGCGAAAGGCCTCCCAGTCCCCGAACCCACCCCCCTCCCCACCCCGCATCGGATATACCCCGCTCGTGCTCTTGAAATATCATAGAAAATCAGCAAGCAGAGTGCTGTGAGGGGGGGTGGGCACTGGCGTTACGTACTAATCTTGCCATCAACAAGTGCACCAACAACAACATCCATCAGCATGAGACGCGCTTTTGGGCGGCCAGACTCGAAGCATACGGAAATATACAAAACTGTTGCGAACACTGAACCAAAAAGTATACAATATTCATGTAGTAGAGTAGTTTGCACTATTGGGTGATTCATTAGACAAAGATTAGCATTTGAAATACAAAATACATCGTTATGACTGCAATGCAAGTTGCCACCTCTGATTTTTTCGCGTGTATTTGCTTGCATGTGCGCCATCTACCTCACGTGTTGTTCTTGGCGCTTTGGCACTTGTTGTTGCCCAGATCGTCACACAGTGTCACTTTTGACTTTTACACCACTGCCAACCCCCTTACCTCCCCTCCCCTCTCGCGGTGCCCAGTGGCATTTGCAATTTTTGGCATGCAATCTTTAATAAGCCATATTATTGCTGCCCCGTTTCACAGTTTTCCCAGTTCTCGCAGTGCGATTTTTTGTTTTTCTCTTCGCATTTCGCTTTTCCGCCATTTGCGTCGCTTTTGTTGTTTTTTTGTTTCTCTGCAGCTATTCAAACTGAGCTTCTGAACAAAATCAATGCAAAGTGCGCGAAACGAGATGCCAAGTGCCAGCGGCATGAATCATAAATCAAAGTAGTTGTTTACAATGAGGTAAGCGCACAACAACAACAACAACCACAACAACAACTCAACAATGGTCAATTGCCACATAATGTCATTAGGAAAAGACTCACAGCAAAGGCAGTAATACTAAGTACTTGTTGCTCACTCAGTTACCCGAATATCTTGCCTTTTACGTGTTTTTTTATTCGCTTGCTGGTGAAAGGTGCCAAAAGACAAAAGACAAAAGGTAAGCCAGACAACTACAACTGCACCTGGCCAAGTCTGCAGAGCAATAATGGCTCAGTAAAAGCTTGCAGCATGCAAATCGCTCGAGTTTCCCATCGCAATCTTCCGCTGGCTGTGGCAGAAACTACAGATACTGTAGTTTTCATTGAGCTCCGTGAGCTACGTGCTCCACCCCGCTCGACGAACACCCCCACTGATCACTGATCATTCATTGCCGACTCGTTTTGAATGAAATTAAGTCTGTTTTCGTATGCGGTTATCGTTCTGGAATTCCGAGCGCTAAAAAGGTCAGCTGCACTACGGCCATAAGGTCTGCCCTCTACAATTAATCAAACTCGTACAGTCACAGTAAAGCCTGGCAACGGCAACGGTTCGTTCCATTAAATAGAATCAAAAACTCAATCTCTAATCGGATTACGACTCGAAGTTGAATGTTTAGTGGGCTTGGAAATATTTGTTTATTATATCGCCTTTCGCATTATATTACTCGGCTAAAGTGTCAGGAGACAGAAAATTCGAGACGCTAAGTTGCACTGTTTACAAATTGATACGCACACACTGGGGCGCCCAATGTGAGTATTATTAGATCAAATTCAATTCCAGCAGCCTCGAGTTGCAGCGATATCGCTTTCTGGCGGGGATCGGGCGACTGGCGGCGTGTGTCATTGCGCCCTGCACTTGTCTTCGGCTCTTCACTTGTCGCTTTCCCCACTTTGTGGAGCTGGGGGCTGTCTCCTCCGACAGAAGCGTGGCACACATAGGATGGTAGTTGTGCTCCCTCGCCGGAGTTCCCGATCCCCGGTTCCCCACCCGGTCCGTCACTAAGTGCTGTCTCGCTCCAGCAGCTCACGACCTGAAAAACTCTTGTTTTTCGGACTGTGTGTAAGTGTGTGTGTGTTTGCTTGCTTGTTTATTATAGCCCGAACGGAGCAACAAATGTTGGCAACATTTACACAAAATTGTTTGAACAATTGCTGTCTGCGAAACAAAAGGCGCCCACCTACACCTAGTTACAGACCCCCGGAACCCCGCTTCAGCCACTCAAAAGCACAACAAAAATTATGATAATAATGAGACAGCAATTGTTTAAAAATAAAATTAATTTCCATGCGCCGTCCTCGCGTATGGTAATCGTAAATTGCCGCTGAAGAGCGTAGAACATTTGAGATACACTTCAAAAAAGCGGAATCCGATGTATTTATAGTTGTGTAAACAAAGGCTTTTTATCCGCCGAACGGAATGTGTGAACAAAGACTGGGGCTACCATATAGATTAACATAACGAAACTCCCTGGAGGAGGAGGAGGAGGAGCAGCGAGCCAAAGTCCCAATAAGCCGCTTTTTGGACTGGCATACACAACACGGCTCGGCTCCCTTATCATCGGTCACGCAAATTGTGACTCAGCACGGGTAGCAAAACAAAAAGCTGGGCAAACGAAGCGATACGAAACAGAAGGAGAAACGTGGCAAGGGGCGATTCGCGCCCATTCTCGACCCGGTGGGTGGCGACTCTTTGCGGCACAAAAGACCCAGAACCAGCACCAGAATACCAGAGTAGCAGAATACCAGAACGGTGCCAAATCAGAGCCACTCGCATCCAGATGCAGATGCAGATTGCAGATGAAGATGCCATGCGTCCGCCGTAGACAAAGAGCAGCGGGAGCAAAACAAAGCAGCCGATAACGCACTAAGCGAAGATGCCTTTCATGAAAGTACGGCCGGACTCCTGATAAGGGGCATTGTGGCACTACTTAGTGCGGAATGCGGGGGATAGAGCTAGAAGATGCGCTCTAAGCAGCGCGCAAACAAAGCGAAGAAAGAAAGGTATACTAGGGGGAGCTCCATATGTACATATACATAGATGCCTCGTTTATGCGCGCTCATTAATCGCAGCTAAACAGTTCGTGTTACATATGTGATTAGCCCACTGTTCCTTAGTTACGCTAGATTCGTAAGTTATTGTGCCGTATAAACAAGAAACCCGTTCAATTAGTCACAATAAGAGACCAAGGGCACCATGATATGTTTTGATGAGTAATAGTTATATATTGGATAGTAATATAACGTATCTTAAGATACATTGTTAAGATACATCTGCTATTCGATATATGTAGCTTTCCACACTGTTCCGGGCTTACCACGACATTAACCGTTGAACTCAGGTGCTGGGCGATCCGGTTGAGAAACTTCCTGAAGGACGAACGGCGCAGAGCACGTGTCCGCTTGCTGCTGCTGTTGTTGTTGTTACTGCTGCTGTTGTTGTTGTTTCCATTGCTGGCGGTGGTTGTGTTGTTGTTGGTGGACGAAATGAAGGGGGCCTCGTAGCTGCTGAGCGACACAATGCTCCCGCTCCTGCCACGCCCACCGCCCACGCAGGACGAGATGGCCGTGTGGCTGCCACGCCGCTCCCTGGCCCCGTTATTCTTGCCGCTTTCGACATCATTTTCCGCTCCCGCGGACGACGTAACGGCCGCTGCCGTTTTGAACTTACGCGTCCAGCGGAAGGGATTGCGTGGCATGGAGAAGGTGCGGCGAATCTTTTTGGCGGCATTCGTCGTGCTCGTGTCTGCTGCTGTGGTTGTTGTTTTTGCAGCTGGCAGCGTAGTAGTAACTCCGGCTGCTACTATTGCTCCTGTTGTTGCTGTTGCTGTTGTTGTTGTTGAGTGGGTGGTGGCGGCGTCGCCCTCGCTCTGCTCTCTTCGCTCCTTTGTTGTACCCATGCTGGTCTTGCTCTCGCTGTCTCGCTCTCTCGCGCACACTGAACACTCTCAGATTTCGGTCACATATAAATTGGTATTAACGTATGAATTGCACGGACGCAGGACGTACTGTACTACTTAACTAGTGGCTAAAACTATAGCGAGTCGAAATTGACCTTTTAGCAGAGATTTCGCGGCCTCGTTATTGCACTTTTCCGATTTTCGCCTCACGGTTTCTCGTTTTTGTGTCTGCCCCCACCTCTCTTTTCGTGCACCGCTGGCTCTTCTTCTTGCTCGCTGACCCACTCCGCGACTCTTTTCCGCCTCTCACATGCAAATACTTTCACTTTTTCGGGCGGCGTCGGCTTAGCAGCAAAAAAATTAGCTGGTCGATGGTCGCGCGATCGAACCGTTTTTTATCTTTGGGCCGCGAGTGCGCTAGTATTATTAACAAACAAGAGTGTGCTTGTATCTGGCTGTTCAAAAATACCTTCGATGTGCCGAGTGTGACTGTTTCCCGTTTTGCAGGTTATACACAGACTGCTATCGATGTTTTCTGTTAGTGTGAACGTGTTTTTCTTGGTAGCCGCTTTAGGCTTGGTAATGGTTGGCAACGCGACAAGTGTTCGTTTTAGAAAAAGGCTTTTATAAATTACGTATCGTAATTAAATTATTGCAATCAAGAGTGCTTTCAAATGCATGCTAGGTATGATAAATTGTTAGTTATTCTCAAGCAGTTGAGAATATAATATAAGTTGCTCTTATATTATACCCGATTATCGATAAGTGACAGCTCGCTTACATAGAATATCGGTGGAAATCGATAGGTAGATCCAGTGCGGTCATTTCAAATGATGTACTCCAAAATCAAACACATTTTCAGTGACACATTATGATTTTCTAATCAACCATTTCTGAAAACCTAATTTATGGCAGCAATGCTGATAAATTACCTTAGTACGCGTGCTATTTAAGGTGGAATTATGCCGCCGGGCGCAAAGGAACGCCACTCTGCAAATTTCGGCGCTTGCAAATGATATTCAAACAGCCGTGATACTCTAGATTTACGACGGAGACAAAGCCATCGCCGCCGGCGACAAGGACGAATGTGGACGGACGGCTCAGTTTCACTTTCATCACTTCAAACCCGATTAAGCACCTCATTTTATGTGTTATTTATCTACTGATTGGATGGCGATGTGTGGCGGAGGAGCCGTTGCCCTCCAGCCTGGGTGGCCGGTCTATTGCCCTTGTTATTTTCCACTCGGCGTTCGCCGTTCTTGCGAGCTCGCCCTTCCCATTACAAGACGACAAAAATACGCGTATAAATGCCACATAAAACAATACAAAGAATAATAGGCCACCATTTTTCACCACCCCGCCCACGCCGACGGGCCACGCCCACTTCTGCGAGTCTGTCAGACAGCCACTCAGTCGGCGACACCTGTCAGGACCCCACTTCCTCCCACTTTCTGCCAGTTTCTCCCACTTTCTTTCCGCAGGCGCGTATGTGCGTAGGCATAAAATAAATAAATAAAAAATTGACTACCAGCCGAGGACCCACTGGGGCAGGAAAATAATATTATGTCGACCCATTGAAACGAGCATGATGTAATTTTCTTTTCCGTTAAGTTTCATTTGGTCGCTGAGTGAAAGTGGCTTCCCCAAGTCGACACACACATTTCCTTTATGATTTCGGAGCAGGTGCTGCGTTGGAGCCATGGGCTCCGGACTGGCATTGCCAATTTGCTAATTTGCAATTGTAAACTCCCTCCGCCACTCGACACTCGGCACTGCCTTAGTCTTAGGCTTCTTCTTAGTCCTGGCCGAATGACATAATTCCGCGGGATTCAATTATATTGCCATATTACATAAGCCGATTACAGCGATGATAACAAAGCATTAAACTCATTAGGAGACAGTCGTGTGGGCGGGCTGAGTGGACTGGGTGGGCTGAGTGGGTGGGGAGTGAGTGGGGAGTGGCAGTGACAGAGAGTTAAGATGAGATGGCAGCTGGCGAGGCCCATGCCCATTAAATGAACTTATCAATAAAAAAATGAAAGCGCCGGGGAGAAGCGGAAAAAAACAGCACACACCACCAGGATATGTACAGTGGGCACTCGAATTATAAACCAATATATTCGAAGATGGTTACTCTGTGATATCTCCTTTTGTAGTAAGGAAGTAGTCTTAAAAATATATGAAGCTTATAGTGCTGTTCAATCATTCACACTTAGCTAGGCTTCACTGTGCAAGGACAACAAACAGTGAAGGGAAAAAAGTCGAGAAAGACAATAAAGGCAAACAGAACATAAATTGAAGCAGGCCGCGCCAAATATCAACAAAAGCTTGCCCAGTGGGTGGCAAACACACCCGCAAACACAATGCGCCACCCCAGCCCAAAAAAGGAAAGAGAGAGATACATAAAGTGAGAGGGAGAGAGAGAAAGGAAGGGCGATATCGCATATCAAGAAAAATCACAGCCAACAAAAAACCCCAAAATTAAATGTCCCCAGCGGACATCCGAAGATGAGGGCAAGGGTATTTCGTGGGAGATGGAATGAAAAATGATTGACTTTTATGGGGTAGCGCATAGTCGGTCTTTAACATAATATTTGTCATAAAATTAAGGGCTGCACAGGACGAGGAGAGGGGGCAGAGAGGCAAACATTGTCGTGCAAAATTTGCTAAATGCCGGCACGCAGGAAGAGCTTCCTCTTGGCCGAGGCACAAAAGTTCATGCAGTTCACAAATCGTACACATCGGCACACGCACACACATGCGCCCATTTCCGGTTAAAATAATAATGCCGTAGGGGGTGGAGGTGCGGGTTGGGGGTTGCGGGTTGGGGTGTAGCTGGTGCGTGAGGAAGGACGATAGCTACCAACAAAAGCAATAATTATGGCAAACGAGTTTGCCTCGTCTTACGCCTTTTGTGGCCCATTTTCCTGCTTTGACAGAAGCCTTAACCTACAAAGATGTGCCTTCTTCCGCTCGCACCCCCAAACAGCCCCAACCCCCCGCTCTCCCACCCACCCTGTAGCGCAGAGAGACACCCAATGCTTTGCTTTTGCTCTTGCCTTTGCTGTCATGTTCGAGCAACAAAGCAATCGAAGCTGCCCCTCCAGCCCGCTGAAGAAGCCGACTATTGTTGGCCAGCTACGAAGGAAAACCTCCCGGCCACCCCCTGATCCACCTATCCACCCAACCACCCCGTGCCTCCGACGCCAGTGTGTGTGTGTGTGTGTGCAGGAAATTTCGTTTTATGCGCGAGACAAATCGCACCTTATTATGTGGGGCGCGCATGTGTGTGTGTGTGTCCGTGTGAGTGGGTGGGTGGCAATAAGGGCTTGTGCAGACATTCGGTGGCTTGCTTCCTTGGTTGGTTGGTTGGTTGGTTGGTGTGTGCGTTGCGACTTTGCGACGAGCCATTATCCACACTCATGCACCCACGCTCTATCTATGGCTTTATCACCCAACAACAGCGAACATCGGCCCACCCACAGGAATTTACATTTTACGTCCTGCATATGTGTGCCAATTGCGAGGTTGTGGATGAGGGGCGAGCGGTGCGGGGTGTCCGAAGCGGTTGGCCAGCGGATGCGCCACTCGTCCTTGTTAACTTCATCACGTTTATGCCCTGCAAAGTAACTCGGCGTTTTATATGTTTTGTAGGGAATACTCGGGAACTGATTCCACATTGTATGAAGATTGAAATGCCATTATTCGGTTGAACTTTATTCAACACTGGCAGTACATGTGATTCCTTTATGATAGCTTCATTCGTAGGTTGATGGAAGTGGATGGATAAGGCGATTCTCTTGGTATTTGTTATGAGTGTCCCAATTATCCAGAAACAACTCCTCCGCTTGCAGAGACAGTAACCCATTTCCGCTAACCGTCTTCCAAATCCGCCTTGGTTTTTATAGCGCGCATTTAAGCGTATCTCCATCGCCATCTGCAATCTCGAATGGCTGGCAGTTTGCAGTTCGTAGCGCGCATAATTATCAGATGGCAGGATCCATTTGTGGGTCACAGGAGTCCTGGCGAGTCTGAGTCCGATTTCCAATCTGCGTCTGAGTCATAGCCATCGTCATCATCGATAAGCGCCGAGCATTAGTTTAGTTTCCCTTTTGCCTTCCAGCACTTCCTTTGCAGAAGAAGAAGAGGAAAAGGCGAAATAAGGAAGCAGCCCAAGAAGCGGCTGTCGACGGCTCAAAGCTCCGTTTTGGACTTAAAGTACGGTGGAACATCCTTAAGGTGAACTGCTACATTAACTGAATACTCTGAATACTTGAAAGAGAGCAATTTTAGAACTTGATTGATATTGTGACTACGTTTTGTCGATTCACACGGCTTGATGCCTTCGGAAGGGCGACTTAGCGAAGCTTGACTGTGTTTTTTGGCGGCATTGTTTGTGTTTGCCTTTGTTTTTCGGGGCGTGGTGGGTGTTGGGAGGTGGAGGGCTCTCTGTGCATCCGGTCGCCGCGTGACTTGCCCGAGGGATTGGATCTGGGGCCAGGCCTGGGAGGACGCGGGGTGTCCTGCCGCCGCCTCCCTTTATCACATTGTTTGGCCGCTTTGTGCCTGCGCGAAATTTCATTCACAAAACTTGCCTCTGCCTCCCTCCCTGCTCCACTGTGTGTGTGTGTGTGTGTGTGTGTGTGAGCTTTCTTTTTCGTTTGCTCTTCGTGGTGCGTGTGCAAAAGGGAAATAAAATAAATAAAATGAGCAGAGCGCCTTGTGCGAGGAAGGACTGCGCAAAATCCTTGCCGCCCCCTCTCTGCCCTGGCTTTCCACTCCACTCCTCTCCACTCCGCTCCTCTCTGCTCCTCTCCTTGCGTTTCGTTTCGATTCGTTTGCTTTCGTTTTGGTCAGGCGACGTCCTTGTAACGCTTGTATCTGAACGGCAGAGCGTCGCAGCTACCTTGGCACGCTCGCAGCCGAAGGACCAAACTGCCAAACTGCCATACTGCCAAACTGGGAAAGTGCGAAATGGCGAGATTGCGAAACTGCGAAACTGGGAAGCTGCGAAATTGGCAAACTGCGCGACTGAGGCTGAAACTGAAACTAAGAAACCGAAGCTGGCACCGAAATTGAAGAGGATGCTGCTCCGACGTGCGACGCGATGCGATTGGATGCTCAACTTGCCCAACTGTCAGATGCGGCGACGATAACGAGTCTGATTCTGACTCGAGAGCAGCAGCACTCAACCACCCACACACTCACCCACCCAGCCAGCAGCCACCACCCCTTCAACCTGTCCTGCTAATGCACTCGACGGCATCCCGCCAGGCGGTGGGTTTGGGTATCAATCAGCCAGGGAGCAAGCTCTGCGAGCAGCAAATAATCGCCTTAATTAATCAGCCCAAAATGTAACCCGTTTCGGATCATTCTTTCGGATACGCTCAATGAAAATGGGCTTAGTAATAAAGCTTTACTTGATTATCAATATGATTTGTATTTAAGAATGATATGATATTCGTGTATGATTCAAAAGTGTGCGGGTTGGCAGCTACCCGCCTTTGAAAGAGTATCCAGGACTCCTTCTATCGCTGGCATTTTCCCAGTTGTTGGTATTATTTTGTTATTTGTGCTGGCATTTTGGATTTGTTTTCCATTTTCTCAGTGCCTCTCGCATCCTCTCAAACACAAACGCACACACACACGCACGCACACTTTCGCTCGCTCGCCGCAAATTTTCTTGAGGGTTATTCCGTTTCTTATCAATTTCTGCACGCACACCGACATGCGAGTGTCGGGCTGCCATTGTGTGGGTGCTCGTGTCCGTGTGTGGGTCTGAGTGTGGGTGTGCGCCCGCATAAGTTTGACACATTCATATCCACGCCACAAACACACAAGCGGCAGTGAGCCATCTTCGGAGTGCTCGATGTCCTGGCACTTTCACTCTCCTCCCTGCTGGCTCCCTGCTTCCTTTGCTCCTTGGTTCCTTGGTTCCTTGGCCGCTTCTCGGGTGGTGTGTTTGGGTCTGGTCTCGGGTCCTTCTCCGCTCGTCCTGTTGTCCTTGCATGTGTCACAGTTATTGATTGGAATGCGCATAAATTGAAGCAAACTGCTTTCCAAGCCAAATGACTCCCCCGTTTCCGCCTGCGCCGCCCTGCTCTCATATAGTAATCTTTGTATTTTTTCGATTTCTGTTTGTTTTGCTTCCCACTTCACTTGGTCACTTTCCCTCGAATCGGGTGTGGCTAATATGGCCTGGCCGGGCTTCCAAGGACTAGGCCTCCCCTTTGATTTGTCGTGGCAGTTACTTAAGTTAATTACCAAAAAGAAAACTTAATAATTCAAGTGCTGTCTGTCCACCCCATCCTTTGGCCCGACTAACCGCCAACTATTGAGTGACTGCCTGTTCCTAGACCTACTTCCTCCGCTGCCACGGATTCTGCTGCTGTCGAGTGTCTGTTTGAAGGTCGGCGTGGCCTTGGATACTTGGATGCTTGGCTGCTTGGCTACTCGGATAGTCATCGCAATTGGACTGCCGGCGAGAGCTCGGCAGAAATGTGCATCAAATTGGTCGTCAGCTAGGTGGAATGGCAAGAAATGATTTTCGAAAAATCTCTATGAATTTTTAAAGCTATTAAAAGAGGAAGGCTTTCTATTCGATTGCCATTGTATACCCCTTTTCCCATTTCTTTTATTTATCAACAGTTCATTTAAATTAGTAGATATGTGCATGCTGAGACAATATTCAATTGATTTGCGTATTTGCGGCAATACACAATTACTGCGCCGCTAATTGGCAATGAAGGAGCTGCAGGATGCCGGAAGCGGGATAGTGGAACTGCATCGCCCCCAGGCTACTGGCAACTAACCCTCCATAGACTGCGACAACAGCCCGATTTCGAATCCGACTCCGATCCGAGTGCGATCCGACTCCGCCTGACTTTGGCTAAGCTGGCGGGCGAAACTAAAACACGTCGAGTGGGATTAAACGACATTATAGGGTATTACACATTTAGGCCAAGTGAGACAAAGACAAAACGCCATAACGAAATGCGCACACAAAAGCCAGAGACCGAAAAGTAAAAGTGAAGGCGCGTAGAGGGGTCAGGACGGGCGGCAGGACGAGGGCAGGACGAAATAGATGAGTCGAGTCAAGTGGGGGCTTCGCAGTGACTCTCTCTGAATCCTTCCCTGCTCCGCTGGTGTGATTAAGTGCCCTGCAGCAAGTAATTCTTCTTACTTCAACTCGAACTGGCCCAAAAATGGGTTTTCGAAACGGCTGTTACTTAACAGCGGCCCTGTTAGCAGGACAACAGGATGGGTCCTGGAAATCGCCGGAGAGCGACGGCGCACGGGAGAGCGCGCCGCTCTCCTTTGTCAGCTGCTGAGCCCTCGGGCGTGAGTTCGGCCGTGGATTCGGGCGACTTCGGCTGCGACTCGGGTCCTTGTGGACCGCTCGCACATTCCAGTCGAGCGCCATCTGCAATGTGGCACAGTCAGTGCCGTTTGGGGCCATCAGCAGGAAGCAGGATTGTACGGTATTTGTCCTGCGACGTCGCGTCCACAAAAAACACACAAAGTCCTAGCCAGTAAAAACAGCAGCCATTGGCCAACGGCAGGCAGCCTCATCTCTTCAGTGAATCAATCGGTACTCGGGTCCTTGGCGAAACTAACGAAATCAAACGAATCTAACCCAAATTTGTGGCTCGAATCGCAATCAAATCGTAATCTTAGCTGAAAAAAGCAAAGAATCGAGCAGGAAAATCTGCCAAGCATAACTCTCGAGCTTTGCTGCCTACCACGCCCCCCGCCTTGGGCCGTGGGTCCCCGCCCACACATGCGAAATAACACGGCCGTTGATGCTGCGCTCTACGGGAAATAAGAAGAGGAAGAAATAGAGTCCCCCTCCCCCCACCGTGCATATAGTACATATTTACCTATTTACATAGGTAAAGCGCATAGGTAACCCCCGAGTATTTGCCACTCGAGAAAGTGTTCCCCAAGTGCTTTCGAACTCGTTAATTCGCCAAAGAAAACGGACGGTTGCCCCCAGCGAAATGTTATATAATGCAAAAATGAATGTCCCCGTATTTCGGGGAGTTTTTCGCTTGCGATTGGCAGCGGATAGGAAAAACGCAAAAGCGAAAACCCCGAAAAACCCGAAAACCCAAAACCCGCTGAGGAGTGTTCCAAAGTTTTTCGTGCTACGTTCCGGGCTTATATAAGCGGCTGTTGTACTGAAACGAAAGGATCCACAGCCAGCACACGCACCATCGAAAAAAAGAGAAAATCCTTATACATATACAGCCAGCCACGAGTGTGCGTGCGTGCGAGTGTGTGTGTCTGTGCGTCTGTGTGTGTGTGCGCAGTGTCAACGCAGCAAATAAAACAAAAGTGAAAGTTAACACACAAAGAGCGAAGGAAGAAAGCCTCCGCAAGGAAAGCAAAGAGGACAGTCGAGGATTTAAATGAAACGCGGAAAATGCTGATTTTTTATTCAGAGTCCTTTGTGGTACACACGTTCTCGAGGGTTATTGAAAGGACATGAATGTGATTTGGGACTTTTTGTTCGTTTTTCAAAATATGCCTCGACTTCCACTTCTTGGACTCTTGGCTCTAACACCAATACCAACGCAGGGAAAAAGCCAGAGAGGCACACACGCATAGGCTTACCACCAATACAGCGAGAGGGCGACTTCTTTTGGTCCTTCTGGCCTGCCCCGCTTCCCCTCCCTCTGCTTCCTCGCCATCTTCTTGTTCTTGTTCCTAGCCAACGTCTTCTTCTTGGCTGAAATCCGAGAAAAGTGGTATGCGGAGTGCTTGCCTGGCCGCCCCAAGTAACTACTCACGCACACAGGCTCACTCGCTCCTTTGCTCCTTCGCTCCCTCGCTGCCTTGCCTGCCTCGCAGGACCAAATGGGCGAGAGAGCGAGCGCACGGTAGTGTGTGTGGGTGGCGAGAGAGCCACGGCTTACACCCACTCGCGCTCCTTGTGGATGGATCCCTGCGTTCGCTGTTTTCGTGTTTGCAGCGAAGCCAACAAAAACAACCAGCGGCTGAGAGAAAACTGAAAGCAGAAGCAGAGCAGCGAATTATATAAATTTCTTTGCATGCCCGTGTGCAAGTGTGCCTGTGTGTGTGTGTGTGTTAGATATACGGGACTTCCACGACCGTTTTTTCGGCTTTTTTCCTCCTTTGTGTGTTGTTCGCGTTCGCTCGGTTTTACCGTTCGCAAGCTTCGGGAAAACTAAGCGCTAGTGAAAATATGCAAGCAAATTGAAGTAAATCGCAACATAAATTACCCAAAAGTTATTAGTTCAATCGCGAAAAGGTTCCCGAATCATATTCATATCCATTCGCATTACCGTAATGAATTTGAGAGAGCGCGCAAATAGAGCGCATTGGGAAACCGAGAGCGTGAGCGCACAAAACATTTTCGAACATTACCCCCCATTTTTTTGACTGAAAACACACACATTAATATCGGAAAAATGCCCCTAACAGTGCCTAACCACCAATTCTTTGTCTTTGTGCAGATTTCTTAATTAATTAATAATGTGAGCAACCCAAGCCCCATACAAAATAAAGAGAGAAAACCCAATTCAACGAAGCAAACGAATTTCAAAATGTCCAAATCCAATTCCATTTCCAATTCCAAGGTTATTGTGCAACACCAGCGGCCACAACCAATCCGACAACAATAATCTACGCTTAATAAAATTAATACTATTATGCGAGTAACCGAAAATTAAAACGCTAAGCGGAGTGTGTTCGAACCAAAATCGCGGTCCTCAACGCAGGTGATTTGCATGCTAGCCAGTTATCAGCTGGAAGGGAACTGGGAACCTGGCTGCTGCGGATTCATGCCGCTGGATGTGGACGCAGGGCAGCAACTGAAGCTGGAGCGGCTCTGGCGGGATCAGAGGGATCAAACGGATCGAGAGAGAGCCGATCGCCACCCAAGAATACCGCTCCGCAGCCCACACTACTGATGATGATGGGGCCATGAGCCCATCATTATTCGCATTGAATTGGAGTCGCAAGCGCGTCTCAAGCGGGCCTGCACCATGCTAGCACCGCCGAACCCGAGGTCAATATGCGGCCAGGACCCGGGCTGGTCGTGATGGCGCTTGCGTTTATTTCGGGGGCTCGGCGTGGCAGCAGCAGCAGCATCAGCTCAGCAACAGCAACACCAACAGCGGCAGCAACATCTGCAGCAGCAGCAGCGGCGGCAGCAGCAACATCCGCAGCATCAACATCCGCAGCAGCAGCAGCAAACACAGCAGGCGGCCGTAAAAGGGGCAGAAGTGGCGGCGGAGTCGGAGGCGGAGGAGTTGCAACCACGTTACCGTCCACTGGCGAGTCGTCGTCATCGTCATTCGTTCGCAGCTCTGGCTCATACCTGCTGCCCATCTTCCTGCCCCACCACCTCGACTTCGCGCTCCAGTTCCACCCACAACTGCCGCCGCGGGAGTACAGCCAGGGCCGGGCCCACTCCGAGTCCTGGGCGTCCTCGAGGATAGCGGACAGGCTACAGCAGCGGCGACGACGACGCGAGAGCAGCAGCAGCAGGGATATAGCAGGTAGGGCAGGCGGAACAGGCGGATCGGGAGCGGATACAGGGGGTCTGGCAGTCACAGCCGGTCACAGCACAGAGTCAAGCGAGGCCAACAACCAGGAGGACGACGAGGATCGCGGCCTGACAGTGCAGTTCCCCTCGTCGCAGGCCTACGACGAGGACCAGGACATCTTTGCCCTGGTGGCCGAGGACGACCTGCTGTCCGAGGAGTCCTTCGATCGCCTGATCAAGCTCAACGAAGACGCCGACGAGGAGGACTACAATCTGCAGCAGCAGAACTTGCCGCAGCACAAGCAGCAGCAACAGCAACCCGGAGCGGAAACGGAAATAGACACAGAGCCAGAGAGCGAGACGGAAACGGAGACGGAGACAGAGGCAGAGACAGAAGCGGAAGTGGAAGTGGAAAGAGAGACCGAACAGCAGCAGCAGGACGAGAGCCGACTGATTGATGAGGGTGTCCTGCAGCACAGCGACCACAGCAACAGCCACTCGAAGGAGTTCGCCATCAGCTACGATAACAACAATAACAAACGGGAGGCCAGCGGCCACATCCTTGATGCCCAGACGGCGCAGTTGATTGGCCACAAGGATAACACCGTGCCCGCCGTGGCCAGCACCGAGTCGGCAGGAGCCAGCAGCATCACCACATCCTTGCCAGCGCCCGTGGATCTGAAGAAGTCCATACTCGGGACTGCGACTTCGTTAACACGCCTTAATCCTTGGATATCAGCCTGTGATCTGGCACAGCCGGGCACAGGAACCGACTTGCAGGTAAGTTTGCCGGCTTATTGCACATCCCTGTCTTTGGAATCCTCAATCCATCGAACTGACTGCCTTGGGACTGGGATCTGTGCAGTCATCATCTGGGATTTCTGTGTCCCTGTGTCTCTTAAAATCTTTCTATTCACTCTGAGGAAATTCGCTTCTTTGTAAAGCTGAAAAACTGTCGGGTTTCCTTGCTTAGTTTTCACCCTTAGAGCTGGGATCCTCAAGATTTTAAAGACTGAATATCTATGTCCTATTCCCTTCAATCAATTATTGTTCCTATTTGTTCATTGCGCGATTACTAAACAAAGTTTCGAAATGCTACGATTTTTTCCTGAGTGCATGATGCTGTCAGGCAATCGACAACGGAGCTCGGCTTAAGTGCAAACACAAGGAACACGCACAAAGACCCACTCGAATGCATATACAAATTGTGTGCATTTCGATGGACTCTCGAGCGATTCGACTGTCAGTGGTCTCTGGACAGTGAGACTTGGCCATATTGAAAGCAGCCGTCAATTATTGACCAAGTCGATGGCGTTTCCAGGGACAAGGTTGCCTGCTTCGGAGCGCAAAACTAGGAGATTACTAGAATTTATTCCTTTAAGGTCGGTGCCAGTTCGGTAAACTGCAGTTTCCGCTTAAGTTCCCGCAAGGGGGGGAACCTGCCCGGCCACAAGGCCTTTTCCACATTATTAGAGCCGCAATAGAGGCAGCTACTTTCGGTTTGTTGGCTTGCCACTCGAACTGCCAAAGGAAAGTGATTTTCGACGCTATATAGCGGAGTGTTCGTTGTGACAATTGTGCGCCAAATCTTCGACCACTTCAAGAGCCCCGACAGCTTCATCATGGCCGGAATCGTCATCATCGTCCTTTCCACGCCGTAGTCATCAGCGGTAGTGCTGGCAACTGGCGAAACGTGCTGCAAATCAACGAGAATGCCCGGGTAATTGAGCTCGGAGCGGGAGGTGGGGGCAAGGACGAGGCACAGGCTCAGGCAAACACTTTCCAATTGATTTCTTTTTGCGGCTGGCTCGGTTTTGGTTGCGTGCCAAAAAACCCGGCCAACCACTCACCTACTGCTGCAGCTGCCCACCCAATTGGCCCTGCCAAGTGTAATTGAGATCGTGATATTTATTAATGCATTCCAGTTCTAATGCAAATTTAATTGAATCGAATAGGCTCTCGCCTTTTTCGCCGGGGTTCCGCCAGGAGCACAACCAAGTTGGAACTCGACTGACAGACAATTAGCTGCAATTCAGCTTCAAATGGCGATTGCTTAAGCCGGTGCCATGCCACACTATTGATTTTCCAATCATTGGCATTGGTTGCTTCATTTCCACTGTCTGTCAGTTGGCCAGCCGGCAATTAAGCAATTAAAATGATCAATCCGTTTTCGAGACGTAAATGGTGTGTCTAAAAAATAATTAAGCCTTTCACATCAGGTCCGATTTATACGTTTATATCGTTCAGGCCAACGTTGCCTCATGGAATCTGTGGAAAGTAGGTCACTTCGAGAAGGACGAAATCAGAAATAGTCCTTCCATAAGTGATATTTTGTCTTCTCAATTGTTGAAATGGGTTGTAGATTTGGAATTCAGCTGCTATCGAAGTGTGCTGCTTCTCAGGACCTTAGTTGCATTGGGGCTAGGATCCAATAATCAATTGCCCTGTCAGTTCCTTTTTTACTTTGCAGAGTTTTGGGCAGCTTAGAGCGTATAAAACCCCTTTATCGAATGGCAGCACAAAGAACTGTCTAAACTTTCAATAAAGCCGTGTCCAAAAGGACGAAACGCCTGCATCCGAGCTGCAAATTAGCCAGAGGTTCTCCAGTCGCCGGGTTCATAGTGGATTAATCTCTCCTTTTGGCCCTTTTCACTCTGCCTTTCTGTCATTCTCTTTTGGTGGCAGTTTTTGCGACGAGTTCAGAATTTATGATGGCGGAATTCGCAGGATTCGGCGGCCTGTTGATGAGTTGATGCGCCAATGGGTTGCGAGCCAAAGGCATCCTGCAGCCAGGCTCTTCTCGCTGTGTCGAGTGCAGGGCTAGGATTTTAGGAGCACCGAGGACTCGCACGGGGTGGCAAGTGGGCGGATGTTGTCACTCAAGTGCCCTTCGAAACTTAATACGTGCGAATGGAGGCATGGAGGAATCGAGTTGCGCTCGCAGGCTACCTATTCCCGGCTGGTTGCTCTTGAGCTTCTTCTGTTTTTCCACAGGACACAGGACGCAGGACACAACACAAACACTCCAATCGGGCGTAGCAACTTCATTGGATTCATTAAACTTTCGCCTGCAACTGTGCACACTGCGCACTGAATTGAATTGCCGTTGAAACCCCTCAAATTCAATTAAAAATCCTTAAGCTTTGTGTGGACTTAATTCAAAATTTCCATGCAGCATGGCAAACTTATGCTGCGTTCAACTCTAGCAGAGCGAATGTTTATTTGTGTCAAGGATGTGAACAAAATCAATTATTTTGTAAGCAGTTGCCACTTGCCGTTGTTGTTGCTGCAGCTGCCGCAGTGGCTGTTGCAGGTTGCTCCTTCTGGTTACATCACTCCACTGCCGAGGATGCTACCCATTTCTATCCATTCATTCAGGCCATCGGGAAATCGGAACTCAGCCAGACACAAACAACCGAAAACTGTCATAAATTTTCCGCCTGCAGGCAAACGATGCCAGTTCTGCGGAATATCGCCAGCTCCATGCCCAGATGTCTATATGCATCAATTGTGGTAATTTCCCATTGCAGTTTGCCATCCTGCAGCCCGGAGTTTAATTCCCATGATTTCTGCTCTTGGTCTCGCCTTTCAATCGAATGAAAAGATTGCAATTGATTACAGGAAATGCCATATGCAAATTATTTCGCCTCATGCAGTTTCATTAAACTGAAAGCCGGCGAAAACAATGTTGAAGTGGGGATATGCTGAAAACATATTTTGCGAAGAGCCTATTTCTGCATTTGAATATTTATTTTGCTCGCAAATAAGAATGCACGTGATTGATGAACAATCAATAAGTTGAAAAATGCTTTTAGTTAATTAAAAGCTGCGGTTACAAATGGTTCTACTGACCCTAAAATGCCCACTTATCCATTGGATATTGAACTATTGAACTATTGACTGGAATGGAACTAATCAAAAATTGGCAATTGACTGGGCCGATTAATGCATGAGCACCCCTTTGTGATCCGTCTTGAGGTCTGGGCCAAATGTCTGCACATTAGACGCCCGACACAGACAAAGTTTAATTAGTTGGCTCCAGATTAGCCGGGCCAAGATGCCGGTGGCGGTGGAGGCACCTTCGTGCTGGAATCGCTTCAAACGCTAATTGCCAGCAATTTGCATTTCGAGCTTGTCAAATGGGGCCAGAAGTTTCCCAGCTCGGCGATTCGTGTGCATTGATTGGCTCATTAGGGGAGGTTGGAGGTCAGGAGCAGGAGCAGCGGGAGGAGCGGGAGGAGCAGCAGGAGCCGGAGGAGGAGTAGGATCAGGAGCAGAACGTGATGCTTGGATGCAATGTCCAGGCTGCTAAATACACAAAACAATTACATTAGCCCGGGGTGGAAATGGGAAATGGGAGCCACATCCAGCGCATCCGGCTAATGCAATTATGCCCAGCGCCTGGGCTCCGAGCACGTAGATTGCCAAGGGACTGGGACTGGGAGCTCGCTAAGTGGAGCACTGGTGCAGTTTTCCACACCCAGCTGCTGGATGCACCCGTTTCCCCACTGCCCACTCCCCATTCACCATTCCGTTTGGGTTTTCATTTGTGCCGGCGCAGGGCGTAAATTATTCAATGAGCATTGTTTCAGCAAAAGTTGCAAAATGAATTTCTACTCAAGAATTTCATTACGAGTTCGAAAACAAGCGAGTGCGCTGGATGCAGGGAGCAGGATGCAGGCAGCAGGATGCAGGCAGCAGGATATACGGTGCAGGGGGCAGGACAGTTCCACAATGCCTCCTGCCTCTTGTCCCCGTGCTCCGCTTTCCCACTTTTTCACCGCTTGTTCGCAGCTGTCCACATGTTTACATCTCATTTCATTAAATTCATTCAACTCATTGTTCTCATTAGAAGGGACGCATGCCACCCACACACGTGAAATGCCGGTAAATGTTTGACAAATTAATGTTGATAAAATTGTGTGGCATAACGACAGGCGCCTGATCCTGCGACTCGCGTGTGTGTGTGTGCGTGTCAGTGTTAGGCAAACAAATATGTGATGTGACAGACAGACAGGTGCGTCGCCTTTTTGCCTGGCCAACAGCTCTCCTCCTTCTAATCCTTGCTCCCTCCCCAGTGTCCTTTCCTTTCCTCTTTGCGTGTGAGTGTGAGCGGCTTTCCTTTTGGGCGCGGTTTTCCACGAATTTTCGGGGCATTTGTTTGCCCGTTAATGGGGTCTCGTGGCCGTATAGATTGATATATGCATAAATAATGAGCGATAAGTACAGGCGCTGTTTAAATATGACTAAAATGATATGACGCCCCCGCCAGCGGGCTCTTCAACTTGATGGATCGCTCCGGTTAATGGCACTGAAACATAATTCCCGCATTTACCCAAGCCCCAATCCGAAAGTTTAACAAAGTAAACCAAAATAATTGGTAGATAAGCAGGGATTTGATTCCCACGCGTTCATAGCACTATTGGATCGAACAAAAGTTGCTATTTAAAATGTGTAGAAAGCAAATGTTAACAAATTAGCTCCTCCTTTTGTTAAAAACAAACAAATACCAGTTGATTGAATTAACAAGGCTGTCTCGTTGAAAAAGCAATTGCGGGCAACGGGAATAATTGATTAGCCAGATGTGTTAGAACTAGCAAATATTTGATGACTGAGTGGGTGCCAAATATGTGAAATTTGCGGCAGAAGAGGCACATTTAATTGCTTGCCAAATCAAATATAAATGCCACAGATTCTCGGTGCGGCACTCCATAAAAATCCCCCACCTTTTCGGCCACTTTAGTTGCGTGCCCGACCCATTTGTCCCTTTGGAGTGCTCCTCTGGGAGTCCTCGCTGAATAATGCACGAACTGTAATTGTCCTGAACGACCTGACAGCACTCTCGCCTCAGATCCTGGAGACCTTGTGCTGGTGTTTCTTGAGCACGACAAGCGATTTCCGCCTTGCTCGCTCCGATTTCCCTGATTTCCGCCAGTGAAAACGCTCCGCTGCCTCTGCTTTTTGCCTGCCAATTGCACATCGAAAATTGTTGCATAATTGCGGAGCAGACTGCTGCTGAGCTGCTGGATTACACTTGTTATGCAAAGCAATGCAGCTGGCAAATGCGTGCAGCTCTGCACTTCTGCAGTTCGACAATGTGCAAAACAATGCGGCATGGCTGCGACCGGGCGTGGAGGCGTGCCAGCGAGGGGCGTGGCCGGGTCATGTTTATGATTTTGACAACGAAACGGCAGCGAGTCCTAGTGTCACCTCTACCGCTCACCTCTCACCCACCACCTACCACCCACCGCCGCCCATCAAGGTGAACTGGCGAGGGGCGGGCACTGGGAGCTGGCCCGGCCATGTGACAAACAATTTGCCTACGCCCCACCCACTGCGACACCTCCCCGCCCTCGCATCCACTTGCCAAAGCCTGTCCCTTGCGGCTTTCAGCCACGTCAACGCGGCCATGTGACTGTGCCAGTGCCAGTTTGTATCTGTGTGTGCTCGGGTGTTAGCCATCTCCTGCCTCAGTCTGAGCTGTGTGTGTGTGTGTGTGTGTCGCCTGTCACTTTTTACGCTGCTGCACAACACATCCACACCCATGGAAACCCCAGCACTGACGAGCTGCATAAATATCTAAGCGAGAATAGGGTCTCAAACGAATATCGGATACCTCAATGGGGATGTGTAGATACAAGTGGTGGAAACTCGATACTGCACACTATCAACACAAGCAGACGTGCGAGGAGACGACTTTTGAATAATATTAAATTTGGAAGGCAATAGGGATTGGGTGTCCAAATACAACCATATAGAACAACGTGAAACCACAAGCGTTCAATCAAAAAGACCAGGTTTGGATTGTATAGCTGGCGTACTTTACTTTCGAGCTGGAATGGGATTTCTTCTAAACGTAATCAGACTTCAAATACTAACAATGTCTAATGGAGGCGGGGGGCAGTCTGGGCTTGAACTTGGCACGTTGCCCCAAGCTCCGGGAAATTGTGCATTCGAGAAGCAAGCTCGAACACTCGTAACATCCTCTTCCTGGAAGGGTATCGCTCACCCACACATTTGCATGCATGCATTTGAAAATTTGAGTGCTGCCTGCGACATGTTCTTGGGCTGTTGTTGTCGTTTCCATTGCCGCTGCATTTTTTCTCCGCCTGCATTGTTGACAGGCGTTAAAATTTGACATACACACACACACACGCCGACTGCCGACTAACACAGAAGCAGCGTGTCCCTATCAGGACGTGTGTGTGTGTGGGCTAGGACATTGTTTGAATTGCCCGTCGAGGTTAAGCTGTAACATTTAAAGTGTTGTCGGTTCCGTTTGCCGTTTGCCATTGTGGCTGCATGTTGCATGTTGCTGCTGCTGCAACTGCTGGTGTTTAGCTCAAGTGCTCTTCGGGTGCTTCCCTTTCTGGCCCCAGAAGTTGACATTCCTGCTGCCGAGGAGGCTCTGGCGGCGGATTTCAATTGCCCCCGGCACTCGGCAAAAGTTCTGAATAATATTTCGCTTGCACAACTAATCAAGGCATTAATTTCTCAGGGCATTTAGGGGTTAACCGGGCCCAGTGCCATGTCACACATCCATCAGAGATTGTTGCCGGGCCGAGCTGTCATGGTGTCATGGGTCAAGTGGCCGGAGAGCTCCTCCTTGGACCTCGAAGACCCCGCCCCCGTCCGCCCTGCAACTGACATCATCATTGTGTGGGCCGAGTCCATTTTCATTGTCTAAGCATTTAGGACCTCGGCTTATTAGACATTGTGGCCCGCCTCTCTGGGCCTCGCAACCTCACAACCTCGCAACCTGCACAAAGGATCGCAGCCACAAAGGACATCCCCGGCTATCTACACAGGGCATAAATGTGTAGTTGTAGGCGTGTGCCATTAGCCATAATGCATACTCCATTATGCCGGCATTGTTTGAGTTTTTGCGCCCCCGTTCTCCTTTCCTTTGGCGTGTGCAATGTGCTGGAGGCTGGAGGGCAGGGAGAAGTGGATGCACGGAAAGAAACTGTAGCCCGTTTTTTTATGATTCTATTGGAACAGCTGGCTTAGCTTTAGAAGCAGTAGTACCCAGTACTTGGGCGCCTAATGGCAAAGCTAAGTTATTCGAAGGGACTAGTGACTGATGGAAACTCGAAAATGATTCTACCTTGCAACATGTTTGTGCCACAAGAGCCCAAAGACCAAAGCCATTTGGCTGTCAGTCAGATTCAGTTTCGGTTTCAGTTACAGGTCCACAGCAAAGTTAATGACAACTTGCATAAGAACACTTTACCCCGCCGCAGAGACAGCTGGCGAGTGTCCTGCACACATGAATGTTTCAGCATCTCGCCAGGAGTCCTTGGCCAGTGGCCACTGGAATTCCTGTTGCAAAACCTCTCGTCCGCCCGACCAGAGTATGAATATTTCATGTCGCCCTCCCATCCAATATGCTCTGTATGCAGCCGAAAACGGTAGGACAATAATGGCCAATGGATTCTAACACTTTCGAGCCTGGAAATGTTGAGGCATGTCAGCCGGAAGTTTCGTTGCGTTGCCTTGTGGGAGGGCTAACAAAATTCAGGGAAATACCAAATAAAGACGGATTCTTGGAGCTTAGTGTGGGGGGCACTCGTTGCTTTCACGGAATATGCATAAATTAAATATTAATCGGTTTTAGTGCTCATTATGATGTTGGCAATCGTGCAGAAATTGGAAAGTTTTCAAAGTTTCGCTGCCGTGAGTGGAAAGGGGGGGCCGGACTTTCAGGACATCCGCCCCCGGACAGGAACTGTAATTTCTTATTTTGCCTGCTGCGAATTGAAGAATTTATCTTTATTTTTTACCCAGCACATTCCCCTTTGCTCCTCCAAGCCGCATTGTTGTGCATTGGGCCGCAGCTGGTCTGCCATTAAATCAACAATGGCCGCCCGTACACGTGCTCGTCCTTCTCAGCGCGAGTGTGTGGGTTCGTCCTGTGTATCTGCCTCCCTGCCTGCGTGTGTGTATGTGAGTGTGCTTTGCTGTATTAGTTTCCCTTTTGTATGATTTTTCATTTGAGTTAAGGCCCCATCGTGCCCCCCGAGCCCCTCGAGCCCCGCGGCCTGGGCATATTTGTGCGTATTGCAAGTGAAATTCTCTGCTGCTTATTGTTATTGCCCCGGGAACATGGAAAACGATTGAGCGGGCGGAGAGCGGCGGGGCAATGGGAAGGGCTGGTGGGGAGCGGGGGGAAAATCTGGGCAGAAGGGCGCACAGGACACTCGGAACACAGAGCTCGGCGAACAGGACACGCAGCAATTGAGAGTTGTTGATTGTTGCATATTACTCACTGCCCGAAAGTTCAAAGGGTCATCGCTGCTGCCAAGTTGATTCCGTTTCTGACTCTGAATTTGTTCTCAGCTCGACAAAAAAGGGAACTTCCTGTGCATACCCTAGAGAATAATGCCCGTATTGTTCGGCCAGCGTGCAGTCGGATTATTCGGGCTTAAATTGATGTTTAAAATTTTGCGAAGGAGCTTACAGCAACCGAAATGCTTGACATTTCCAATTGGATGCGTTCGGTGTTTAACAGGATATTAACAAGGACGCCGACTTGTGCATACGTGTGCATCTGCAGTTATAATCGCTGTGAACTAGAACCCAAGTTTAAGTTGGCCCCAATCCCACCAAACAGGAATCACCTTAGATGGGATGATATCCAGCACACTGCAAGCATCTCTGATAGACTTGCAGTTCGGGATGCAATTTTTCCAGCCAGGCTCATAAATATTCATGCTTTAACCGGAAAACGATTAAGTCGCAGAAGGAGCTGCAGCAGCTCCTGGAGTACCAGTACTCCAATATTGATAGTAAATTCCTACGGAAATTCTCCAGCCACGCGAACTCGTCCTCGCCGCCCACTCCCCGCCCACTTTTCGCCTCTCTGTGTTGTTGTTGTAGCCGCTGCCTTGAGTTTTATGCAAGCATGTGGAAAATTCCAACGAAGTGCGGTCATTTTAATAACAAAAACATCAGCTCTTTATGCACTCAATGCTCCTGTTTTTTTTCGCTGTTCGCAGCTTTGGCTTCTATTTACTTGCTTTTTTTGCGTTTTATGACTTTCGCTGTTGTTGTTGGCCGAGCAAACTTTTCCAATATACCAGTGTGCTTTTTGTTTTTCCTGCTGCATATAGTTGTTGCTCCCCGCTGACTTGGTTTTCCCCAATGCGCGTAGCTGTGTGTGTGTGGGTGGCTTGCAGTGGTGTTTGTGTGGCTATCACAGTCGGTGGGTTTAATTTTTAAATCACACAAGACAGTTAATTGGTGGAGCAGGGAAGAGTGGTGTTAGGAACAGCGTGTTCCAATAAATATGAACTACATTCCAGTGCAGATTACCTTGGTTTCCCAACTGTATATGTGGGCAAGGATACTTGGCACTTAAGAAATGGCTTCAACTTCTTCGACAGAAGCTTTCGACCGAAAACAGAGCTTTTTAAGCCGCATCACAATAAAAGATTAAATGCCATATTAAATTGAGACTGCAAATCTCTAGTTAAGTGTATTTCTCAATTGTCGGTCTTAAATCATGGTTAAGAGCTCCTAAGAACGTCGTATCCTAGATTCGGGTTTTATTGTTCTGAAGTTTATATCCCCTTTATGACTTTGGTAGTCGCATGGCAATATCGACTCAATGCATTCATATCATCAGTGGCATTGCCTTGTATCTGTACCGTTTTGAAATAAATAATAAGGATTTTGCTGATATTAATAAATGCTCCTCTTCCTTGCAGGGTCAGTGCTCGGCTGGTACACTGCCCATGGCCTGGGTCGATGAGGGACCCGGGCCCCCAACCTGCCCGCGATCCTGCGCCGAGCAGCAGCTACAGAAGCCAAAGGCCTCCAAGGCCAAGCGGAGTGCCACCAGTAACAATAAAGTCAAGTATTTCGTAAACTATAAGACAACCCAGATGCGGTTGCGCCGCGCTGGGGATCACGCGATGGACGCCACCGACAGCCATTCCCCGCTGGCCAGCGAGCGGCCACCGAGCACCACCGACGACCAGGACGTGGACGTGTCCTCCACCACTGAGGAGGCGGAGCCGGAGCCCACGCTGTCCTACAGCCATCTGCACGCCCAGGAGCCGGTCCTGGCCCACCAGCAGGACCCGCGGGAGCGGGAGCAGGAGCAGCAGGAGCAACAACAGTGCCTTGAATATCTGGGCGATTCCGCCGAGTCGAGTCCGCAGCACCTGTGCGGCCTCCAGTCACCTGGTCATCTGCTGGAGCGGCTGAAGGTCCTGCGGCTGCGCAACTGCTGCGAGAGGAGCGTCTTCAGCTCCCTGCACACGCTGGCCCTCAATGCCAGCCTCACCGATCGCCAGGAGTGCGTCCGCGTGCTCAGCGACCTGCTGGACGTTGATGGACTGGCCAACAGGATCACCTGCGAGCTGGCCGAGATCCTGTTCCGCTTCGACTGCCGGCAGGTCTACTCGCTGATCAACCAGTGCGACGACTGCAAGGTGAGTTTAGTTTCCCCCCTAATATCCTTGGCTCTTAACCCATCTAATCCCCTCGTCCAACCCCGTTAACCCAATTAAGCCCAAACCTCATTCGCTTTCCACTTTGGCCCAGGCCGAAACTCTTCCGCACCGCGTGACATTTTTAGCTGCTCATTAATTATTAAAGTTGAGCTGCGAAAAAAGGGAAAAACTGAAAACAAAACCAAACCCAAAGGCTCTAAGAGCGGAATTTACACTGCGAGAAATCACTGCATGTTCGGAGTATCTGGAATCAAATTGTATATACTGCCGGAAAGCAAGCTTAAAGTGGTTGGAGTGCTTGGACTAAGTTACTACCTTTTGAAAGACAACAAGTACTAGACTCTTAGATGAAGTTGTGAAGTTTCTTTCAGTGTCTGACCAAGGGTCAAAGTTAAGCTTTTAGGGCATCTAGGTTTATCTATTTATCAAGGGGTCTTCATTTTACTCTCACAGTAAGCAGCTCCCTGGGCAAAGCAGATGTCAAAAATAGTAAGCTTTAGCCCGCCAAGAACAATACCTTTTTGCATTTAAAATTTCCCACCCTTTCCATTGGCCATTCGGACATTTTTCATTCTCTCAGTGCAGAGCTCATTGAGGGCTCATGCTGCTTTGGCCCATAAGCGAGCCAGGACTCTTGTCCAAGGATTCATATTTCAGACTCGTAATTACGGGGCAGGATGGCAAGGAGGCGAGAGCAGGAGCAGGAGCAGAAGCGACGCGGAGTCCACGTTGCGGTTAATTTGTGGCACTTAAGCTCGACTGCAGTTGTCCGCTACATGGCAACACCAGATTTGGGTATTTCGGTGCATATTTGATGTCTGTTCCATATAATTGGTAATTATTCGTCGAGTGTCGGCCAGAGATTCCTTTCCTTAACCTGAAAACCTGAAATGGCTGAAGGGGCGAAGGAAAAGCTGGCTGAAACAATGACTACGCTAATGAGGGTCTCTGTGGGCAAAGGAAAACCTTTTGAATACTGCAAAATCTCCGAGAGAGAGAGGCAGTGAAAAAAAAACAGAAATGTGAATTGCGCTGATTAACAAAACTTGAGGCAAATGCTAAGCAGACGGCAACAAAACAACAACAACAACGCGGGCCAAAAATACACAAGATGTGAGTGGGAGTGGGCTGCCAGGGGGTGGGCATGGGCATGGGGATGGATGTGGGTGGTGCAGGTGCTAGGGGCAGACATATGTACACACACAAATTTAAATTTAAATTACGCATACGCCTGGTGGCACACATTTAATGCGCTGTGCAGCCACAGAGGCAACAACAACAAGGGCTTTAAACTAACCGAAGGATAGGGATTGCAGGAAAAGCGGCGAAGGGGTGGCGAAAGGGTGGCGGGGAAGGAGAAAGGAGAAAAGAGAATCAGAGCAGAGATTCTCCAGCAGCAGCCTTAACATACTTCTAGTTCGAAAAAAGTGCGCTCTCAGCTGGAAGTCTGTCAGCGGAGAGCTGGTGAGAGGTTTCCAGGACCGTTGCGCTCTCTTGCGGTGTCAGCAGAACACGCTCTCAATGAGGAGTCCCTCTCTCTCTCTTCCTCTCTGTCTCTCTCCGCCTCTTTGGCTTTTGGGACTCTGCAAACTTTTTCGCAGTTTATATAAGTTTCAACAGGCCAATGTTTTGTTGAGAAAATTGGAAAATTGATCAAGTATCTCAAATTGTATGCAACTTCCATTGAAAAGTGTGCTATTATTGTGCTATTAAGACTTATAACATTTTAGGAGCTCAGTAGTTAAGTGGCCATAGTTTGGCAATTGGGACCGACAGGAGCCATTTGAATTTTCTACTGCGCGCGCTGCTCCTGTCCCGCTCTCTCGTTCCTGGTGGCCATTCAGCAGAAGTTTCCTTCGCCTTTCTTTTCCAAGTACCAGATTCCAGCACAAAACACGTTTTTGCACATGGCCCGAGTGGAGTTTGGACCTAACCCCGCTAGTATCGGTATCGGTATCACTGGGCTGCGCTATCATCCATGGTCCAGTTAACCGATTTAAGTACTCCACCAATGGCATATTTACTTATGATTACCCACCTTCCCCGCCGCAGCTCCTCTAATTAGTCGCAAAGGCTTGACATTGCGGCCAACCGCAAAGGGAAAATCCATTTTGCGGAACCGAGCTTCAAGGCAACGGTTTGTGTCCTTATTTGCGGTTTTCAAAACATTTTCGCCCCTTTTGAAGCCAGGAGGTCGTTGATGGTCCCATCATTGCGGCAATTCGATTATGTTCGTCATATTTGGGGAACAGATTAATAGATTTTTAGGTTAGCAATTTGAGGGAAATGCATTATCTTTACAACCCAGAGAACCTTACCCTCTGAAAGGATACAAACATATTCATCAGTTTCATCAGCTAGTTATATAATATCCTTAGTATCCTTAATCGTATCCATTTAGGACAAATCCTTATCAGCACCCTAAACAATAAATATTTGCCACTCTACTCGTAGCCCAATTAGTTTTTCAATGAAATGAATGACAAATAGATGAGCACATGCATATTCATAAGATTTATTTTATTATGCACAAAGCCACAATAAAGCATTGACCTCCAGAGCCAGCAAAGTGAAACTTTAAACTTCACCAGAGAGCAATAAAGCCAAAGTTCAAGTTTCTGCCTGATTCCAAGTGATTTAATCAATTGCTTAGATGTGCTTTGTGTGTATTCCCCAAATTGGCCTGGCCAAAACCTTTATCTGTATTTGCTGTCATCAAAGTTGGCCGTAATCTATTTCCATCGATGATTTCGATTTAATGTGGGTGGCTTTCCTTTCGATTTTGTTTCATATACTTTGTGGCAGTGTGTAAATTTGCATTTTACATATAGACACATATCACATAACCTTACGTCATATAAGGACCGAGGGGGGAGCTCATGGATGGGTGGTATTGGCTCTGCAAGGAGCCTGTGTCGGCGAAAGAAAATTGTCAAAAGCGGAAGTAGCGTAATTTCATAAATGATTGATTACAAACACTTTACACGCATTCTCACTTATGTGCGCCAATCGCACACAGCCACCCACACACACAGACACATGTCCTGCCGAAGGATAACGCCCTCCCTCCTCTCCCCTCTCTCTTGGCCATATTTGCTTAGGTGTTTGGGCCATAAACGATTTGTTGCTGTTGTCGCCTGGCGACAGCTGACAACGCTGAGCTGTATTACACTATAGCCGCGTTTTGTTAGGTCCGCTTTGCACTTCTTTATCCTCCCACCGCTGATTCCTCCATGTCCTTTACCCCTCCCCCCCGCCAACCCGCTTTGCGGCTGGACACATGTGTGCGTCGACAGTCAGGAGAAAAACTTTCTGTGTTCCAATAATCTTTTCCCCCCTCCCAGCAGCCCGGCATTTGTTCCACCTTTTTTTGCATTGGCATTTGGCTTGGCTTTCCTCCTCCGGTTATCCTGGCTGTCCTCGTCCTGGCCGCCTCCTTCCCAGCTTGCCACTTTGTGCAATCTAGCAATTTATCGAGTTTTGCGTGGGCGCCGCATCTTCCAGATTATAATCCTGCCGAGGGTGAAAGTGGAAGTGGAAGCAGCTGGCCCGAGACTCCAGATTGATAGATTTCACTTTGTGGTGCACGGTGGATTAAAGAAAAAGTTGATTTCGCTGAGATTCCTCAGCCACATGGAATCTCGCTGGATGCTAAAAATATCCTCCCAATAAGTATCAGGGAAAAATGGCCTTTTCCTCTATTCACTTCGATTGAAATGGATTTCTGGTACTATATCTCGGTAAAATCTAGCTTCCTCAATGGAAATAACTACTCAAAACTTACAGGTATTATGTTTCAGTACCATGGAATATACATATGGGTTGCCTCGCTCACCCAACAAACAACGACCCACCAGCACCACATAAAAGTTTTTCCCCTGATTAGCCCTGGGTCCCCCTTTGAAAAGAGGAGCAACTTTCGCTTTTGGCCCTCCGAAATACTGCGAATACGCCATGTAGGCCCTGTACTGGGAAAGTTTCAGTTAAAGGCCCTCTTCGGCAAATAAATGGCGCAATGCAGCGGAAAATTGGCCAATTCGAGCCAACAGAAGCAGCAGAAGGAGCGCTAATGTGACCAAGACGCGGAGAGGGGGAAGCGGGCCTCAGGCAGCAGCAAACGATTAATCAATAAAACGAAGTCTGATGAGCAGGACACAGACGGGCGGACCGCAGGACAGACAAAGGGTAGCAAGGGCAGCAGCTGCTCCTTGTGCTCTGCTCCTCGGGGTCCTTGGGTTGTGAAGCCCTCCGCCACGCGCCCCCCGCGAATCTTCGCCAGCTCCGGGTGAGCTGCTCCCACGTTGACTGACAAGTCTTTGTGCAAACAGACGCACAATCCCACTCACAAACACACTCGCACACAGGGCCAACACACACAGAGACCAGCTCGTTGCTGACACAATATGAAAAATGTTTTTTTTCCCTCTTCCAGGGGCGGTGGCTTTTGGGGCGGGGCATGTTCGTAATCCACAATCGACAAAGATAAATCGCTTTTAGTGTGCTCCAAAGCATTTATTTAAATTTACGCTCGCTCTCCGTTTCTGTTGCTGTCTCGCACGCACCGACTGTCACCTCGCTCTTTCTAGTCAGCTACACTGGGAAAAAAGTGTTCCTTCGTGTGAGGGGTCAATATCATGTTTTATTTGTTTACAGGGCGTTGCAGGAATCTTCTGAAGCTAGTGATAGGCCGAAGGATTGGAAACCTTCTTTTTCCATAGTTTTGAGCCTTGTTAATATTTTTCGCCGTGCAGCCGGGAAAAGCTGAACATCGAACCCGAAAACGAGACTATTTAATTTAATTTATTTGTGCTTTATCCCTTATATATATATGTACATTTCATTAAAGCTAATGGTATAATTAGGTATTTACAGTGTTTAGCTAAGGCTTTCATCTGAAATATTTATTAATTATGTCTAGTTGACCTGTTTTTAGTTTTTTGTATAACAATATTTATTATTTATTAAGGAAAACAAGGGAGAAGGAAAACGAGACTAGAACAGCGGCCAACAAAGGCCAATGAATTATTTGCGGTTTTCGCTGCACGCTGACGTCATAGATACGCGGCTACGACAACTTAAGCCACCCTGCAATACACTCCACTCGGCGCCCACTTGCAGGACCCCAGTTCAGTTAGGGCTCCAGGACTCGGGACTGGGAACACAGGACTCCGGATGTCCCGCTCCCCAGGCGACTGGTGGCAGGCATTAGCGTCATTCATACTTTGGGTCCAGCTCCTTCTTCTTAGCTCAGCGCTCAGCATGTGAGCCACCCCCCCAAACTTATGGATGTGTGCGTTGTGTGTGTGTGTGTGTGTGTGTGGATGCTAGTGGGTGTGAGAGTGTTTAACTGCCTGTAATGAGCTGCCAATGACTCAGCCTTGGTCGCAGCTTAATGAGCAAATTAGTCGGCTAGAAATTGTTTTGTGTCCTGTGACTCTGTCTGTCTGAAATGGATTCGATTTGGCAACAACGTCCGTAAGCTGATTAAACAATTCCCACCTTTATCCCTGCTCAAATATCATGGCAGGGTGTGAAGTGACATCACTAAAAGGATATTGGGTATATTGTGCTACATATTAGTTATCGTCTGGTTATAATTCGTTGTTTTTATCCACATTTTAAAGGCTTCGAAATTGGAGCAGCGCTGTAAATCATTGTGACCCACATCGCCCTGTTTATTTACATATGACATGGTTCGATGGGTATTTCCGCGTCTTATTTTTAATTAAACTTTCAGTTCATATTTGCCGTCAGTTAAGCGGCTTTCGAGGAATTGCGCATGCTGCACATCTGAAATATGGAACATGGAGCGCCTGGCTGAATGTCTTCTTGGCCCATTGACATGGCTGCATATTTCTCGGGCAAATGTTGCAGACGTGGCTCGCCCAGTCACCCAATCACACAGTCACCCCGTCGCCCAATCACCCTGGTCCCCATCCTCACACTTGTTCTGCGAAACCGACTGACTTCGCCCAACACATTGAGCTCGGCTTGTGCATTATTTACTTGTGTGTGCCACTGGCATCCATATCCATTGTATTTGAATTGTCAAATCAGCGGCAGCCGAGGGGCGCGGGTGGGGGAGAGATGGGGCTGCTGGCAGGGGCACAATGGCCGACGATGGGAAGTGCGCAGACAAACAGGCGGGGCTCCCATCCTTCGGGCTCTATCAGCGCCCTCAACGGCTGACTGACTCGACCGGACGGAAGCTGCAAAACAAACTAAGCATTGCATTTACGGCTAAATAAAGCGGGCTGAAAGAGCAGCTGCAATGAAAGGTTAGGGCAGATGCACTGCGCGAACAGACGCTTGTGGTCCGACATCGATTCAACATGCACCATGGTATGGCTATGGTATTCTCGGAATAGGAAACACCGCATCCTAGTTTATAGCTCATAAGCTGGTTTAATAGAGATTACTCTCGTATCAAGGTGACTTCTGTGCTTGGTGATATATGCTTTTTAGGTCTGATGAACATGATGAATCCAAGCCTGCTAATGACTCGCCCAAAGAATCCGTCTTCTGGGCACATCCCCGATCTAATTAAGTGCTAACTAATGTGTTTGTCCATACTTGGGTGGACAACTGGACCGGCTCAAAATGCTAATTAGATGGAAATGGTCCCTCCGCCATTCGAGTCCCTCGAATGTGTGCATTATCTGTTTGAATATACTCGCAGCGAGTAGTGGGTGTTTGCTTTAATGTTTATGCATGTATGCTGCGCCAGAAATTCCAACACTTGTCGACCAACATATCCGTCATAAACATTTCACATCAGCCGCAACGTAAATTTCACTTAAATATGCAAATTTCCTTTCCCCTCACAAAAAGGGGTTTTGGGGTTGACGTTTCAACTGTTTGCCGCGCTTCACAAAAAATGATTCGAAAAGCGAGTGGGCTCCGGACTCAAAGCAAACACGTTAATTGAAAAATTTACCCACATTCCGCATCCGCTATGAAAACGCTGTATGCTGGAATGTTGACAATAGCGAATATTGTCGGCCAGTTATGACAGGCAATTAAATTTCGACTAGGGCAGCATTTTGTTGCCCAATTAGCCGAGTCTGCCAGCGATTTACAAGCGGCCAAGAGGAGGAGCACTCCGGGTTGACAACAGACCAGGCACCAGCAACCAGCAACAGACACTTTTGGAGAGGCGGCAAATGACTGCGGACAGCTCGCCAGATACAGATACATTTACAGCTACAGATGAAGCTGAATCTGAATTGGAATCCGAGGCCGAACAAATGTGCCAAAAAATGCTCATGATAATTCGGGCGGACACCCTTTTAAACACTCATCCGCCCCGTTGGCCCCGTTAAAGAGCCAGCAGCTCTGGCATTTTGTTATGGGATTTTGCGGTTTTAAGTTTAGTATTTGTCGGATGCAGCACGTAGCGGTTGGGGAAATGGACTGGGATGGGGGTGCATGGGGCATGGGGATAGTAAGAGCACCCGAGCTTTATGCGCTGCACTCAGTAGGTAACACGTGACCGTGTGGCAAACAAAACAAACGAAGCAATGAACCAGGCACCGAAAGGGAAACACAAACCAGTAGCACAGAAGAAAGTGCTGACGAAGGGTTGGGGGAAGGCTGGGAGCCGGGGCCGGGGGCCGGGGGCCGGGGAATGGATCTGAAGGGGTACATAATGGCCCTTGCCAGGCGTTTGTTCGCTGGTTGCGAGCTGCAAAAACCGCTCCGCAAGAAAGCGGACACACACACTCGCGAATGGATGGAAAATAAAAGTTTATCCTTGGACCAACAGCAGAGGCATTACTTAAGCGCAGTGCACACTGTGTGTTCTGCTTATTGCCGTAGCCAATGCGACAACACGTGCCGAGCTGCAGTCCCCCAGTCCCCCAGTTGCCCAGTTCCCCGGCTCCCCAGCTCCACAGTTGGTCAAGTGCGTTGGCGTGAGCGAGGAGCCACTGTGGCCAGGCCACTTTGAGCTGGCTAACAAAATAAGCAGGCGCACACACAGCCACTCGGCCCGAATAGTTCAGCGTTGCATTGTAATCGTGGTCGAACGCGATATCCTGCAACGATAGGTTTTGGCAACAGCCTATACTTCAGTGGCAACTAGTCCCAGTTAATCCGCATGCTAGAGAACATTTGTTATGTTGTGGAACTCGCCAGCCCGGAACCATTAAAAATTATTATATTTCAAAGGAACACGTCATTGGTTGTCATTTATTACGTTGGTTATACACCGACCATATTTTCGCTGCCACCACTGCACAGCTTCCAGTTACACACGAAACTGGCATAAATATTCTTCGAATGGTTATTGTTTCTGCTTGACATAATTGAAGTATTTACTCCGCAGAAACAATAACCAGATACATTTCGAATTTGCATTTAATGGCTGCAGAAATCATGGTGATGGTTATTTATGGAGTGAATTTTAATAAACGTGTTTTAAATTTCTCACACATACATAAACGTGTGTAGCACGCTCATGGGCCGCGATTCGCACACAGGCGCACGAAGGAGGCCCACACACACACGCACCGTTTCGTGAGCCATTATGCAAATTGGCAACAACATGGCGCTGGAATCGGAAGTGGGCCCGAACCGAACAGCCCGAAAGCCGAAAGAGTCGGGAAAGCCGTAATGCCCGGCTCTTACTACTCATAAATCTACTGCAATGGTACAAATCAAATCATAACTTATTTGCATACATACGAGCCTAGCCCTGCGCCACAGGCTCGTATGTGGGAAGGTCCCCAATCACCAACTTCACATACATACGCACTGCTGTATGTGCTATGTGCTATGTGCTCTATGAGCGCCATATCAATTACATTACATAGTCCTGGCCTAGCTTGGCCTGGCCTGGCACTTGTGTGCTGCGCAAATCTTTGCCGAATTCAGTCACGTTTCCATAACACACTGACCAGGACCAGGACCACACCAGCCAGCCAGCCACTTGGCCAGGAGCCACAGCCACAGCCCACACGAAAGTGTATTAAATTCGAGCTGAAGTTGGGGCTTGGGGCTCGGACACTTTGCGGCGGTGGAAGGAGTGCGCTTAGAAAGCCATAAAATATTTATGTCTCAGCCAGTTTGCGAATGAATTTGAAGGCCAATGCAGGAGCATAAACTCTGATACACCCAGCTGCGCCAGCCAATCGAATGGCGGATGGACTGGGGGCGAGTGGCGGGGATCGATAACGCAAACAATATGCAAGGGCAAACAAAGTTGTTTCCATTTTGCTGGTCATCGTAGTGGGGTGGTTCCTTCATTCAATAGTTTTGTTTCTTCGATGCCCGCAATTCGGATTCGCACAAATAAGCAGTGCGAGTATTGAAAACAAGGATTTTTTAGACTTTTAATCCTTAATCGATAATCAAATAAGCTGGCTGCTCAGCCGAACTGAGCCGATTTGGCATAATAAAAAGTGGGATAATTTTCGCATGTTGTTCGGTTTGCGCCCTGCGGCTTATTTATATGTGTATTATATTTTTTATTACCAAGCGCCTGGGCAATGTTTGCGTTATTTCTTTGGTTCAACGGCTTATGAAATTATGATAGTAAAACCCGACTACGGCAATGGCAGTGGCAATTCCAATGGCGGCCATTTGAAAACTCGTAAATCAACCCACACGCAACGTCTGCTCCGTTTGGCAAATATAAAAAGGACTCCCTGGCCGTCTTGGCGCTTTCAAAAAGACGAACGGACAAGAATTCAATTATTTGCCATATGAAACGGTCATTGACTGACTGATGGTCAGTGGCAAAGGTTGCTCCTGCCTTTGTTGTCGCTTTCTATGGCCTGTGTCCTGTGGGCGGTGTCCTGTGACCCCTGCGCCCCCAGCCGCCGACCCTTAACCCTTAGGTTAGCCATTAATGTTTACGAGGGGCAAAAGGAGAGCGGACTTACAATATTTTTCAGGGCCACCATCAGCGTTATTCCCATTGATATGGCTGGCCGTAAAAGCGGCTGACTCTGGCCCATATATGAAATTAGAATTTCATCGCCCAATCTGCATTTCCAATTAAGCCCCGCTCATCGGATCCGCACACGACTGCGGCTCATTATCGCATATTGGGTTTCAAAAATGTTAAGCCACAATTCCGATTCCTCTGCGCCTCTGCATCCTGTATGCCCACTTCCATCCGGTCAATCTGGGTGACAGGAGGCGAAGGACGAGGCGCGAAGGTCACACGTCGATGGGCAGGCACAACCCGGCTTATTTACTGCCCGCATGTGTGTCCTGCGTCCCATGTCCTGTATCCTCTTGCCACCCCCCTTTGCTGCAGGCTGCACGCCCATGCCGATGTATATGCTGATGGTGATGGTGTCGTGTCGGCGTAATGGCCGAAAAGGACGAAAATCGGGATTTTGCGTGCGGAATGACTTTTGCGCGCCGCATTTAAATGAAGGCAAGCTTAAATGGATTCCGCCGGCTGTCGGGGATGAGTTTGAATCCACTTCTTCAGCTCGGATTGATTTTTGCAGCTCCTCGGCGTGAAAGCTGCGACTCTCGCAGCCCGTCCGCTGCACAGGCTCCAATTAACTTTGCACCTGCACACCCTCTAATTGAGTTCGCCTTTTGAGCCTTTTTATTTCGGCGTCGGAATTCATTTAGTGCCGAGAGCAGGCGCATGTTAGTTCAGGCGACAGCAGATGGGACAGGTCGGGCTCAAGTTATCCTCCACGTGCCGCACGAGGCGGCTGCAGGACTCGTTTCGCGGCGAGCAACTCTGCACGACGGTGTCCTATTAATGGCAAATACTTTTTTGTAATTAAATAATAATTTAGCGAGCGGGGGACTGAAGCCGAGATGACGAGCTCGCCCACGCAGCCGAGAGACCCCAAAGTAGTCTTGGCAACAGCCACCTCTGTGTCCCATGTAGGTGCACATGGAGAAGTAAATCGACTCATAGGAGTGGTCTTCTTTATATTCCTTATTGTGATGTGTAAGTGAAAAGCTTTTCTCGCAGTGTAGGCAGTCGTGGGTATATTTATTTGTATACGAGTATTTGTGGTTTAGTGCCAGACACTTGCTGAGTTTATGGGTCGTTGTTTTTCATGGCCAAAACGAAATGAGTGCAGGTCTCGATGCACCACTCACCACTATTTTGGCCATTTCACGAGCTCGGGGAAACGAGCTCCCTCGCATGATCGAACTACTCTGCGGATTAGGCCGAAAAGTAGTTTTAGCCCGGCCTCCTCAGATGGAGCCGCACGCTGTTGCGGCGGATAATTTTAGATTTTTCTGGCCGCAAACACCAGCGCCCGCAGTGACAGCGGCGGCAGCGCAAACAATTAGCCTTGCCAGCTGCAGTCGGCCGCAGGGCAGCAGTGCGTATGCGTGATTTATGAATGCGGTGCACGCTGTTGCGGCTATCAAGGGTAGGTAATATTTGGCTGCAGCTCCGGACATGTACATTATGGGCGAAACGGGGGCGGGCTAATTCAATTAGAGCTGTGTTGTGTTTGCGTTCGGCCTTTGCCCAGCAGTGCTTTGTTCTATGCACACGAGTGCGAACACGAAATTCGATAATTGATTTAGACAATCAGTGCACTTTGCTGCACTTTAACTCGGGGCAATCAAGAACGTGGATAAATATTGGGCAGATTTTCTGCTCCTTTGCCTGCCCACTGGTGACTGGTGATATATGTATATTCTGTGTGTATGCATAACAAAAATCCAATGACTCTAGTCCCTCGCTCTGAATCCTGCCATCCTGCGAGCGATGCTCGAATGAAACTGAAAACCGAAATTTCTCTGCCTCGCTGTCCTTGCAGGCGAATGTAATGGCAGCGCAGACACATTGATAGCCACAGAAATGTTGGCAAATAGCAAAAATTTCACCTGTACCGAATTTCTCTGCAGGCCTGCAAAGAGTTGTTTGTTTGGTATGTGCCTTTGACCAATAGTTATGGGCGATGGCCGGAGGGCATGGGCTGGCAAATTCCGAAAAAACTACTGCAATAGTTCTGATAGAATAGAAAATCACAAGAGGACCAGAAACAAATAGCAAAATTCAGCAGCGGCAAGGAATATGCAAAAATATTTTCTCTACCCTCAAACAAATTGGCTGCCAAATGGAAAATATGTCGGCTGAGCGGAGGAAAGAGTGGGGATGGTCAGTTAGGTGGGTATTTAAGTTTTTGTAATGTAAAAAATGGGCAAAAATTTTAACTTTTTAATTTAAATGCCAATCGATTAGGAATGTGAATAGGAACTAAATGAGCACGTTTGGACCATAAAATCTATAATTTTGTCCAAAATAATGATTTTTAGGTCGGAAAATCCGAGGGTAACCTTCATAACTTGGCTAAAAAGTGTCTGAAACCGATAGAAAAGGCAGTTTTACACAGCTTAAAGTAAGGACAAGAAAACCCTATCAAAATCCGGAGAATTTAGAAAAATTAATTTTTGGCCAATTTTTGCATTTTTTATAAGGGGTTACATCATTAAAATTGGCCAAAAATTGAAAAAATTTTATATTTCAAATTTAAATGCCAATCGATTAAGAATGTGAATAGAAGCTAAACGAAGTACAGAACTCAACATTTGGACCATAAAATCGATCATTTTGTCCAAAATAATGATTTTTAGGTCGAAAAATGCAAGGGTAACCTTCATAACTTGGCTAAAAAGTGTCCGAAACAGATCAAAAAGACAGTTTTACACAGCTTAAGGTAAGGACAAGAAAACCCTATCAAAGTCCGGAGAATTTAGAAAAATTAATTTTTGGCCAATTTTTGCATTTTTTATAAGGGGTTACATCATTAAAAATTGCAAAAAATTGACAAAAATTTGATCGTTCAAATTTGAATGCCAATCGATTATGGGTGTGACTACGAGCTAAACGAGGTATATCATTTAAGATTTGGACCATAAAAACTATTGTTTTCGCCGAAAATCGATTTATTTGGTTCTGTTCAGTAGATTTGCTCCCATTAAGAGTCTATTGAAAAAATAACCAATATTACAGGGAAAAAATTAAACTCATTATTCATATTACTATACATACATTATATAAATGTTACATTCTCCCTATTTAGCTGTTATTCAGTAATTTCAATTAAACTTTCAAGGCACAAAAGCGAACACGTTTCCACCGAAATAATTTAAATGTGGCCCGGGGACCTGCATAATTGATGAGTCCTTTCAATTGCTTGTTTTGCAGGAAGCATATCGTCGCTGGGTCTGCAGTACACTAGTGCCATATTTCGCCGAGCCAAAGGACGTGTCGCCGCAGCCGAAGGACGAAGGACAGGGCAAAGGCAAACGCTCGGCGAGAAGTGCAGCGAGTGCGGAGGCGACGGCGATGGCGGACGGAATCAAGCATAAATCTCTGAAATTAATCAGCAATAACAATAAATCAAATAACGGCAATAACATGAACGAGCGTCAGATTAATCAGAAGCATGACAAGAGCTCCAATGCGAACGCGAACGCGAACTCGAACGCCAGCAAGGACATTGACCGCAGCGCGGAGGAGGCGATTGACAGGGACCTGGCCCAGACATTCTACGACGTTGTTGGCCTGTCTAAGCCCCGCCGCGGCGAGGAGGAGGTCCTGCCGGAGGACGAGGCTGGATTAGGACGCAGTGCGGACTCCGAAGTGGATAAGGGTGCGGAGGCGGACAGGAAGAGAAGTAGGAACAGGGAGGCGGAGCTGGAGCTGGATACGGAGGCGGAGGCCGAACAACAATCCAATAATTTCATATCGACTGCCAATAATTCGGATCCCAGAGCTACGGATCCAGTGATATCAAAACTACAGAAGAGGTGAGCCATCCATTCGAATGCAGCTAAATAGTTTATTTTATATCCACCGCTTTCTTAGATCAACGCGCAAGACAGAGTTCCGTAAGCGTCGTCGTATCCGGCCGTGCCTGAGCGTCTGCCAAACCGTGGAACAAAAGTGCCCCTACCTGCTGCCCGCCGATCGCGCCCCTGCGCTGCCCACCCAATATGCCGGCGAGCCGACATTTCTCTGCCTAGGTGAGTATGCCTCCCGGCGCCATAAATGCTGTTCTCATCCTCACTCTCCAATCCCCGCCAGATCAAAACATACCCGAGACTGGGGCGCAGCTGGAGAAGTCTAGCTACGGCCCCAACGATTGCTGCTACAGCTACTGCAACGGACCGGCCTCCGGAATCTGCACCGTTTGCCAGGACTTCAGCCAGCCCGGGACGGAGGAGCGCGATGTCGCGGGCAACTCCACCCGCCGTGTGCACAACATCACGCTCTCGCTGAGCTCACATCCCGGCGAGCACGCCCGCGCCAAGAGCGTGGCTTTGGCCCTGCGGAACGTCAGCCAAACCGGGAGCGATCCGGACGCAGTGGAAACGCTACTCGACCGCCTGCCGTACTACGCCAGCCACGACGGGATCTTCTACTACGACGAGGAGGGCGAGATGCCGCACGCGTCGCTCTCCGGCGACTGTGCCGTAGTGCCCGCCGCGACCACGCGCTGCACTATTCCGTACTACGCCTCCGGGACGGGCGCGGTGGCCAAGCCGCCCACGCAGCTGCTGGTCTGGCTGAGCGCCCTGCTCGGCCTGCTCAGCAGCTGTGGAGCGGCGCGTCAGAGGTGGAGCTGTCAGTGGAGCAGTGGCTGCGGCGGGCACCGAACTCGCAGTCGCCAGGCGGTCACCTGCGAGGCCAACTGCCACGAGCAGGAGCTGGTGAAGAGCAGGAGCTGCAGCCAGAGGAGCCCGAAGGTGCGCAGGGAGAAGCCAGGTCAGGACCAGGACGCTGAGCTGGTGCCCTTCAGGACGTGGCTGTGGTCCAGCTCCTGGCATGCCTACAAGCTGACCTGCAGCAAAATACGATACTTCAGCAGCCGGAGCAGGTTCAAAGGAGAGGCGAGGGCCGCTCGTTCAACGAACTCCAAGGACCCAAGTGGATTACAGTGGAGTCGGGGGGCAGGATGCACTAGGACTAGGAACTACCGCTTCTTCTACTACTACAACTACAACATCAACGACTGGTGGCGGAGATGGTGGCGCTGCCTGAGCAGCGGGGCCTTATAGTGCCTGCGAAGGAAAAGGATTACCATGACGACTCCCTCTCCGGCGGGGAGGCGATACCAAGCACTAGTAATAGCTAAGTCGGAAGCGATGCATAGTAGATGTGGCAAGGGTCCGGGAAAGACACACAGTGACACAGAACACACAAATCCATGGAATACGAATTAAACGAAACGGAAAACAGAAACCACTTAAATATTTATGGTCCTCTTTCAAACGAAATAAAAACAAGCATGAATTAATTATAAATCTCTATTGAAACAAAACCAAAATAGCATATTTTATTACAACTAGAACAAAGAATATGAATATTTAATTAAACAAAAAGCAACTGCCACAAGAATAGGTTTTTTAGATAAACGATAACGGAAGTATAAAACAAAACAAAAAAGAAACAAAAAAACAATTTAAAACGCATACAACTAAAACATAAAAGGGATACCGACGGAAAATATAATAATATAAATAGTTATTAATTTAATTGCTGGCGAACATAAATACGAAAAGTTTAGGTTAGCTACAAAACAAAAAGACGAAAGGAAAAATCCAAATTTACTAGACTACAAATTTGAGTGCGGCGAGGCGATTAGCGGAAAATGGGGAAACCCCCCATGTTCAACACACAATTTCATTCAGACGACAACGTATAGGCCGCGTATCAACCACCTTTCAAAGAAAAGCGAAACGTGAACTTTACTTAAATTAGTTTACACATGTACATACGCGCATGTGTGTGTGTGAAGTACTGTAGTCGAGGTGGGAGCGATTTAACTAACAATTAAAACAATTAACGGGAAGAAAACAAAATGAAGCCGCAAAAGTGTCTAAAAATTTCTTTATTTAGTATACAAATAAGAGGAAGTAAACATTTGTATAACCCAATGAAGCAAAAGAGCCAAAATGAAAAAGGAAGAGTATGAGTACGAGTACGAGTATGTAAAACGCACAGTAAACACGTATCTTTAAGATTCATCGACCGACATGGCGAGGGACTCTGGCCGAGATTCGGATTCGGATTCGGGTAGCAACGGAAGCATTACCGGCATGTAGGACATATGAGTCGCATATATGTATGTACGTTAGATATAGTCACAATGTGCAACGTAAGCCGCAAATTAAGGTAGAGAGGCGTGGTCAGAAGAACAACAATATACCTACTATATAAATACTAACAATGAATAATAATACTTTTTGTAATAAAGTGAACTCTATGTAGCGTATATATATATTAATTATATATATGAAATATATATATTTATATAATATATATTGTCTTAACAACTTATCGTACATAACTTGCAGCAAATGAAAACTATGAGAAAATCGAAACGAGAAACCGAAACCGCAAGCGAATGCAAAACCGAAACCGGCGAAATCCAAGCGTAAATAATTAAGAAATAATTAGTCGTATTTGGTATTAACTAATTAACTATTAAAGTAAGAACAAACAATTTGAGAGAACCCTCTGATAGAGCACACTCGCCCACACTCTCACAGATATAGAAAGACACCTCTTCGAGCACTCCTAAAGGTTCAGTTCAAGTTAGTTGACCCCACCCAGCCAATCACCCGATAACCCAATGACCCCATGACCCGGTGACCAGACATCCGATCACCCGACTTCCATCTGTCACTCCACCTCTCTCACCCTCTCACCCTTTCACGTTTTCGGAAAAGTCCTTTGTTCGATCTCTTCCCAGAGGTCTATAATCGAACGGTTCAACCCACTGCAGGCAGTGTCGGAATTACCAGGACTTAAGTCTATCAGGATGCATCGGAACGTTTCCCACACGACTGTCCACAACATTTTGCATTACCAAACTGACGAAATTACTTTAGGAGGAGGTAGCAGGACAGCAGATGGCACGGATTTTGTTAGGTGTTGTAGTAGCAACGTATCGATGTAACGAGCAGGAGCAGCAGCCTTCATTACGAACCCTCCATGTCTCTCTGGTTAGCCCCCATATCAATAACTCTTTGTAAATACAGATTACGTATGAGCAACTCGCCTCGAATCCATCTGCACAGTCCCATCCCATCCCCGAAGCATCCACATACGCCTAGCCTACGCTACACTTTCGCTCCTTCGATTCTCCAAGTGACCCCCAGTTGCGCCGCGTGCGGAACTGTTTCCATCAATGTGGCGATGGCACTGAATGACGTTGCCGAACTTTTCACTTATAGTATAGAGTATAGGGGCGGATGCATGCCTTTTCTTGGGAGAACAGGGGCGTTAAAGCAGGAGAGGGGCGGTCAGGGCGGACAGGGGCAGAACGACACCGTTATCAGGCACTTCAATGGCGGAACGGAAGCGGAAACGGAGCAGGTAACGGTGGCGGAAACAGTAACAGAAACAGAAATAGAAACAAAAGAGCAAAGGAACAGGGCAGAGTCAGCCGCTGGCACAAATTGCGCGCATATAGAATGCAAATTGTTATGAATTATTGTGTACTTTTGTAAAACTTTTTGATATATATAATATAGTTAACATGAATAGATGCCTAAATAATAATAAATTAAATGTTAATTTATTTAAATGTAAACAATAAATAGAGAAGGACACTGGAGTAGGCCGGTGGGTGCGGACACGGAGGCGGACCGAGGTCGAGGCCCGTCCGGTTTGTTGGTCAGTGCGACTCGATCCCGGGCCCCAATCCATATCCGAGCCCCGGCATTAGCGTATGTACGAATAAATTTTAGGCACCGGAAATGGAGGATCCCGACGCCCCTTCGGCGAGGATGACTCGTTCCGGGAGGCGGCGATATCCCTGTGCATAGCGAAACTAGTTGAATTGTGTACGTAATGTGGGCGAAACCATAGCTCCAGATCTGATCCATCGACTTTGCATGGTAGACAGCGCATCGACACCATCTCATGCGGTCCATACACAATCGAGTCACGTTCAAATCCAGATCCGAATCAATAACCAATTAGCACGAATTATACAATAATTTTTGTAATTGATTAGCCGCTGCCACACAAGCAAAAGCAAAACCAAAACCAAAAATCGAAAATCAACAAGCAAAAACAAAAACCAAAAACTCCGCTGCAGCTTTCGCTAGCAATTATTTTTTACAAAAACCAAAAAAAAATATTTCAAATATGTAAAAAAAGAGATTTTTAAAAACCGAAACAAAATTGGAAACACGAAATTCTTTTTAGGCCAAATGAAATTACATAATTGTGTGCCAGGACAAAAGTGACAAAATATAAAAAAGAAGAAAACGTTAAAATGTGTTGTATTTAATATCATGCAAGCATGCACAGAAAACCGAACAAGGCGAATAAAGAAAACAATTAATATAACGAAATTCATAGCGTCAAGTCAAGTTTAATTTAATTAAATGAAAACATAGACTAATTTAATGGAAAGCCACACAGCTAGCAGACGAAACAAAAAGTCTCCATAAAATTGAATACTCTAACCATAGTAATTCCCGAATGAAAGTTTGCATAGTGAAAAATCGAATCCAACAATGAAAAGCCCCTCCCGAATAACAGTAATTTAGTGGAAACTGATAAAACGTAAAACCTAAAACCTAAACCCCACTTGAGACAGCTAAAACTTTAAAAACTAAACTGAAATCTTCTGTACTTGTTATTAAAATACAAAACGTAAGGATAAAGAAACATAGAAGAATCAACAAATTATAAATAAAAAAACGATGAAAAGCCCAAAAATAGAACACAAAAACGAAATTTCATAGTCCTTAAGCTAAAGTCTAAAACCAAAGAAAATTAAATTCCCCCAGCCAAACTATCTAACGTAATGAAATTCATTTCCAGAGCGGACGGAGAAGGAATAGTAATACTTTCTAATAATAATGGCAACTGGCATAATTATGGTAATTGTAAAATAATTAAACAATGACGTAAACGTAATACCAAAACGGAAAAATCGAAAATAATAAAAATAAATTGTTGTTATTGAATGTATTTGTATAGAAAAATTATTATGATTATGACGATGAATAATAAATGATTACAAAAATAATAATTATTGTTCAAACCGAAAAAGCAAACAAAAAAACAAAACAAATATATATATATACGAGAAACCGTCTTTGACTTCCTCTACTGGGATGAACTGGAGGAACTAACCAGCTCACTGCATCATCTTGCCACTCAGATGCCACGTGCCAAAACCCGTGGGTTTTGCTCGGGAAAAATCGGAATAACGGTCGGGAAAACCCCCAACAAACAAAATAATTTGCAGCAGAGAGAGAGAGAGAAGAAGGAATGGAAAGGCAAGGGGAAACAATCGCATGACTCCGAACCAAAGAAAAGGATAATTGCATACGTGGGGTTAAAGCAGTGTTTCCTTCATATTTTAATTTTGACAATTCTATTAAGATATAGGGTTGTCAAAATCGTTAATGAATGAGATGAAAACAAAGATGCATGTTTCAGATTTCCTCAGCCAACAAAGTCTGTTGCCTACTTTCGAAAGGCTTTGCAATTATGAGTCGAGTCATCATTGGCAAGACTTGACTCACGATCCCTATTTAGTATACAAAGTCGGAACGCCTTGTTTACCTAATCCGCCTGGCCGGGTTATCCGTTATTTATGGAAAGTATAACCATGCATATCAGGTGAAAATCTTGATTTCCCCAAGCAGCTAACCGGCAAAGTGGCAGCAATCAAGTCGGGAAACCAGCGAGCGGCGGCAAATGGCATGTTCTGCAATCTCGCACGCACTTGCGTTTAAATTGCTTGTGGGCTTGTGCGGGACCTGCGAGGGGCTGTATTATTATATAACCTGTGTAACTTTCACTTTCGAGCCGCTCAACGCAGGTGCTTAGCGGCAGTAACGGCGACACCATCATCGGCAGCCGCAACAGCAAACACTCTAATTAGGCGCGAGGAGGACGAGCGAGGAGGACGAGGCGGCAGGACGAGGGGCAGAGGACGAAGGCAGAGTCGGCATGCCGCTGCCGAAGATGGCTCCTTCGCACACGAGTCCTTCGGCTCCGTTGGCCGGGGCACTGTGCCGCCGTCCGCCGAGTTTTCAGATACGTTTCGGCTGGCGAAAGGGAAAGTTCGAACTGCGGACGCGTCGCCGGAAAATCGCTCGCTTTTCCGGCTGTTTTTCCGAGTTTTGCGGGCTGCATGTGAACGCACCGTCGGTACGTGTTTATCCGCCTTTGAAATGTGTGTTTGTGGCGCTAAATATTTGCGTAGTGCTAACGAGTTGTGCGTCGACGGTCAACTAGCTTTTCTGTTTGCTCGCGGCACTGGCGTATATATTTGCATACTTTTTGGCGCCAGTTGAAAAAGTCCAAAATAGAAAAGTGAAATTGCGAATCCGTCCAAAAGCATTAATGTGGCATGAAAACTTGATGCCAACTGACAGCTACATGAATTGCTACTTAGGCCTAAGTGCGAGTGAAAGGTCAATGCTAATTGACACTGACGCGGCAAATAAGTTGGGAATTTCTCGATAATTGGGAATTCAATTACCTACTCTCGTAACATTTTGATCGCTTGGTAATTGTCGTTGAAGAAAACGAGAGAAACTTGTGCAAAAACTTGGAAACTTCGCAAGTGCAGCGGCACATTTAAATATCTGATTAGATTAATCTTTAAGTCTTTGGTTGCTTAAGCGCATTTTAAATTGTTTAAATTGATAAATTCAAAGTTGGTAAAATATTTTTTAATTGATTCAAAGTCCATCAAAGCCTAATTAAAAGAAAGCCCATATTTACCTCTAACTTTTTTTATTAAACAATTATTAAGCTGACTATAAACTAAAAGATCCTTTAGAATCCTTGTTAGAATCTGTATAAGCTTGCATTGTTTCAACTAGACTTCCCTTTACGAATTGAGTCTTTGGTTGCTGGCTGATTGCCAGCATCTTCAGCTCGCTTAAATATTAATTGAGCCCTCGTTCGACCAGCGTATTATGAGTGGAGAATGAGGCAAGTGACACGCGCATCGTCGGGTCAAAGTCAGGCCCTCCTTTCATGCCTCATTATCGCCGTGTGCGCCGCATTAATAATTCAAGCTGGGCAAATCCAGGGTGCGAAAGCTCAGCCGGGACGCGAACCCGGCGAGGTGAATTCGCCCGGTAACGGTGCGTATGAAATCAGTACTACTGACACAGAGAGGCGATTGCGCAAAGTAATTTGGAAATGCGTTCCCACAGGAAATGGGACCACTGGCCACCGCGTGCCGCGCAGTGTGTTCCACGTGCGGTGGAATCCCAACGAGAAGTTCATCGTGGAGAGTCGCGAGAACCCGGCCATCAACTCCTCCAAGCTGGCTCCGCATCCCCGACTCAAGGTCTCCAAGAACACCAAGCTCACGCTGAGCCCCAAGCTGTATCTCTGCCACGACAAGCACTCGGAGCTGTGCCACAACAAGACCCAGCAGTTCCGCCAGCGCATTGTCCGGGCCTTCGAGAAGGCCATGGTGGAGTCGGTAAACGAGTCGCAGGCGAACCACTACAACGTGGACTACAAGCCCGTCTTCGGGGACAGCTTCGAGGAGCAGTACTACCCCTCGACCTGCCTGGTCATGGAGGCGGGCGTGCGGGTCCTGCGCCGCAAGGACGCGCCCTTCAACAAGCTGCCCTTCGGCCGACTCTTCCCGCGCCAGAAGCTCTTCCGCAACGTCAAGGACATCAAGACCTGTGCCATCGTCTCCAGCGCGGGATCCTTGGCTGGCTCCAAGTTAGGCCGCTTCATCGGTGAGTAGATCTGAAAGCAGTATGCAGCAGAACATGATTCTAGTTTCTTCGTTTGAGCACTAATACATAAAGTACATTTTACTTGTTAAACTGGCAATGTTGAGTTTCGCTGTGTGCAACTGCAGTGCACCCACCTGCATGCTCAATCAGTCGGAAGAGGCCGCTCGTGATCGGTTTGATTTAGCCGTCTACTCTAATTCCGTTTACTATACATTCTGGCCCACTGCGCTCCGCCCTGCTCCCAGACACGCACGACATTGTGATGAGATTCAATCATGCGCCCACGCAAGGACACGAGGTGGATGTTGGCAGCAAAACCACGATCCGTGTGGTGAATTCGCAAGTAGGCTGTAGCGCAGTTCCGCACTTTCGATTGCAGCTGCAATCTACTTTTCCCCTCCCCAGGTGGTCACCAAGCCGGAATTCGACTTCACCCGGGCCCCCATCTTCCGGAACGTCACGATCGCCGCCTGGGATCCGGGCAAGTACAATGGCACGCTGGAGGATTGGCTCACCAGCGCTGACTACGACCTCTTCACCAACTACGAGCTGTACAGGCGGCGCTATCCCAAGTCGCGCGCCTTCCTCATCGATCCCCACTCCGTGTGGCGCCTGTGGCAGAGTCTGCAGATGTTTGCCGGAAACCGGCCGATAAGCAGGAACCCCCCCAGTTCCGGTTTCATAGGTAAGCTATGTAGTTCAGATGCTTGGAATTGTGTGCCTTGCGCCTGCTGAATGTGAATTGCTGAGTGATTTCTATGATGTGCCTTCCCAGGACTGGCCCTGCTCCTGCCGCACTGTCCCCAGGTGGACTTCGTGGAGTACGTGCCGTCCACACGACTCAATGGACGCTGTCACTACTACAGCAAAGAGGTGGGTTCGAAAATTAATTTACTCAGCCGACTCTCCTGAGCCCCTGACTTCCTCCATTCCCAGATGAATTCCGCCTGCACATTCGGCTCCTGGCATCCGCTGGCCGCCGAGAAGCTGATGGCCCTGGACATGAACATGGCGGAGGACGACGACATGTCGGTCTTCCAGTTCGGCATCCTGCGGATACGCAGGCCGGACAAGCTGCTCTGCGGCTTCAACTTCTTTGGCTACTGAGGAGGAGCGCGATTCCCAGTTGCCAGTTCGCAGTTTGCAGGCGGAAGTGGCAGTGACAATCCAGGTGCATTTAATCAAGTGGTTTTCATCGAGTGCAATAAACAATTCAACTTTGCAATGAATACAAGCTGAAGTACACTCGGTCGAGTGGAGCGTGGGAGGAGGAGGAGGAGGAGTCCGGGTCCCAAGTGGGCTCGCTGCCTTTTGATTGCTTCTCTCGGCTGGTTGGAACAAAGCCGACCAGAACAGAGCAGAACACAAATTATGACTGTCCTCATGGAGCCGTGTTTTCCTTTGCCATTAAATGCCATAACTGTTTGTCTACACGGGCGACCTGAGTGCAATAAGTATAAGTATTATGATTGTTATTCCGGCCCCAAGGATCTCGGCGTGGGCGTGGAGTGGACGAGGTGCGGCGAGCTGGGTGGGGAGGGAAAGCACTCATTAATACGTGATGCGGCAGGCCGAACGTGCGGCGACTCCAAAGTGACAAGACGTCAAGACAACTGCGGAAAGTCGGTGTTATGATGGCAATTTTTGGTCGTTTTCTGCTGGCGTTGCTGGAGTTAAACGCTGCGTATGCGCGATTAAATAATATATAGCGAAAATAAATATTGAGATTCCGTTGAACCAGGAACAGGGCTCGGAACGAAAGTTATGGCCGAAGGGCACTGGGCAGCATCTAGAAAGGGAGCCAAACGAAACCCAGAGTGTGAAATGGGAGTTCCTTGAACCCACCGGGCCACCTGCTCCTCCATTATTCCGCCAGCTTGCTCTTTTGCATTTCAACAGCCAGCCACAAAGTTCATCTAACTCGAGTCGAAAATAACAAGCCAGCAGAAGTGCAGTCCGAATTTTTGATTTAAGCTTCCATTTCGGACGTTTATTTGACAAATGCAAATAGCAGCAAGACGTTCACGTGTTTATGTTTGCTCCGGCCACTCTTTGTTTTGGTAATTGTGCAGCGCCCCTGCCCTGAAAATGGCCAAAAGCCATTGGCCATCGTCCATCGCCCACTGGACACTGGACACTGGACACTGAGCACTGGCACTTGGCAGGCGGTATTTTGACATTTTTACAAGCAGTTTGACTTTTGTTTTGCCATTCTGCCGCGAGCTCTTCGCGCAGGCGCGTTCGTTGCCCCCGTGAGAACGTGTTTGCCATGCTGATAGATGGCGAATCAAAATTATGAATTTTATAGCTGAAAGTCATAAAGTGATGGGTGCGCGTGTGCAGTCGCCTCCGTGGAATAGGACACTTGGCTGCGATCCCACATCCCGCATCCCCAAAACACAATTTTCGAGTAGTCCAGAGTGAGTAAACAAAACGATAAGAATGTGACTCACATTGGTGGACTCTGGAGGAAATCGAAACGTATTGTCTGTACCATTTGGTGCCTGCATATCACTTTTTTTTGAAATTGATATAATTTTCTTCAGATCTCTCCCCACATGAGTTTATTGGTGATTCACTGAGTTGTTTTATTTAATTTCTTTAGAAATGACAGGCGATTTCGTTACATATTCTAATAGGAAAGTATATGTCTTTTAATTTTATTATACAAAATATTACTGCATTTATTTTTAGGAGTGTGTCACTTTTAGTGCTCATTTTCCGTAGCTTCTGGCTGGGCAAACTCCCCCACACCGACGCCCCTTGCTGGGATCCAACTCTTATGTAGCATGCAAATTAAAAATGTTGCTTTTTATTGGATTTTTATCGACTGCTGAATGACAGGCCCGGCCGCCCGAGAGGGTCAGCACTGACATGGACGTGGACATGGACATCTGTTTTGAGAATCCACAGAACCTCCCCCTGAAATGTCAATTTGGGTCGGCTTCAATGTTGTGCTAATTGAAATCAAATGGACGTCATCCATCTATCTTCGAAAGTTTGGATGCAGGGCTCGATGAGCCACAGTGGCCAACGGATGACTCAGGCCCGAAATTTAGGAAATTAAATATCTGTTTTCTCCATTGGGTTTATTCATTTGCATTGCACGTTTGCTTAGCTGCAGGTGGCTGTGGTCTGCTTTTGTTTTACCCAATTGTATTTTGGGGGATAGCATTACTCAGGGGATTCCGAGAAGCGTCGGGATAGTCAGTCGTGCGCCCAAATAAAATATGAAACATAACTTATGCACTGTTGTGGTTTTGTGGCCTTTGATAAAAGGGTTAACCCAGACGTGGGTTAGACTGTGTGTAACTGTGGACACTAGGGTGATGCATCTGGGTGTGTCCGGCGACCACAACACGTAGTTGATTCGGGCCAGATCCAGACAAAAGATGGCTTGCACAAGCAGCCTGCGAAGAGTCAAGGACGGCAGACAGCTTTATGTACTTTTCATTATCTCCCAAAGAAATTTGCGGCTGGGATAACTGGGAAACTTGTCTTTTATTATGGGGGTGGAGCAGGTTCGGCAGCCAATAAATTCTGAACAACTACTCCACATACTAGTGGGTCTTGGGCTTTTCAAGGATATATACGCAGAGTCAATAAAGAAGGACGTGCGAGCAGAAGACTTGTATCTCTTCTCTTAAAAAGTAATACTGAAGAAACGATGTTAAGGTAGTAGGAATACCCAAGTAAAATCGATGATTGCCTTATTTACTGTCTGTTAGCAATGTAAGCAATCAAACAATGACACCAGTAGAAGGATTTCTTTTGAGATACCCAAAAGGAGTGGCCCCATCAATCAGTGCGGTTAATCAAACAATCACTCAATCAGACTTCCTGCTCGATTTGAATTGCTCTTTTGTATCTAAAATCCTTAGTTTATTCGCCTGTGCGACAGCCATATCAAAATATTTAATTGCAATACAAACGAAGACATCACCCCCGCTCCTCCCCGCGAATCTCCAGGTGGGGAGTCAGTGAGGAGGTGGCCGTTTGAGGAAGCAGCCAAGAGGACGGCATTCCAGCACGTTTGAGTGCGTATAAATCAAAATATAAGAACAATATAAAGCGAAATTTAGCATCACAGCGACCGAAGTCGAGGCAGAGTGAATCGAAATGAATCAGCCTGTTCTGCAGCCGAAAAATCGGTGGAAGTCGACTCAATAACCTATGCCACATTGGTGCCACATGCACCAACGGACGCAACTTTCAGGATCGGCCTGACCTGACTCATCCGCTCAAGAAGCCGGGATTGATGCGTAACTATCCCGTTATCGGAACGAAACGAGGAAGGCCCCCCAGCACTGCGAAAGGGGTGCTGACAGGGAAGGACGCGGGCATCAAGCCGAGCTGAATGACTGGCGTTTCGGATCTCGGAACGGAACGCTATCGGATCGCCTTGCTCCCGGCCATATAAAAGAATCTAAGCGGAGCGTCCCGAGTCTCAGTCTAGCGCACTAGCGAGCCTCAAAAACGC